>NC_133361.1:10397319-10525102 GCF_049309525.1 Garra rufa
CAGACAAGAGAACGAAAAGAGGCAACTGGAAAAGAAAGAACAGATAATACAACAGGAGGAGGAAAAAAGTGACCCTCATTTTCAGCAATTTTATGAACAGTACATGGGTAGGTTTGGTTTTTTAGGTTTTGCTTTGGGAGCATTTACTGAAGCGGTTGAAGCTGTTGGTAAAGCTGTTAAAGCTACTGGTGAAGTTGTTGTAGCTGCTAGTAAAGCTGTTGGTAAAGCTGTTGGTGAAGCTGTTGTAGCTACTGGTAAAGCTGTTGGTAAAGCTGTTGAAGCTACTGGTGAAGCTGTTGTAGCTGTTGGTAAAGCTGTTGGTAAACCTGTTGTAGCCCTTATTCGTTTTTTTAAATCATAACACGGGACAGATTGTAATACATATATATATATAAATATATACGTAGATGCCTCATTGGACCGCTCCAAGCACGTAGATGTGTCCGCCATATTGGTATAACAATATACAACACATACAACAATATATAACACATTTTGCACATATGCAGTATACACAAGGAATACAGGTAAATGTTAGAACTGACTGCAGTTGCAATAATCAGTGAAGTATAATGGCGTTTAGAGGTTGCATTAGATTTCAACATTGTCCGTCATAAAAATTCCTTCACAATCTACTATTAGTCATCATGTAAATGTTTTACACTTTAATTATAATGACATTTAAGTGCTTTTATTTTTGTTCACATTTTCATTTTTAATCTTGAATATACAGGACTGTCTGGATTTGAACTGTTTTCCTAGAGTGTTCTCCCCCTCACATGGACTTATGTTTGTTTCTCCCTTTGTCTCCCCCTGTTGTTCTGTGTGTATTGGTTTGTTCTTGCCCTAATTTGGACTTCCCCCTGTTAGTTTGTTACACCTGACTTGTTAATTTGTCACACCCCCTGCCACACATATTTAAGTCGTTTGTACCCACAGTTTTATTGTCCGTTGTTAAAGTTTTGTCGTGTTTGTTCCGTTTTTATTTAATAAATCAATGTTATTTAGCATTCCTGCTTCTCTGTTTCGCTCTGGATCCTCATTCCCCGCATGGCGTTACAAGGACAAGCATAGGTTAATGGATTTATTAATTTATAAAGAGAAGAGGTGAACAGAGAGGTGTACATCACTCTTCATGTTCAACACCACAACTCAGAGTGACAGCAGATGTCAATAAAACAACAAAAAACAATAGTTGTCACAGATTGGCCAGTCTCACATACAAGCACACACCACTCACCTCTCAGTGTCCGGGCTCGTTCCTACGAAGCGGACTCATTGTGATTCTCTCTAACGGTGCGTTCACACTGTCACGTAGCGAGCGGGGCGAAGCGAGCGTTTTCAATTCATCCATGTGGAAGTTGAGCGTAAACGGTCGCGTGGTGCATTTTGGGATTGGAAGCGTTGCGGAGAAAGCGTTGAGAGCGGCTGAGAGCGTCAAAAGGTTGGGCATTCCTCAACTTTATGCAAATTTCGAGCGCAAAACGCCGTGCGACAACCAATCGCTGTGAAGAGTAGGCAAGGCAAGATTATGACGCGTGTTTCTGAAACTGGTGGATTACTGAGCTGAAATCACATATTATTGAAAAAGTCACGCAAAAGTAAATGTACTTTGCATGTTGTTAGTATACGCTACAGTTTAGTTTGCGAACCGCCGTTAAAAGAAGACAATTGAACGTAAATAGGGTGTGAACATTGTTTTTCAGAGGCGTGCTCTGCCCTAAATTTGACACACCCCAAAGCAGTGGCGTTGTAGCGTTGCCAGCGGCACTGAGCGCATATTTAACGCTGTAGTTAAAAATCTGAACTTTGACGAAAATTCGCGCCGCGTTAACCAATCAGGAGCTTGCTCGAGTAGTGACGGAGGCAGAAATCCGAAACAACAATGGAGGACAAAATCACCGCTGCTGTCTGTGGTTACTCGGAGCTGATCCATACATGTTTGTACTTTTATAGAAACGGAAAAAAAAAGGATCTTGTTTGGAAGAAAGTGAGTGAAGAGGTCGGACAATCTGGTAAGTAAAAAAAAAAAACCCTCTTTACTCAATTTGACCTACATATTGAGACTACAAGCAAGCTAAAGCTGGCAAATTGAGCTCATTCACCTATTTTACAACTACTTTCCCGCTGACTAGTGGCAGATGCCCCTCCCATGACGCGAATTCGCGTCTGTTGTGAAGTAAATTTCACGCGCGAGTGAAGCAAGTAAACTCAAAATTTTCAAGCGCCCAACTACGCGCGATTTATTCGCGCAAGTCGCGTCTGGTGTGAACGCCCCATTAAGCCCCGTTCACACTAGACGCGACTTCTGTCGCTGCATGTCGCCAGAGGCTGGCGATGAGGTCGCTAGTGGGCGTTCTCATTACTGGTTGCTTAGTAACGTCATTTAACAGATGTTTTTATCCAAAGCAACTTTAGAAACAAAGACAAGCAGGTTACAATTCATTTTAATGATGTTGACATTATTTTTGTATGTGGGCATGGACATGTCATATAAAACAGGACAATCACTGCTGGAGCTGAAAGGAGAATGATCACGAGCACTATCGTCTTCTTTCCTATTGGCTGTCGCTCCCGAAAGTCGCTCTTCATTTGCATAAAGTTAAGAGATTCTGAACTTTGTCGCGTTGCTGGACACGCCCACATCCGGTCGCCAACGGTCGCTGACGGCCGCTGTCGCTCTCGTCGCCGGAAATCGCCGGTTCTCCATTGAAATGAATGGGATCGCGTCACTTAGTCGCTGCATGTCGCGTGTAGTGTGAATGGGGCTTTAGAGTTCACAACATTCTACCTACCTGATTCTACTTACCTGCATCTCTGTTTCATTCCAGTCTGTTCAGTCTATCCGATCCCAGCCAGCGGTGTGTGTGTGTGCTGTAATTCTGTCAGCTGCCAGCAAACGGAACATGTGTATCCATTCCGAAGATCTCCTCCTTTCGTTTTCATGAGCTGTATGCCAAAATCATCAATATTAAAACAATAAAAGGCTTGAACTACTTCAGTTGTGTGTAATGAATCTAAAATATAGGAAAGTCTAATGTTTATCAGTACATTACAGAAAATAATGAACTTTATCACAATATGCAAAATTTTTGAAAAGGACCTGTATATCCAGAAGAAAAACTCAGTTGCTGTTTGGAACACGGATTTCCTCAGTTTTGACTGATTTACATTTACATTTATTTGTTATTTAACGTTTATTAAAACCCAACAGATCATTTTTTATTTGTGTGAGGCTCTGGAAATTATTTAAATTTAATTATTTTATTTTATCATTTTATTTTATTTAGCGATAGATGCTCAGTGCAAAAGCTCTTAACACATTTTAATTCGTTAGACCTTAATGTTGGAGGATACATTTTTTCAATGATTCAAGCAGATGAGCCCAGACTGCAACACATTAAATTATTATTATTATTATTATTTTTTTTTTTTTTATAAAAATCCATTAATGATATTTTTAATGTGCCTTAATGTTTTACAGCGACATTGGAGGACCAAGCTGTTAGCTAACATCTGTCAGTTTAAAAGCAAGGTTTGTTTTATATACGCTCCCTTAAAATGATTTAATTTGACGTTGTATTTCACTTACAAAAAAGGGTTCCTACCATAGCCTTCACAAAACCTAACATCCAGCACCGTTTTATCACAGGTAGAATGCAAAATATTTAAATACAGGCATTTCATTGAGATTTAATCTCCGCAATATCTCAAACCTTTAAACCACGGGGGAAAATCAACCCATGGCAACAATTTAAAAGTAGACCAATTTCATCGGCAAAAAACTGCATCCAACTAGTTGAGCTCCATATTTTTTCTCTTACCGACCGCACTCGCAAACATTCTAATATTGCATATAATGTTCGCACTTTCAATATGTAGGGTATAGAAATAGCTTTTAAATGAGTTCTCGCGCTGTTTACTTTTACTTTCGATTTTGCGATAACACGCACTCTGTGTAAAGGGAGCAGCACGTCTTATAAAATATATTTGTCAGTGAGCACAAGATTGAGCAGCAAATCCTCCAGCATGGTCTTTTTTTAAGTCATCTCTCTTTACTTTCGACCCATGATCAGTCAAATCTAAAGATCATTGCACACTGATTCAATTTTCGTATGCGTTTTTTTTTTTTTTTTTCAGTTTTCTCATATTCGCCATCCTTTATCAAAAAATGCTTATTATGGATGCGAAAACGCAGAACGTTTTTTTATGACGGACGAAAGTTTCGGAGGCAGTGTTGAAACTCGATTAACATAAACTGTATTTATATTTTAACATGCGAAAATTTCGTACTCATCTATGCAATGACATTAACTCCAGCAGCTCGTGTTGGATGCAGGGTTGCCAAGTCCTCGTTTTTTCCCCACGGAACTGGTCTACTTTTAAACTGTTGCCATGGGTTGATTTTCCCCAGTGGTTTAAAGTTTTGAAATACTGTAGAAATTACATTTCAATAAAATGCCTGTATTTAAATAATTTGCATTCTACTTATGATAAAACGGTGCTGGATGTTAGGTTTTGTGGATGCTACAAGTAGGAAGCCTTTAAGCTGTGTTTATGATCAATGTGCACGACTTTAAATTTTACAAATGGAAATGACGTATATACGTTTTGATATTTGGTATATGGTCAGTGCGCTATTTTGGGTTGTTTTTGACTGGCGATTGGGCTAGTTATGTCATATAGACCTGGTAACCCTGTTGTCATTTGTTTAATTTTTATTATTTAATAAAAACTGTTTAGTTTACATCCCCGATACAACATTCTTCCGCCATTCATTTTGACTTATCACAATAAATATTAGTTGATTTAACTTGTGAGTTTAAGCTGCTAAACTTCAGTTTTTAAGTTGTTTTTAACTTTTTACAGTGCTCTAATAATAAACGTACATTTGCTTAAAGCATCCATGTTGGTGAGATGAATAATAAGATGAATCTTTGCAAATCGCCTTTCCTAATAATTTGCTAGTTAGCAAGCTCATTATCATTTTTTGACATGGTAAATAGTGATGTTTTACATTACCATTGAGAAAATGCAACCAAAGTATGTTATAGACTTTGCATTAAGACCCCAAAGAATTATATCAAATTGCAGAAAAAGGGCATCCGATGACCCCTTTAACGTGCGAGTCTCAAGGCATCCTTTACGCACAAAAAACTTTCCACACTGAGAGCAGGTGAAAGGGATTTATGAAGCGTGTGTTACTAAATGAACCTTACAAATCCCAAAAACACAAAGTAGCAGAAAGACTTTTCCCCAGTCTGAATTAACAAGCGAATCCTAAGGTTTGATTTATCTGAGAGCAGGAAAAGTCTTTCATCCAATATGAATTTGCATGTGCCTCTTAAGGGTTGTTTTATATTTAAAAGTCCTCCCACACTGAGAGCAGGTAAAAGGCTTAATTTCAGAATGAATTGCCATGTGAGCCTTTAGGTCTCCTTTACGTGCGAAACTCTTTCCACACTGACAGCAGAGGAAAGGTTTTTCTGAAGTGTGAGTTAGCAAATGACTCTTAAGCTGTCCTTTCTGTGTAAAACTCTTTCCACACTCAGAGCAGCTGA
This sequence comes from Garra rufa, assembly GCF_049309525.1. NCBI lineage: Eukaryota > Metazoa > Chordata > Actinopteri > Cypriniformes > Cyprinidae > Garra > Garra rufa. The sequence goes on from NC_133361.1 coordinate 10,402,881, forward strand.
AAGGCTTTTTTCCAGAATGAATCCGCATGTGATCCTCAAGGTTTACTTTAAGCGTGAAAGACTTTTGGCACTGAGTGCAGTTGAAAGGCTTTTCTGAAGAGTGAGTCAGCAGATGTACCCTAAGATGTCCTTTCTGTGTGAACCTCTTTCCACACCGAGAGCAGCTGAAAGGCTTTGTTCCAGAATGAATCCGCATGTGATCCTGAAGACTTGCTTTACGTGTGAAAGATTTTGCGCACTGAGAGCAGCTGAAAGGCTTGATCCCAGCATGAATTAACATGTGATCCCGGAGGCTTCTGTTACATGTGAAAGTGTTTCCACACTGAGAGCAGATAAAAGGCTTTTTGACTTCGGTTTTCTGATTGCTGCAACTCACTGACTTTTCTCCATTGACACCATGATCTTTCTGATCCTGACGTTTCTCCTCCACCTCATTCAGATCTTGTTTTTCTTCCTTTACTTTTACCAGGCCTGAAATGAGATCATAATAATGCAATTAAAACAATTAAAAAATGCATATTTTTTTAAAATTGTTTTAACTTTAATCTTGTAAAAATGTAATTTCAGTTCTACTTTCTGAGTGTGAACTGTCATGCAGTAAAATACAACAACACTCAAGCACTGTAAAAGGTTTTGCAACAAACTCAACTGACTGCACCCATCTTGAAAAGTTTGCCCCCTCACATATACTAATGTGCCACAAACAGGACGTTAATATCCCACTTTATTAAGGTGTATCCATATAAATGGCCCACCCTGTAGATTAAAAAGTATTGCGAAATGACAGAGATTCCATAAGCCGATGTTATGCAACTAAAAAGAAACACCTCATGCGAGCGCAAAAACTTTTTTTGCGACATATGGATGTTTTCATGCAATTGAAGCATTTCCATTTGGCAAATTTGCAATTCACAGTTTCAATTTGCGCAATTTAAAGGGTAATGGAAACGCAGCTACTGACACTTTGGCAGTACGCAAAAGGCTACAATACAAAAGCGCGCACCAGCCCACTTCAAGCACTGTTTATGGGACTGCAAGGAGCTTTTTTATGTTTGTGCTTAAGTAAATTAAAAATAATAATAATAAAAAAAAGTAGTCTGGTCATTGTGAGGCCCCTAGGCTGCAGCCAGGAAAAAAGGGCCCATTAAATATCTCATTCAACCATTCTTACAAAAAAAGCAAATAAGGATCAGTTGCAAAGCTACATGACAGTGTTTCTTGCATCTGCATTTTCAAAAAGTGGAAGAATGTGTAAAACTTTGGTGCTATTTTATAAAAAGTTGATTAAAAAGTATTGCGAAATAACGGTGTTTCTATTAACCGATGTTATGCGACTAAACCGTATTTTTTTTTCCTCTCGCAATAAGTCAGGGCAACAGATTTAGGTGGGATTTTGGCTAAATTTAATCGAATGTGACCACGTCATGTGAGCGTAAAAACTTTGTGATATATGGATGTTTTTGTGCAATTGACGCAAAATTAGGCGTATTTTCAATTCGCAATTTCAATCTGTGTAATTTAAAGGCTAATGAAAACGCAGCTGTTTTCAAACACAACGGTAAAGAAAAATAAGAAAGCCTAATAATAAAATGTTTGGACATTGATATCTGACTTTTTTTTTTTTTTTTTTTTTTTTTTTGTCAAAATTGAAAAACTCTTTCCACAAAAAATACATGAAAAAGTACTTCTCCTTTGTATGAACTCTCAAGTGTTTCTTCAAGACTGAAGCTCTCAAAAAAGGCTCCATCTATATTATTCAACAGCTCTAAAGCCGGGCTCACACTACAGGGGTTTTTTCATGCACCTGTCCAGTTTGAGATTTTGGGCTTTTTGGTTTTTCATTATGTTTTTTTCTTCTTCTTTTTTTCAGACTAGTGGAAAATAAAATCCAAAAGACACTGATAAGTGTTTCTTTTATAGCACTTTATCTATTTGTGTCAATAGATTTAAATTACAATACACATTTTAAAATGCCGTTTTCTCAAAATTATTTTTTATCCTACACTGAGCCATTAATCTCCACTTCAGTAACACTTAAATACACCAAACTTTACATAAATATTCCTGTCTGTATTCTGAAGGTAATAATAATTTGCTTGATTTTATACATTATATTCCCCCAAAAATGTAAAAAAAAAAAAATTTGTTTTATGCTGGTCTAAGTATTTTCTGAATTCTCTGAAGTGACAAAATGTTATGCCTAAAATTCCTAATATGTAAAAAAATAAAAATAAAAAATAAAAATAATAATAATTAATTAACAAGAATTTTGAAACTGACTTCATCCAGTGTTTAGATGTATGCACATTAGCACATATTTCATTTAATAATGCCTCATTTGCGTAATTAAACCTTACATTGTAGAAAACTTGTAATACAAAAAAATGTTGCAATCTAATCAATCAACTAAGTAAGTACACAGAAACTATTCATTTTTGTTTGTTTGCTTTTACCCTATTCCCCGGCATTGTCTCACTGTAAAATCAAGCGAGCATTAATGGAGGAGGAATATTAAAGTTACTGTGCAATGAAAACTCAAATATGCGGTTTCTATATAAAGTTAGGGCCTATTTTAAAATGTGCTTTGCCGATTTCTGAGACGAAAGCTCCAGGCGATCCGTGCTCATGTATCCGCTAAGAGCAGCCTCACCTTGGCTAGTCCTTCAGACATTTGCCTCGGTAGTGCTTAAACATTAAATAAAATTAATTTTGGCTCTATTGAACAGGTAATCTTTGTCTAATGAATACATTTTTTGTTCCAGGTCATAATGTTTTGGCTGATCACAAAGTTGTTTAATTTTTATATATTTATGTAATTTAATCGTAGAGCGGAGATGACTTTGTAGCATATGTTTGACTGAATTATTTGCTTTTGTTACATAAGTATTTCGTATTTATGTTTATAATAGCTATTATTGTTCTTTCAAACTGATTTAACAAAAAAGGCTTAAAGTTGTGTTTTATGTAATATTTCATATTATTATATTTGGACAAATTGCCTAAACCACACTAATATTTTTTTTAACATCAATTCATAATTTGTTTTGTTTTGCATGCAAGAAAACAACGAGAGGTAGTGGTGTTTAATATATTTTGTTTTAAGCGAGCTTACGGACATTATTAAATACGCTGCTGTTCCATTTGCAGAATTCTCTTTTTTAATCACATTTTATTAAACAAGTTTGTCTTTTTTTTTAATTGCAGTCTTATTTTCCACTTCTTTGTTTTCTCAGGATTTCCTTCTCAGTTCCATTTAATTTTAAGCTTTTTTATTCCATGTTTTATAGGCAACCTCTGTAATGCTAACTCAAAATAGCACCGCTGGTTTTAAATTAATCTAGTTTGTTTTATTTCAGGACTCTATAGACCATAAATTAGTATTATGTACTTAATCTGTGTTTCAGAATGAAAAATAAAAAATAGACCCCAAAGGATTACAGCGTTGTAAGTCTAATGTGCTACAAACAGTCATTAAAGATGAATCAAGAATAAACACCAACCTCCTCTTTCCTCGTCTTTTATTACGCAGGTTTCTGGTTCCTCTTGTTTTATTCTCCAGGGTTCTGGTTCACTCGTGTCCTCCTCACTCTCCTCTTTAACAAACAGCATCTTCACAGCAGCAGATCTCAGTTCAGATGATACTCCTCCAGATATACCTGCTTACTTCAAAACTTAGTCACGACCAATATATGAGCTATATTACAGGTATTTACTAACCAGATTGAAAAACTGTATTTTTCTATTCACAGAAAGTACATTTCTAAGAGAGAGCTGTGAAACTAGCCTTCTTCCTCTGAGGTTTAATGGTGTTTGGCAAACAAACGTGTGTATTTTAGCGCCACTCGCTGAACTGGAGTATGAAGCGGAGAGAGGAGGGGAAAAGTATCCTAATTATTTAATGCTTCTGTTAATATACTAAAAGTTATATTTTACTGCTTGTAAGATTTAATACATGTATTAAATATTATTTATATATTTTAAATAATAAGTTTATTTTATGCATAATTAGTTTATTCAAAGGTTTATAAAATATGTTTAAATTGTATTAAATATGCTAACAAAATATATTTTTGGAAATGCTGAGATAGCACATTTTAGTTCATCTTCATGGTGTCTCAAAATAGCACAGCTGAGTACACTTAGAGGATCTTAAATTTATCTTAAGAAGTACTAAAGAATAACTTTTAGTACATTAAGTACAAAATTAGTGCGTGAAAATACAGCACTTTAAGTACACTATAAAGTGCACTAAGTGTACTTGAATAAATTGTATTTTAGTGTAGTACTAAGTCTAGCACATTTTGGAAAATGTAATTGTAACTATTACATTACTAATATATTTTAAGTAAAATCAATTTAATTCTGATTAATCTGACTACACTTAAAATCTATTTAAGTGTTAGTGCTAATTAGTATATTTATGTTAAGTCTACTTAAGTTGCACATTTGGGAAAATATAGTTTTAACTATTACATTACTAATATATTTTAAATAAAAGTAACTATCTACAAGTGTACTAACATTGAACCAATTTTTGACGCATTCAAAACATACTTTTAAGAAATACACACAAAAAAGTCTTTATGTATATTTTTGCGGTAACACTTTACAATAAGGTTCATTAGTTAACATTAGTTAACCATATTAGTTAACATGAACTAATAATGAACTGGACTTATGCAGCATTTATTAATCTTTGTTAATGTTAATTTCAACATTTACTAATACATTATTAAAATTTTGTTAACATTAGTTAATGCAGTGTGAACTAACATGAACAAACAATGAACAACTGTATTTCCGTTAACTAATGTTAATAAAGATTAGTAAATACAGTAACAAATGTATTGTTCATGCTTAGTTCATGTTAGTTAATACATTAACTAATGTTTAACTAATGAACCTTATTATAAAGTGTTACCATTTTTGCAGTAGTACACTTGTTGCTATGTACTAAAAATATATTTAAATATCAGTTGTATTTAGTATACTTTCACAATTGCACTAAAGTACTACTAAAGTAAAAGTATATAATAACTAGTGTATTTATAGTGTATCATTTATACAATTCCATTTAGCACAAAATATAACATTATGCTACTAATGTTCTTTCTTGTATTTAAGTATTTTTAGTGCACTCAAGTACACTTTATTTTCACATGGGAGGTGCGCTGTTTTTCCCCTTTAGAAAAAAAAACAGATCAGCACAAATAAATGAAAAGGACTTAAAATTATATACTCGCATGGTATTCGATCACCATCAACAGTCTTCCTAAAGAGGATTAGAGGAGAAAAACAATGCATAATACTGTAAATTCAGCACCATATTGCACTTTACAATAGCCTATGGTCTTTTGAATTTTATGAACAAATGTGTAGCAGCTTTATGTTTAGTTTTATAGTTTATTGCTTTATTTCAAAAACCATATAGCCATGATGTTTTCTTGTGACTACCATCTTAATACTAGTCAGCTAATATCTGAATTCTAAGCAATAAGTGCTTTGTTCTAATTCATTTTCATTTAAGTAAAATGTAAATTCAATAAGAGCCTGATTTAAGATCAATATCAGTGTCTTAAATAAGGTGTTTATTTTTTTTACCGTTTACAAATAGTAAAGTTCTGATAGGGATATTTCACCCCAAAATGAAAATTGTCCTCATTTACTTAATATTACTTCTTTATCCTGTGGAACATAAAAAAGGATACTTTGACAAATTCAGTAAATTGAGGTCTATAGCATAGAAATCAAGGGTTACAAAATATGTTTGGTTACATTCTACAAAATATCTTTTGTGTTTCACAGAATTGAAACGACATGATAGTGAGGAAATGATTTTTATTACCGAAAGATGTTTAATAACAGAACTTGTTAGCAATAAATTTACTGCATAGCTCAAAATCAGTGCATTCAATATTTCAAACTTTTAACCCATGGGAGAAAATCAAACGTCGCAACAGTTTAAAATCATCCATTAAAAAATGTGGATTTGGCAACCCTACATCCCACAAGAGCTGCATCCAGAGCGATTTAAATACTCGGCATTTTTAAAGCGACTCCGTAATGTGCGAAAGTTATATTCAATATTAGAATGAAATAAGAACGTTCCCTTTAGGTTAGGGGAACGTTCTTGGAACCTACTTTTTACGTGAAGAAAACTGAGAATGTTCTCATTTGGTATAACCAAATGAGAACCATATGGGAACGTTCTGTTTGTTGGGATGTTTTCTTTTGTTTTAATTTTTTTTTTTTAATTTGGCTTTTATGGAGGTTTGGAAAAGAGCTCTTCAATTGTACTGTACAGTCTATATCCTTATTTATTATCTGTGGTTACACTGTATGTTTGTTTTCTAACACCAGTAAGAAGCAAAGCTCTTGGTTTGACTAGATGCAAGAAATGCATCAATGCAAGTCAATTCAAATTCTTTATTGAGATATTTTAAACCAGAAAGCGCAATAAGCAAACATTTTCTAAATGCAAATACACTTAGCAGACAATATAAGTTGTTGATAAAACATAAAAAGTAAAGACAATTTAAAAGAGAAGTAAAACGCATCAATTACAAAGCTACATGGCAGTACCTTGCTTCTGCGTTCCTAAATACATCATAAGTGGAAGAATGGTCATTTTAAAAACACCAGTAAATAAAAAGGTTAAAAATAAATCTCAGCTCTCTTAAAGTGTCACAGCATCTTCAGCTTCCCGAACAAGAACGGTTTGAAAAAAGCTTCTACTTTTCTTAATGAACGAGTAAGCAATCTACAAATGTAAGACATTTGAACATTATATGAAACTCATAAGAAAGCATAATGATATAATTTACATCATGAAGCAAAATTAAATATAAAAACAAAACTTCTTTGAGTTGATCTGAATCTCAGTTGAAATTGCTGGTTTTGAAGGTGAACTTAATACATCAAAATCAGTGCGTGAATAATGTACACAGATTTGTTTTACTTTAAAATAAGTGAATCTGCACAATTAAAATAAAATAAACAAAGAGGAATAAAAAGACCCGACTGGCATTCGATGAACATGAACGAGAGAAGTCAAATATTTCAGTGAAAATACGGGCGAGCTAGGTTTGAAAATCCACTCCCATGTCAGTCTCTACTTCACGGTGGCTCATTTCTGGCGAGACGCTGCCAGCACTCAGCCGAGTGAGCCGACACTCCGCCGCAACCGGCCCGATTACACTGGCTACCTGGGGTACTGTTGCATTACAATCCGCAGAACGCTTGAGCTGTTGGTGTAGGAACTATTATGTATTGACACGACGCTGAATTCCGGACTGGGCTTTGGCGGAAGGCAAGCAGTGGCGCTGGACGCAAGGATCGAGCGCGGGAAAGTAATGGCGGCAAATGCAGCAAAATCAATAATGACAAAATATAGAAGAAGTTGTAATGAAAATGGACCAGAGACATTAGATAGTATTGATGAAACAGAGGGTAATAGAGATAGGTGGGAAGATGTAGGTACAAAGAAAAGAAAGAAAAAACATCAGGAAAGAGAGACAAGAAGTTCGGAAGAGAGTGGAAATGAAAATGAGATAAGAAAAGGATATCAAGATGAATTAAAAGTAATAATGAAATTTAAAGAGGAAAGTGGTATGCAAAAGGTAAGTCCAATTGTGCTAACTAAAGAATTGAGGAAATCAGCTGGAGAGATTAAGCTTGCAAGAGTTTTAAAAAATGGGGATTTGATGATAGTTTGTAACAATGAAGAGCAAAAGAGGAAAGTGATGGGAATCAAAGTGATATGTAGGAAGGAAGTGGTGAGTAGCAAAATTGGAGGTCAGAGGCAGTGGTCTAGCGGAGTAATAACTGGAGTACCGTTAGATGTGTCCATGGAAGAGCTTAAAAACAACATATACGGAGGGCAAATAGTTGGTGCTAGGAGACTGTTTATGACTAGAGAAGGGAATAGAATGGAGAGTCTTTCGGTTGAACTCAGATTTGATGGGGACGTTCTGCCAGATAAGGTCAAACTTGGATTTTTAAGTTACACAGTTAGGCCATTCGTGCCCCCTCCTTTAAGGTGCTATAATTGTCAAAAGTATGGGCATGTTGCCATGGTTTGTAAGTCTAGGAAAAGATGCGCAAGATGTGGGGGGGAACATGATTATGGAAAATGTGAAGGAGCAGAGATTAAATGTTGCAACTGTGGAGGAGATCACAACGTTGCATTTGGGGGATGTGAGGTAAGGAAAAGAGCTATTGAAGTACAGAAGGAGAAAGCTAAGAAGAATATAACATATACGGAAGCTGTTAAAGTGGTCGATGCAAGGAATAAAGAGAAAGGAAATAACGTGCACAAGGAGAATAAGGTAGATGTTACTTCAGAGGTAGAAGGTAGGATCAAAGAGGATTTGATGATTGTGAGCAAAGTAAATTTCTTGCTATTCATAGCTGAGGTAATAAATTGCACTGCCCAGACAGAAAAGAAGACAATTAAGATTCAAATAATAGTCAGAGCAGCAGAGAGATTCCTAGGAGTAAAGGATATATCATGGGTAAAGATCAGGGATGGGCTGGTGAATGAATCCCAGTCAAGTCAGGAAGCTTGGTTCGGGTAGGTGGGGCAATTTTAATCTTACAATGGAACGCGAGAAGTCTTGTGGCCAACGGATTAGAATTTAAAAGTGTCATTAATGAGTTGGAAATTAAACCTGATGTGATATGCGTACAAGAGTCGTGGCTTAAACCCAAGATTGATTTTGTAATAAAAGGTTACGCTAGTGAGAGGAGAGATCGTGGGGAGGGCAATGGTGGAGGCTGTATTACTTTGATTAAGGAAGGTATACAGTATAGAATGGTAGGCAAAGGACTAACACAAGAATATGTGGTAGTGGAAATGTGGGTGAATGAATTAAATTATGTAATAATAAATTTTTATAATCCATGTAAGAAATTAAAGTTGGATGAACTAGAACAAATAGAGGGTCAAAATGGAGATAGGGTGATTTGGTGTGGGGATTTTAATGCACAAAGTACACTATGGGGAGGTTTAGTGACAGATGGCAATGGATTGGTGGTGGAAGATTTGATAGACAGGAGGAATTTGGTATGCTTAAATGATGGAAGTAATACAAGGATAAATGTGGTAACAGGTAAAGAGTCTGTGCTTGATCTAACAATGGTGTCTGACTCAATTGCTGGGAGTACTGAATGGGAAGTAATGGGACAAGATACTATTGGGAGTGATCATTATCCTATAATGATAAAAGTAAGAGTAAATGTAAGAATAAATGGTATAAGTAAAGGAAGTACAGGTAATTGGAAGTATGATAGAGCAAGTTGGGAAGACTTTATGAGTTTGAGTGAAGAAGGATTAAAGAACATTATAATAGAATCAGACAGGTCAGTAGAGACTATTAGTAAAGAAATAGTACAAGCAATACAAACTGCAGCAAATAAATATATACCAAAGAGTGCAGGACGAAGGAAAAACAAGATGGTTCCATGGTGGAATGAAGAGTGTATACGTGCTATAAGAAAGAAAAGGAAAGCATTTAGAAGAGTCAGGGAAATGCATAATTTTCAGGATTTAATAAATTATAAACAAGCACAAGCTGAGGTAAGGAGAACAGTAAGGAAAGCTAAGGTAATGTATTGGAAGTCATATTGTAATGAAATAGGTAAGAATACACCAATAGAGGAGGTATGGGGGATGATTAAGAAAATGAAAGGGATCCAAAAAAGTAAGGAATATCCAGTTTTAAGTATGGGTGGAGAGATAGCTGCAGAGGATGGAGATAAAGTGGAAATGTTTTTAAAGACGTTTATTAAAGTAAATAGCTCTGAAAATTTGACTGAACAGAGTAAGGAAATGAGGAAAAATGTGTTAAAGGACTATCCAGATTTAATGGGGAAAAAACAGACAGAAAATAATTTGCTAGATGTACCATTTTCTATGAGCGAATTAAGAAATGCATTAAGTAGGATGAGACAATCTGCTCCAGGGATGGATGGAGTAAGCTACTGTATGATGAAGCATCTAAGTGAAAGTTCTTTGAAGGTGATGTTATCATTTTACAATACAATATGGATGGAAGGTAAACTTCCCCAAAGTTGGAAGGAAGCATTGATTATACCTATTAAAAAGCCTGGGAAAGATCCAAGTAATCCTATCAATTATCGTCCAATAGCCTTAACTTCTAATTTATGTAAAGTAATGGAGAGAATGATAACTGTTAGACTGACATATCATTTGGAAAAAAGGAACTGGTTTTCTCCTTATCAAAGTGGGTTTAGGTGTGGAAGAGGGACTCTGGACTCAATAGTATCATTAGAAGATGAAATAAGGAAAGCATTCATAAATAAGGAGAGTGTCATCGCTGTTTTTTTGATATAGACAAAGCGTATGATATGTTGTGGAAAGAAGGGTTATTAATTAAATTAGGAAAGTTGAATATAAAAGGAAGAATGTACAATTGGATAAAAGAGTTTTTAATCGGAAGAAGTATAAGGGTGAAAGTTGGTGGAGACATATCCTCCAGCGGGGCAATCGATAATGGAACACCACAGGGCAGTGTAATAAGTCCACTGTTATTTATCATCATGATTAATGATGTATTCTCAAGAGTACATATAAGTTTGGGGAAGTCATTGTTTGCTGATGATGGGGCTCTGTGGTTTAAAGGAAAGAATATGAAGTATAATATAAAGAAAATGCAATGTGCATTAAATGTGGTTGAAAAGTGGTCAAAGGAAAATGGGTTTAAGTTTTCAGTGGAAAAGACAAAAGTAATACTTTTTACAAATATGAAAAGGAAAACAGAGATTAAGTTAAAATTATATAAAGAAGAACTAGAATGTGTAAATATAGTAAGATTTTTAGGAGTATGGTTTGACAGTCGATTAACCTGGAGAGAACATATAGAAAAGATGGTGGGAAGATGTAAGCGAGTAGTGAATGTGATGAGGTGTATAGCGGGTCAGGAATGGGGAGCAGATAGACTGGCTTTAAAAACTATATATATATATCCATGATAAGGTCTATATTGGATTATGGTTGTTTAGTATATGGATCTGCAAATAAATCCAATTTAGTTAAATTGGATAGAATCCAGTCTCAAGCCCTAAGAATATGTTGTGGGGCATGTCTAACCTCTCCAGTCTCAGCTCTTCAGGTAGAGATGGGAGAAATGCCACTATGGATGAGAAGACAACAACTAATAGTTTCCTATTGGGCAAATTTAAAAGGTCAGAGGGAAAATCATCCAACTAAAAAAGTTCTGAGACCTAGCTGGGAACATGAGAAGAAAGATTGCAGTAGTTTTGGATGGAGAGTGGGGAAATTAGTAGGAGATATGAGACTGGAAGAGGTTGGATATGCTCCGATAATCCCTCTATCACCAGTGCCATTGTGGGTTATGCCTCAACCAATAGTTGATTTAAACTTATTAGAAAGAAGACAAAAGGAAGGACCCTATGAAATGGAGGTATATGATGTAAGGGAATATATGGGGTCGAAGTATGGAGAGTGTTTGCACATTTTTACAGATGCATCTAAAGATCCAAAAACAAGTCATGTAGGCTCTGCATTTGTAATACCGAAGTTAAAAGTTAATAAAAATAATAGAATATCAGACTGTCTGTCAGTGTATACGGGGGAGATGTTTGCAATAATTATGGCAATACGGTGGATTAGTGAAGTCAAAATATCTGTGGCATTAATATGTTCAGATTCTAGCTCAGTTTTAATAAGTTTAATTGAGCAAAAATCAGAAACAAGACAAGATATGATAATAGAGCTTAATCAAGAGTTATATTCACTCAAGCAAAATAGTATAAACGTACAGTTTTTGTGGGTTCCGGCCCATATTGGATTGAGAGGGAACAAAGAGGCAGACAATTTAGCAAAAAAAGCCATAGAACGAGAACAAGTTGATATCCAGATTACCCTTAGTAGGTCCGAAATTAAATCAATTATCAAAAAGAACATTTTGACAGTATGGCAGCAGTATTGGGACACTGATACCAAAGGCAGGCATTTGTATCATATACAGTCAACAGTGGGTAAGGGAAGAGTATCAGGATTGAGCAGAGCTGAGGAGAACACAATCACAAGGTTACGATTGGGACATACAAGCTTGAATAGTACAATGCATTTAATAGGCAAACATCCAACAGGCCATTGTGAGGTATGTGACGTTAGTGAAACAGTTGAGCATGTTATAATGTACTGTAGGAAATATACTTTTGAAAGAAATAAATTAAAAGATGAATTAGAGAATAAGGAAGAGCAGTTTTCAATGAAGAATTTATTAAATTCAGATAGAAGTATAAAATCACTTTTGTTACAGTTTTTGGCAAATACTGGATTGCACAAGCGAGTATGATTTTTTTTTTTTTTTTTTTTTTTTTTTCTAATTTAAATCCTGCTAAGAGGGCTGAGGGTGGACGGAGGAGCTGAACACGCAGCGCCGGATGAAGCTTGATGAAGTCTCCGAGCGGGTAAGATTCGAGGGTGATTGCATATGGGTTGGTAGGGTAATCAGGAAATTTTGTAGTCAGGGTGTCAATGGTCCATTTGAGAGATAGGAGGCGGTAATGCACTTATAAGTCTGCGATCCGCCGTAAAACAAGAAGAAGAAGAAGAAGAAGAAGTCTCTACTTCACACTCCAGTCCAGCCGGTGGCGCTAAAACACAAACGTTTGTTTGACACACACCATTTAAACCTAAGAGAAAGAAGTTTAGTTTCACCGCGTTCTCTGTTGTTTTATCGCGATGCTGTTTTAATACAACCTGTTAGAAATGTTGCTTCTGTAAATAGAAAAATACAGTATTTGAATCAGGTATTACACCTGTAATATTCTCATTCTCACAGTCCTGACTAAATTTTGAAGCAAGCAGGAATATCTTTCAGCTGAACTAAGATCTGACGCTGTGAAGATGGTGTTTGTTAAAGAGGAGAGTGAAGAGGACATGAGTGAACCAGAACCCTGGAGAATAAAACAAGAGGAACCAGAACCCTTGAGAAAAAAACAAGAGGAACCAGAACCCTTGAGAATAAAACAAGAGGAACCAGAACCCTTGAGAATAAAACAAGAGGAACCAGAACCCTGGAGAATAAAACACGAGGAACCAGAACGCTTGAGAATAGAACAAGAGGAACCAGAACCCTTGAGAATAAAACAAGAGGAACCAGAACGCTTGAGAATAAAACAAGAGGAACCAGAACCCTGCAGAATAAAACACGAGGAATTGGAATCTTCGAGATTAAAACATGAGGAACAAGTTACATGGATAATAAAACCGGAGGAACAAGGAGGTTGGTGTTTATACTTAATTTATCTTTAATGACTTTTTATGGAATGTTAGGCTTACAAAGCATTCGACTTCTGCACAGAATTCTGTTATGAACAGATCAAACAACGCTGATGCAGAAACCCAAAAACAGTAACATTAACTTTAACCACGGTGTTGTGGCAGAAATAGTCCAATGTTATTACATCATTAATTTAAGGGTTTGAACAACCTTTTAAGACAGAATTGCAAGCACATTTCAATGATGTTTTAACTATTTTCCAGCACTTCAAAGCTCTAAAAATATCCAGTTTAAATATTATATTTTAAGGGACAAAACACAATGTATATCAAAAAAAATATGGTTTTGTGGTAAACAAACACTAATGTCAAATTTAATCATATCAAATTACGATTGTAACCAGTAGATGGCAGCAGAGGCTTATTAATCATTCATTTATAATTTTTGCTTTATATTTTGTCAAGCATGTATATCATATGTGCACGCACACCTAAGTCAATTTCAGACAGTGTATGAACAGCACACCAAATACAAACAGAAAATCATGCTACTGAATTTTCATGAAACCAGGCTCTCAAATTACTACATTACATATATCACGTTCAAGTTAGTGGTTCTGCTCTCAAATGTTAGGCTGGAGCCCTGCACTTTTACATCAATGTTCACTTTTGTGTTCACATTTCACTATTTTTACTTTTATTTCAGAGTTGATTGAAGAAAAAGAGAAGAATGAAGAATCAAGTGAAGCTGAGGAGAAAAAACATGTCAACACAGGAGAAAAACATTTGAGTTGCTCTCAAACCAAACAGAAAGATTTTAAGAAAAGAAGAGCCGGGAAATCTTTCACCTGCACTCAATGTGGAAAGAGTTTCATACGCAAAACCAGTCTAAAGCATCACATGAGAATTCATACTGGAGAGAATCTACACACATGCGATCAATGTGGTAAAATATTTTTATGGGCTTCAGTTCTGAAGAAACACCTAAAAATTCATTCACATGAGAAGACACATTCATGCTATTTGTGTGGGAACAGTTTTTCGCATCAACAAATGTGTCAGAAAATACATAATGGTGTGGGACGGTACATGTGCCTTGAGTGTGAAAAGACTTTTACTTCAGCGACCTGTACAAACCAGCATGAAAGGATCCACACTGGAGTGAAACCTTTTATGTGTTTACACTGTAACAAGAGATTCAGTCTGTCAGCGAATCTGAAAAGACACAATAGGATCCACACTGGAGAGAAACCATATACTTGTTCACACTGCGGCACGAGATTAAGTAATTCATCAAATCTGAAAAGACATGAAATGATCCACACTGGTATAAAACCTTTTAAGTGTTCACACTGTGACAAGAGATTCAGTCAGTCAGTACATCTGAACAATCACAATATGATCCACAATGGAGAGAAACCTTATGTGTGTTCACACTGTGATAAGAGATGCAGTCGGTTAGCAGATTTGAAAACACATGAGAGGATCCACACAGGAGAGAAACCTTATAAGTGTTCACACTGTGACAAGAGATTAAGTAATTTATCAAATCTGAAAAAACATGAGAGGATCCATACTGGATAATAGCCGTATCACTGCACTGCATGTGGGAAGTGTTTCAATCATTCATTTGCTCAACACAGACATACAAAAAAACAGTAACACAGTAAGGCCCCGTACACATGGAGAGGCATTGAGCTATATATGTGTAAAAATGTTGTATCATGTTGGCGTTTCGTCCAGACAGTTCCGCCGTATGAAATCGTTATTTTTGTGTACCTGGGTTCTCGAGCGGATAAATCTTACATTCTGAGTTCTATCTTTTATAGGGTCTTTCATCTACATGTCCAATGAGTTAACATTTATGCATGTTAGAAAAAAATTTGAATATGGATTTAGTTTGCCTTTTTACTCTCTTAGAAGCTACTCTCTTTGTGTGTGTTAACCATATTTGATCAAATCCAGGGCAGTGCCAGGCAACCTTGAAGTACAGATAAGTAATATGGGTGTGTATGTCTGTTTTTGCAACAAGAAGTAGGGAGAGCCTAGAGGGAAAAAGGTAATTTGCCATTTGAATCCCACCCACTATGAGCTTCAAAATCGCTCTTCAGAAACCTACTGTTGACGTCACGGACACTACTTCCATATTTTTTTAAAGTCTATGGTTTTCAGTCATTTTCATAGATCTGCGTGGAATGGGACATTTTTGACAAAAATTTCATCTGTACACGAATATATTATCCTTTTTATTTCTCAAAGGTCCCAATTAATTTTCATCTTTACAAAGATTTCATTTTAGACCTGATGAAAACGAAAGAAGAAAGAGAAGATCTGAATGGGGTGAAGGGGAAACAACAGGATCAGAAAGATCATGGTGTCAATGGAGAAAAATCATTGAGTTGCAGCTTTCAGAAAACAAGTCGAAAGGCCATTTCAGCTGCTCTCAGTGAGATCTCAGGAGTTTTACACTGTAAGAAAAAAAGCCATAATATTTACAGTAAAAAACTGGCAGCTGTAGTTGCTTGAATTTTTCCGCCAAAAAGTATGGTAGCAATGTTTTACATTTTACGTTTTTGCACTTAAATTTAGAGGTAAATACTGTAATTTCAACTGGTATCATGGTAACGTACCAACATTTGGAAGTACTGAAATCTGTTTTGTACCTTAGTAAAACACTGATAACCACCAAAAGCAGGTGGTGATGACAACATCACATGATGAACCAAAGCCCATCACAAGGAGGTTTTAAACAATAACATACACAGAAGGTGCACAGTGTCATTCACACAAACACTAAATATCATCATGGTAACACACATGGAACTGAAACAGTGCAAAACACATTAATTCAACAACATTAGATCTAACATATAGCCCTGATGTATATAACTGCCAAAAAAAGAAGAAAGTTATTTAAAAAAAAAAAAACATCAAATAAATAAAATGAAACTGGGAATGTCCATTTGTGGTTATTCACTGTAAATTTTACATTATTTTTCAACATAGTTTTCACCTTAGAAGGGGAACTTATCCTTTACCATTTCACAGGTTTTTACCATAACATTTTTACATTTTTTTTTTTTTTTTTTTTTTACCGGTTACATTGGTTAAATAACATGACTTTTAACAAAATATTCGATTTTAAAAAATTTGTATTTTATTTTTACAGACATTAAAAATGAATAACATTTATTTGACTTCAACATAACATTTGTTTCTTACCACTAAAATAATGATCCAATGACCAAATAATGACCAAGACGTTAATAATAATAAATAAAATAATGACCAAGACGTTTTCGTTTACTGACAAAAAGAGGGATGCACCTCTGTTTGTCAGTAAACGAAAACGTCTTGGTTAACATCATGTTCTCTTCAATTAGACCTGAAATAACATTTACTCTCGTGTCGGATGTATATTTATTATAAGTAATTGTCCATTAAAGAAATCAATCAACGAATGTCAGTCAGTAGGTAAAACAAAATAAACCGTTATTTTTATTTTTATTTTATTTTTATTAGGCGAGGCAGTGGCTTTATGTTGAAGACTTCAGAAAGCCTGTGCTGGAGAAGCGCGTGCAGATCAAAGGCGTGCAGTAAAGAAATAAACCCAGTGTTTATAATGTTATTTTCATATGCTCAACATTGCTTCTTTTAGCAATAAAATTAAAATTATATTATTATAATGCGATTTGACCACTTTGATGTCTGTACTTTATTGAAAGCTTTATGATAAAAATAAATATATACATTTCAGTGTTAGAGTAGCCTAGTCAGAGTCATCTGCAACGTTTTAGTTTTACATGGTTGTGACTACTAAAAATAACCTGCAGGTAACTTTCTCTAGGTAAATATATATATATAAACCTGCAGGGAATGCTCTGGAAACGTTATCTGTAGGTTATAAAAATAAAACCTAAAAATAACCTGCACATCATACATTTTCAGAAACAACTTGTTTTACGCGAAATTCTTCTCATATTCTTCTAATGTTTTTACTATTGGGGCCACAAGATAAATATTAAGGGCACAATTTCTTCTTCTTCTTCTTCTTTGGGGTTTATAGGCGGCTTGCATCCACGATCGTTGCACTACCGCCATCTTCTGGCTGATTTCCTCTGTTACTCCAGTTTCTTTACTCCCGCTCTCTTCTCATCATATTCTATTCATAAGCCCAGTTTCCCATAAGAAATTACACAGACTTTTCTTGGTTTGCCCGATCACATTTTTATGTAGTATATCTTTCATACCCGTTCCTGCCACCCCATCTTTCTTTAGCTCCTCCATAAGTTTCCTTCTCTGTTCATCATATCCTCTGCAATTTAAAATGACATGCTCAATAGTTTCTTCCACCCCACACCTCTCACAGTACCCAGAAGGATGCTTCCCTATAATGTATAATGTGCTATTCAAATTACTATGCCCAATTCTTAATCTAGTCATTACTATTTCTTCTCTTCTAGACCCTCCCCATCTCCTCACAGAGCCAACTTTATTTTGTATAGTATACAGGTGTCTCCCTTTAACTTCTCTGTCCCATTGTCCTTGCCACTCTCCCAAAGCTCCCTTCCACCCTATACTTTTCCCTTCGGCTTTCGACAATTTTATATTTACTTCAACATTTTCCTTTTTAATTGCTTGTTTGGCTAAATTATCTACCTTCTCATTTCCCAAGATATCTATGTGCACTGGGACCCAAATCATTTGAATCACAATTCCCTTTTCTTTTATTCTCTTATATGTTATCAATGTTGTATACAACAGGTCCTGGCGACTTTTGGATATACCTGTTCTGAGATTGTATAGCGTTGACATTGAGTCACTACCAATAAGGACCTTACTTATATTATTACCTATATACTTATTAATCCATTCCAATGCCATAAGTACAGCATATAGCTCAACTGTATATACATTTAAATCGTTTGTGGTTCTTTTGCATTCCCCCCTTTCTTGGCTAATTATGAAAATTGCGGATCCAGTCCTTCCTGTTTCAGGATCTTTTGATCCATCTGTATAGATCTGAATATACTCCCTGTATTTATTTTCCACATATCTATAATATTCGGCTATAAGGTCCACATTACTGTTTAATATTTTGGTTTGATGCAACTTAAAATCAACTTCCATAGTATCAATTTCCCATACTGGACAATCAGGCCATATAACAGTTGGGCAGAACTCTTTCCCGCTCATCCCCAAACCTCTAGCTGCCTCATCTCCTATCCATCCAAAACTAAACTTTTGTCCCCTTTCCTTTTCCCAGCTAGCTTGCAGTACTTTCTTGGTAGGATGGCCATCTCTGTGTCCCTTTAAATTGATCCAATAATTTACAAGTAATTGATTACGTCGAATGTTCAATGGCATTTCTCCTGCTTCCACTTGCAGAGCACATACTGGTGATGTTTTTACTGCTCCTAAGCATAGTCTTAATGCTTTAGCCTGTATTACATCGAGTCTTGCAAGTACCGTTTTGGCTGCTGATCCATACGCCACACTCCCATAATCTATTCTTGATCTTATCAAACTTACATATATGTATTTTAGTGATTGATAGTCAGCACCCCACTCTAATCCTGTTACACATCTCATTATATTCAGTACTTTTTTACATTTATCCTCCACTTTCCTTATATGTCCTACCCATGTTAACCTTGGATCAAAATGTACTCCTAAGAAACAAAATGTATTAACCTTCTCTAGATTATTTCCATATAATTTTAAAATCATACCTTCACTAATTTTCCTCCTTGTAAAAAACATTACCTTGGTTTTTTCGACTGAAAATTTAAAACCCCAGTTTAATCCCCACCTCTCAACTTGCTTTATACTATCCTGCACCTTCTTAACTGTGTATTCTACATTTCTCCCTCTTTTCCATAATGCCCCATCATCCGCAAACAATGATCTTCCCATGTCTGCTGATACATTTACATATATGTCATTTATCATTATTGAGAAAAGTGTGGGACTAACTACACTCCCCTGAGGTGTCCCATTCTCTGCAACATGCTTGCTTGACAAAACTGAGCCTATCTTAACCTGAATTGTTCTTCCTTTCAGAAAATCTTTAACCCAGTTAAAAATTCTCCCTCTAATTCCCATTCTGTACATCTTAATCAATAGCCCCTCTCTCCATAGCATATCATACGCCTTTTCAATGTCAAAGAATACTGCTACTACTATTTCTTTACTTACTTGCGCTTTTCTTATTTCATCTTCTAAACATAACACTGCATCCATAGTACCCCTTCCTCTCCTAAATCCACTTTGGTACTCATTCAACAAACCTTGCTTCTCCAAGATATACATTAATCTCTCATTTACCATTCTCTCCATTAGTTTGCATATATGAGAAGTCAGAGCTATAGGTCTATAATTTATTGGCTTACTAGAGTCCTTCCCAGGCTTTCTTATTGGAACAATAACTGCTTCTTTCCAGCTCTTTGGCATTTTTCCTTCTTCCCATACTTTATTGAACAGCATCAATAGTTTCTTCTTCCCCTCTTCACTTAACTGCTTCAACATGCTATAGCATACCCCATCTATCCCTGGAGCAGTCATCCCAGTTTTTGCCAATGCCCTAGTTAATTCTCCCATATTAAAAGGTACATTTTGATCACGTTCATCACATCCTACCCCTCTCAGTGCTTCTAAATTTTCAGATCTAGTTTTATCTCTACCCCTCTTTCCTTCCTCAGATAAATTATTTGAACTATGTACCTTAACAAATGTATTTACCAACATTTCCGCCTTTTCTTTATTTGTTACTGCAACCTCATTCTCATTTGTTAAAACTGGGTAGTTCCAGTCTCTCCTTTCTCCTCCCATTTTTTTAATCATGGTCCACACTTCCCCTATCTGAGTTGTATTCCCAATTGAACTGCAATAATTTCTCCAAAATGTTCTTTTCGCTTGTCTTATTACTCTCCTTACTGCTGCTTGAGCATATTTATACTGAATCATATGTAGAAAATTATGCGTTTTTTTCATTACCTTGAATGTTTTATTTCGATTCTGGATTGCTTTTTTACATTCATCATTCCACCATGGTACTTCTTTCTTTTTCTTACTACCTTGACTTTTTGGAATAGATTCTAATGCTGCTGCAATTATACCCTGTCTCACTTTGTCTCCAAAAGTTTCAATATCACAATTATATTCAATACGATTCAAATACTGATCACTTTCTTTCTGAAATTTCCCCCAGTCAGCCTTTTCAAACACCCATCTACCTCCTTTTCCTTCAGTATTTTGTGATAGGCTTATATTAATTTTACACAGAACTGGATAATGATCACTTCCTACTGTACCTTCTTTATATACACTCCAAGAACATTTTGCTGCCATAGTACTGGTCACCAGCGTGAGATCAAGTACAGACTCCCTACCAGTATTAACCTCTATCCTTGTTTTAGTTCCATCATTTAGACAAACCAAGTTTTTCTCCTCTAATAGCTCTTCTATTACTTGCCCATTAGCGTCTATTTTTCCACTTCCCCACAATGTATTATGCGCATTGAAGTCTCCACACCATACAATATTACTGCTATCCTGCCCGCCCATCTGCTCAAGCTGACTTAGTTGCAGCCTTCTACATGGATTATAAAAATTAATGACTATGAATTTCTTCCCTACCCCCCATACTTCAACTACTACATATTCATATTCACTCCCTATCATCCCTATATTTAACTCTCTATATGGAATTCCTTGTTTCACAAAAGTAACACATCCCCCTCCACTCCCATTTACCCTATCTTGCCGAACTGCTACATACCCAATTATAACAAAATCCAGATTGGGCTTTAGCCAGGACTCCTGGACACAAATGACATCTGGTTTGTTTTCCCTACTTGCAATAAACTGTTTAAACTCTTGTCCATTTGCGACCAGGCTCCTTGCATTCCATTGAAGGAGCAACATTATTAAAAATATTAGCCCACACATGTTATCTCTTGACTCGACTGTACACTTAGCTCATCCCGTACTTCTTCCCATTTCAAACCTGCCATATCTAAATGATGTATTGCTGCTTTAACAATTATCTGAATTCTTTCTGTTTTAGATCTGATTTCAGCTGTAGCATTAATCACTCCTGCTATAAACGTCACCATTTTCTTCTTTTCCTCCCATTTTTCTTTATATACCTGCTGAACTTCTCTTGTCTCTCTATTCCTATATTCCCTTTCCGGGTTTTCCTTTTCCCCTACAGATCTTCTGGCAGCCTCAGCATAGGAGATGTTTTCCTTCACTCTTATCTGCTGTATCTTCACCTCTTTTTTCATTACTTCACATCCCCAAAAAGCAACACTGTGATTCCCCCCACAGCTGCAACATCTTGGCTTTACTCCTTCCCCACATTCTCCATAATCATGATCCCCGCCACATCTGGCACATCTCCTTTTTCCCTTGCATAGTTTAGCCATATGTCCAAATTCTTGACATTTATAGCACCTCATTGGTTTAGGAATATATTCCCTTACTCTATACCTCATGAATCCATAATAGACCTCTTTTGGGACATCCTTTGAATCAAACTCAATCAAAACAGATTCTGTTTCTGTTTTCTCAAATCCCCTTGTCATTCTTACAGCACTCTTAACCGAACTGTTTTGTGCCCTCATATTCTCAACTAGAGCTTTCATATTTATTGTGACTGGAATTCCATATATCACTCCCTTACCACCATTTATTTTCCTTTCCCCCACTCTTATTACTTTGTCTACCTTAATTTTTCCTATGCAGCTCATCTTCATTGCTTTTCCCACCTGTACCTCATTATTACAGCCTATGAGTAAGTTTCCATCTCCCAATATTCTTGCATATTTCACTTCTCCAATTTGTCCTCTTATTATGTATGTTAACTTAAGTGGATCCATTCTCTTTACTCCCCCCTCTCCTTCAAATCGTATCACAACATTAAACAATCTCTCTTGCAGTCTCTCCCCTTCATCCTCCCTTCCTTCACTTCCTGTTTCATTTGAACTAGCTCTACTTTTTTTCTTTCTTTTACAACCTACCCCTTGTTTTGATCGGTTTCCTCTCCCTACTTCTTCCCACTCACTCTCTCTTCTCTCATCACTCTCAATCCCCTCCCGATCACTAAATTCCATACAATCCACATTCCTCCCCGCCATTTGCTAATGTTGATAGGGTTAGCCGACAAAGAGGCCGCGGGGCAACACCGCTACCGGACCTATACAGGCCGTCGGCCAATGCGCCCCACACCACTCCCCACTCGACTCACCACTACCTCGTATTTCAGTCCGTCTTATGTCCACAAGAATTTGTATTGAGATCACTGGGGTAATTTCCAGAAATCACCAAACGCTGTTTTGAAGTTCCCGCCCGTAAAGTCAGCCTCCACAGCGACGCGTCCTCCTTCCAACACCGACCTTTCCTGTCGATCTGTCTCCTTCCGCGCACCAAAAAGGGCACAATTTAAGACTACTAAGACAATTTAAGTTATACTGTGATCAACATCCATGAAAATTCACTCCTGTGTCAGCCTCTACTTCACACTCCATTCCAGCGGATGGCGCTGAAACATACGTTTGTTTGACAAAACACCATTAAACCTCAGAGGAAGAAGTTTAGTTTTGGTTGCCAGCCGCCGTTAAAAACCAAGAAGAAGTTTAGTTTAATCGCGCTCTCTGTTGTTTTTTCGCGATGCTGTTTTGATACAAACTGTTGGAAATGTAGTTTTAGTAAATAAAGTTTTTGAATCAGGCCAATAAATACATGTAATATTCTCATCATCACAGTCGTGACTCAGTTTTGAAGTAAGCAGGAATATCTGGAGGAGTTTCAGCTGAACTGAGATCTGCTGCTGTGAAGATGGTGTTTGTTAAAGAGGAGAGTAAGGAGGACACGAGTGAACCAGAACCCTTGAGAATAGAGGAACCAGAATTCTTGAAAATAAAACACGAGGAACTAGAACCCTGCAGAATAAAACAAGAGCAACCAGAACCCTTAAAAATAGAACACTGGAGAACAAAACATGAGGAACTGGAATCTTTGAGAATAAAACAGGAGGAACAAGGAGGTTGGTGTTTATACTTCATTCATATTTAATGAATGTTTATGGAATGTTAGGCTTACAAAGCATTCAAATTCTGCACAGAATTCTATTATGAACAGGTCAAACAATGCTAATACAGAAACCCAGAAACAGTAATGCTAACAATAACCATGGTGTTGTGGTAGAAATAGTCTTATATTATTACATCATTAATTTAAGGGTTTGAACAACCTTTTGAGAGAGAATTTCAATGATTTTCGAGTATTTCACACAACTGTTTCCAGCACTTCAAAAATATCCAGTTTAAATATTATTTTTAAGGGACAAAACATGTATATCGAAAATATGGATTTGTGGTAAATTAACACTAATGTCAAATTAAAACATATATTAAATTACGATTATAACCAGTAGATGGCAGCAGAATTTTTGCTTTATATTTTGTCAAACATGCTAAGTCAATTTCAGTGTGTGAATAGCACACTAAATACAAACATAAAATCTTGCTACTGATGACTAATTGTCATGAAACCGGGCTCTCGATTTACTACATTATAATAAAAATGATACCTAAAAATTAAAAGAAGTAAGGTTTTGCAATCACATAATTTTAAACCGGTAAACTCCTAGAAAGTCTGGAAAGATCTAGTAAGCAAACACATTCAAACAGTAAGTTCAACATGGTGTTAACTAACCACTGATCTATTATATATTTATACAGTCATTTGGAAAAAGTTAGGACACCCTATTGAATTTATTTTAAACTTTATTAGTGTCATGTTGTTAGGAAGGAATTTTGGCCCATTCCTTTTTACTGTTTTGCTTTAGTTTATTGAGGTTTGTGTGCATTTGTTTATACACAGCTCTTACCACAGCATTTAATTTAGGATGAGTTCTGGACTTTGACTCGGTTGTTGCAACCACTTGATTCCTTTGTTTTCAGCCATTCTGTTGTAGATTTATTGGTTTGCGCAACTCAAGCTGTTGAATGGACTTTTGTGTACACATTTCACTATTTTTACTTTTATTTCAGAGTTGATTGAAGAAAAAGAGAAGAATGTAGAATCGAGTGAAGCTGAGGAGAAAAAACTTGTCAACACAGGAGAAAAACCTTTAAGTGGCTCTCAAACCAAACAGAAAATTTTAAAGAAAAGAAGAGCCAGGAGATCTTTCACCTGCACTCAATGTGGAAAGAGTTTCACATGCAAAACCAGTCTAAAGAATCACATGAGAATTCATACTGGAGAGAATATACACACATGCGATCAATGTGGTAAAATGTTTTTATGGGCTTCAGATCTGAAGAAACACCTAAAAGTTCATTCAAAGGAGAAGACACAATCATGCCATTTGTGTGGTAACAGTTTTTTGCGTCTACAAATGTGTCCGAAAATACTTACTGGTGTGGTGATGTGCTTTGAGTGTGAAAAGACTTTTACATCAGCAACCTGTTCAAACCAGCATGAGAGGATCCACACTGGAGAGAAACCTTATCCTTGTTCACACTGCAGCAATAGATTCAGTAATTTAGAAGACCTAAATAGACATGAGATGATCCACACTGGAGTGAAACCTTATAAGTGTTTACACTGTGAAAAGAGTTTCAGTCAGTCAGTACATCTGAAAAGTCACAATAGGATCCACACCAGAGTGAAACCTTCTAAGCATTCACACTGTGACAACAGAAATGGTGTGAAAACACATGAGAGGATCCACACAGGAAAGCCTTATAAATGTTCACATTGTGACAAGATATTAAGTAATTCATCAAATCTGAAAAGACATGAAATGATCCACACTGGAATAAAACCTTTTAAGTGTTCACACTGTGACAAGAGAT
Organism: Garra rufa; assembly: GCF_049309525.1. Taxonomy (NCBI): domain Eukaryota; kingdom Metazoa; phylum Chordata; class Actinopteri; order Cypriniformes; family Cyprinidae; genus Garra; species Garra rufa. The sequence goes on from NC_133361.1 coordinate 10,428,018, forward strand.
TCAGTCAGTCAGTACATCTGAACATTCACAATATGATCCACAATGGAGAGAAACCTTATCCTTGTTCACACTGCAGCAATAGATTCAGTAATTTAGAAGACCTAAATAGACATAAGAGGATCCACACTGGAGTGAAACCATATAAGTGTTCACACTGTAACAAGAGATTCACTCTGTCAACGAATCTGAAAAGACACAATAGGATCCACACTGGAGAGAAACCTTATATGTGTTCACACTGCACCAAGAGATTCTTTGATTTAGGAGACCTAATTAGACATGAGAGGATCCACAATGGAGTGAAACCTTATAAGTGTTTACACTGTGAAAAGAGATTCAGTCAGTCAGTACATCTGAAAAGTCACAACAGGATCCACACCAGTCTGAAACCTTCTAAGCATTCACACTGTGACAACAGAAATGGTGTGAAAACACATGAGAGGATCCACACAGGAAAGCCTTATAAATGTTCACATTGTGACAAGATTTTAAGTAATTCATCAAATCTGAAAAGACATGAAATGATCCACACTGGAATAAAACCTTTTGAGTGTTCACACTGTGACAAGAGATTCAGTCAGTCAGTACACCTGAACAGTCACAATCTGATCCACAATAGAGAGAAACCTTATAAGTGTTCACACTGTGATAAGAGATACAGTCGGTCAGCAGATTTGAAAACACATGAGATGATCCACACTGGAGAGAAACCTTATAAGTGTTCACATTGTGACAAGAGATTAAGTAATTTATCAAATCTGAAAAGACATGAGAGGATCCACACTGCATAATAACCTAAGTTCTAGAGCAGATAAATCTGAAATGTGTATTGCCAATCCATATATTTTGTGAAATGACAATGTCATTAGCCTGCATCTCAATCCATAGTCAGATACCGCTTTGTTACGTAACAGCAACAACAACAATGGTGGACTACAGACTTGTGTTCGTGCTGCAGAAGCTACAGAACCCATAAACGTTACTAAATTACAGTGCGCAAGGTTTATGCACATGTACTCTAAGTCATTATCTCCATTTTAGTGGCAGAATTACAGCACCACAAACTAGAAAATGAATGGAATCCTGGAGCCATTTCGTCTGACCTCTGATTGTTTGCCACCTAAAAAAAATCACTGAAGGATATATGTCCATGTCTGGAGATTTCCTAACTTTATCTATGCTTCGACCAACCAGAAACTTTTTTACCCAAGTATTGCCATGGTTGGTGACCTCTGTTCGAGTATGAGTACTGTTGTATTGTGTGTTGTGTTGAGGCTGACTTCTGCTGATGGAACTATTTTCTTCATTAAATTTTTCTATTGATTGCATCTCTGCATCTCTGGTCTTTGTTCATCATATCTGGTCCTTGAGTTTTAACTGTAAACTCTCCTACACTACACTCTTAAGAATAAAGGTGCTTCAAAAGGTTCTTCACACCAATGCCATAGAAGAACCATTTTTGTTTGCACAAAGAACCATTTCTTTCTTACCTTTTTATAATCTGAAGAATCTTCTTTCACCACAAAGAACCTTTTGTGAAACAAAAAGGTTCTTCAGATGTTAAAGGTTCTTTATGGAATATTTAGACAAAAAAAGGTTTTTCTGTGGCATCATAAAATAATTAACAAGAAATGATAATTGACAAAAAAATTAGGAAATGTTAAAATAAATTTCTAATTGTCCTAATTTTGTAAAGTGTTAGCGTAATATGAGAATGTGAAGCTGCATTGACACCATGTCCAGCTATTGACAGGCTATAAAAGCTGCAGAGCCGAGTACATCCACCAACATCCACAAACAAGGTTTTTGTTTTGCACAGTGGCTAGATTAACAAATAACCAAATGCCACCTGACCTAAATATTCCTGTACAGTTTAGTAATGACTTTATGAACTTCTTTACTGATAAAATAACAAATATAGATACTACAGCAACTGATACTACAACTGATACAACTATAGAACAAAAAGAATTAAATAAACTTATCACCGCATCTAACTTATCGTTATCTTTAGGTCACGTCCCAAAATCATATGGCCCCACCATAGCACAGAAACTGCACTTGTAAAAATCACAAATGACTTGTTTCTTGCGTCAGATCAAGGTTGCGTCTCATTGCTAGTTTTACTTGATCTTAGTGCAGCGTTCGACACTATAGATCATGACATACTCTTAGATTGATTACAAAACTATACAGGTATTCAAGGGCAGGCTTTAATATGGTTCAGATCATACCTGTCTGATCGTATATAGTTGAGTATCATCAGCATAACAATGGAAACTAATCCCATATTTCCTAATAATATTACCAAGGGGTAGCATGTAAATTGAAAATACCAGACGACCTAGGACAGATCCTTGTGGCACTCCATACTTTACTGGATATAACTGAGATGACTCCCCGTTTAAATAAATATAGTGGTAGCTTTTAACAAGACCAGATGAAACTTCTATCTTATCAAAGCGAACAGAGTTAGTTACAAAGGGTAACATTTAATCAATAATTACTCCTGCTGACTTAAAGGTGGGATGGGTATCTGTAAGGGAACAATTGAATACAATATTAAACCCATAAGTAAGCACAATGATAACATGTACTGTATGTCATGACTCATAAAGCAAAATTATATACACAAATAATGTTTTGACATATGCAAGATGAAATGAAAATGCCATCAAAACTTTTCTGATGGCAGGCAGTTTATTCAGAGATACTTTTACACCTGCGCTGCGTTTTGACTGTTTTATGTGTTTATTCAATGAAATCATAACCTTATGACAGTTTAAAGTGCCCCTATTATGCCTTCAAATATGATATTTCATGTAGTGTGTCATGTAGCTGTATGTGAACATAAACTATCTGCAAAGTTGTGACGCCGACAGTGCACTATAAATAAAGTTTTTGTCTAACAAAAAAAAGAGTCGGCTCACATTCGCCTAAACGAGTCGTCAGCAATTCGAATCTTTTTTCTGTAACGGCCACACGTCACGAGCTACACATTTGCGTAATGTCCGCCCACGTTCAATTTCGCGAACAACTTGCCCGCCCACAAACAGTAGGCCTACCATTTTCACGTGGATTACATCATGTCAAGAAGACGCCCTGTGCTGTGACAGCCTGTGAGAGTGAATTTGTTTTACATGCCCTTCCGAAAGATGGAACTATCAAGAATGAGTGGTTAACATTAATTTTTTCAACACCTCAGCAGTCCAATGCCAATCTTGTGTTGTGTTCGCGTCATTTTACTGATGACTGCTTTTCCAATCTTGGGGAGTAACGTTACAACACGGGATTCACCAAACGCTTGGTTTTAAAAAATGGATCAGTGCCCAGTTTATTTGGACCGGCTTGCTCCTCTGAACTTCTACCTGTAAGTATGATTAATAATTGTATTTTCTAGCGATCGTTCAAAATACGTCTTTGTGTACGTTATGGTGTGTAACAACCCTGCACATGTCTTGGTAACCGGCTAACTTGCGTTTCTGTAGTTCTGTTGTTCAGCTGTGAGTGCAATGTAGTCTAAAAAGTCTTGTGATTGATGCAGCTTGACTGTCTGTCTGCCTTATTAGTTTAAGTAATGATAATGATAAACGATGGCTTAACGCAGTGTTATGGGTTGTACGTTACAGTGTTGAAGTTCACAACGTAGAGGTGTGTCCGGTTCGCGTACAAAAGCAAATTGCAAGCACTTTCCACAGTTAACATATTACACCCACTGAGAAACGTCCTGCTCCAGTCGTGCTTGCAATACAGTTTCTTGTCGATGTGCCACTTCCACCGTTTCATCGTCAGACTCCGGCTCGAATTGATAGGGTAAAATCGAGGCTCTCTTTTCTATGCATTAACAGGTCTCCGCAGCTGTCATTCAGTTATGCCAATGGGCGTTTCGTTTTGCGTTGTAGCGGTAGACCAATCCAAAAGGACTGCACCATCTGACCAATCACAGCAGTGAGGGCTCACTGAAAGGAGGGGTTTAGAGAGACTGATTCTTCGAACTGCTTCAAACGAGTCATTTACGAATCATTTAGAAACGGGGTAAAAATAAATCTAATTTTGGAGAAAACTAAAGTGTTTTTTGAACTTGCATACATGTAAACCTGTTTTAAGAGACTATTACAACAATATTAACTACCTTTAAAATGGCATAATAGGGGCACTTTAATATTTACATTAAGCCACATCATTACTCTTGTCTTTCCGTCCTCAGTTTTTAATAAAGTCTTTTCTTGAACCATTTAAGTCTTTTTATGTCCTTACATTTGATGTGGCAATTACGATTAATGCCGATTTAGTTTTTGTGTGGGGAAAACGACACCTCATATTAATGACATTCTTCACATTGCTTATTTTAGTAACATGAAAAACAAAAGTTATTCAATTTGAGATTAAAACATACAGAAAACGAGCAGGCACAAGCTCACTGAATTCATTTTTCTTTTTGTAATGACTGTTTCAATGACTGTTTATCCTTCAATGATACTCCTCCAGGTATTCCTCCTTGCTTTAAAACTTAGTCACGACTGTGAGGATGAGATTCAAAACTGCGTTTTTACATTTACAGAATCATTTCTAACTGTTTGTATTAAGCCAGCATAACGACACAACAACAGAGAGCCTTTGTGGTGAAACTTTTCTTCTTCCTCTGAGGTTTAATGGTGTTTGACACACAAACGTTATTGTTTTAGCGCCACCCGCTGGACTGGAGAGTGAAGCGTCGAGAAGAGGGAAATCAGTGCGTGTATAATGTGCACTGATTTGTTTTACTTTAAAAAAAAAATGAATCTGCACAATTAAAATAAAATAAACAAATAGTAATAAATAGACCCGAATGGTACTTGATCAACACCAATGATCTTCGTGAATGAGGATTAGAAGAGAAAAACGAGAGAAGTCAAATATTAAAGTGAAAATAACACAGGGTTCTCTAATGGTCAAGGGCTTTTCCATTGAATGGTTGCTATTTGCTTCGAAAACTCTTCCAAAAATAATAATAATAAAATAAGACTGATTCTATTCATACACATATTTAACTATTCAAAATATGTACTGGTCAATCTCAATTCAGTTTTTAAATGACTGATGGATGTACTTTTCTCAGTCCAGGTAACAAAACATGTATGTTTTTTTTTAAAGGTATGTTTCAAAATATGTCTTTATTTCATGTATTTTCTCATGTCTTTTACTATAAGGGCCACAAGAAAAATATTAAGGGCATAATTTAAGACAGTTATAGCCTACCGTTATCAGCATATGCTAAGGTAGATTTGTCTCTCGTTCTCTCTGAGAGATTTATTTAATTTTTACTTTCACTTTCACGCATAATTGACTAAGGTTCACCAGCATAACTCTTGGGCAAGGTTTTTTTTTTTTTTTTTTTTTTTTTTTTGCAGGTTTGAAAATCCACTCCCGCTACTTCACACTCCAGTCCAGCGGGTGGCGCTAAAACACAAACGTTTGTTTGACACACACCTTTAAACCTCAGAGGAAGAAGATTAGTTTAACAGCGTTCTCTGTTGTTTTATCGCGATGCTGTTTTAATACAACCCGTTAAAAATGTTACTTCTGCAAATAGAAAAATACAGTATTTGAATCAGGTATTACACCTGTAATATTCTTATTCTCAGAGTCGTGACTAAGTTTTGAAGCAAGCAGGAATATCTGGAGGAGTTTCAGCAGAACTAAAATCTGCTGCTGTGATGGTGTTTGTTAAAGTGGAGAGTGAGGAGGACATGAGTGAACCAGAACCCTGGAGAATAAAACACGAGGAACCAGAACCCTGGAGAATAAAACAAGAAGAACCAGAACCCTTGAAAATAAAACAAGAGGAACCAGAACCCTGGAGAATAAAACAAGAGGAACCAGAACCCTGGAGAATAAAACAAGAGGACCCAGAACCCTTGAGAATAGAACAAGAGGAACCAGAACCCTGCAGAATAAAACAAGAGGAACCAGAACCCTTGAGAATAGAACAAGAGGAACCAGAACCCTGCAGAATAAAACACGAGGAATTGGAATCTTTGAGAATAAAACAGGACGAACAAGGAGGTTGGTGTTTATGCTTCATTCATCTTTAATGACTGTTTATGGAATGTTTGGCTTACAAAGCATTCGACTTCTGCACAGAATTCTGTTGTGAACAGATCTAACAATGCTGATACAGAAACCCAGAAACAGTAACATTAACTTTAACCATGGTGTTGTGGCAGAAATAGTCCAATGTTATTACATCATTAATTTAAGGTTTTGAACAACCTTTTAAGAGAGAATTTCAAGCACATTTCAATGGTTTTCGAGTATTGCACACAACTATTTCCAGAACTTCAAAGCTCTTAAAATGATCCAGCTTAAATATTATTATTTAAGGGACAAAACACAATGTATATCAAAATGTGGTTTTGTGGTAAACAAACACTAATGCCAAATTAAAACATAAATCAAATTACGATTATAACCAGTAGATGGCAGCAGAGGCGTATTAATCATTAATTTATAATTTTTGCTTTATATTTTGTCAAACATGCTAAGTCAATTTCAGTGTGTGAATAGCACACCAAATACAAACAGAAAATCATTCTACTGATGACTAATTTTCCTGAAATGGGCTCTCGATTTACTACATTATAAAGAAAACAATACCTTACAAATTTCATGAGTTCACGCTTACATATAATTAGCCGGAGAATAGTAGTGCATGTTTGGCGTGTTGTCCGGTGAAGTGCTCCGAGCTCGGGAATGGCCCGAACCCAGAGTACCCCCCAATAGGAGTAGTGAGAACTCGGAGTGAGGAGATGGGGTGGTGGAGGGTTACTGATAAACCGTCAAGTGAATGGAGGTGAGTCAGCTGTATTTAAACCTATGGCGCTGATTGACTTGAGTGGACTCCTCTTGCGATGTTTACGCTAAGTATCTGACGCGCTTCTCCCGAACTTTGTTAATGAAACATCATGAAAAGTAGTAAGGTTTTGCAATCACATAATTTTAAACCAGTAAACTCCTAGAAAGTCTGGAAAGATCCAGTAAGCAAACACATTCAAAAAGTAAGTTCAAAACAGTGTTAACTAACCACTGATCTATAATATATGTATACAGTCCATGGGCGTCGGAACCATTGAACGTGGGTGGGACAGGACCCACCCACTTTTGAAGACCAATGATATTGGACCCAACCACTTCTACCGTCTCTAATTCAGCGAGTATGTCTTGCACTTTTCAGAGCGCCGTCAGACTCAGTCAAATCCATTGTATGAGGTACGCCTTAATAAATTAAACTCCATTTAGATAAAGCTTTGAATTACATGCTGTGGTTTCCTCAAATTTATTCCACTTGGCTTATTCAGAGACATCAATTAAACTCATTCCGGGTTTTCACTAGTCGGTCGTGCCTGCTGCACTCCCGAGACACAGCAAAGTAAAACAGCGTAACTTCTGCTCAGATACACCTAACCCTAGTTGATACTTTATTTCAACTTTTCAATTATTTCATTAATTTACAAATAAACAAATGCCTTTCCGACGTGATATAAGTGAAAAGGGAGACGATTTCGAAAATGATTTCACCAAAAGGCGGACGCGAACTCGGGTCTCCCGCGTCAAAAACGATACATCACTCGTTTTATCACTTGCGCCACTGAAAATGTTAATGAATAGCTGTCTTTTGTAATATTTGTAAATATGGCCCATTTGCATTGTGTAAAAACACATTAAATAAAAGGCACCAGACTACAGAAAATGGCATATACTACCCAGCTGGCATTCGACCGACCTTAAACGTTTAAATGTGGTTGAAATAATGTCAGTTTATGAAAAAACATTCATTCAACGTCAAAACAACGTTGAATACCAAATGGTTGAAATGGTGTTGTTAACTAACTATGGATTCAACAAAGAAATATAAATAAAATTTGAGTTGTACGTCAAATCAACATTATTTTTACAACCATGACTTTTAAACATTTTGTTCAAATATATCAGTAGAAAGATAACGTTGTTCCAACATTCAAACAATGCTGATCAATTAACTGTTGTTTAGATTTGCAAAATCTAAACAAAATCCAATGGTTATCCAACACTGACACCTGACGTAGTGACGTTGATTCAACGCTGACTCCACGTTAAAATGCCAGCTGGGTACAGTAATTTTTTTTCTGGGGGAGGACCCACCCACATTTATTTTGCTTCCGACGCCCATGATACAGTCACATGGAAAAAGTTAGGACACCCTACTGAATTTGTTTTAAACTTTATGGCCCGGTTTCGCAGACAAGGCTTAAGCCTAGTCCTAGACTAAAATGTAAGTCTGAGTTGTTTCAACTGAAATAAAATTGCACTGATTGATTGTAAAATATATCAGTGCCTTTGTTTTGTCTCAAGATGCACACCAGTAATGTTTTTTTCTAAGCATGTTTATTAAAAATTACTTAAATGTCCTAATTGAACTATATGGTCTAATCCTGGCTTAGTCTAAGCCCTGTCTGGGAAACCGGGCCTATTAGTCTTTAGGCCCATTTCTTTTTACCGTTTTGCTTTAGTTTATTGAGGTTTGTAGGCATTTGTTTATGTACAGCTCTTATAACAGCATTTCATTTAGGATGAGTTCTGGACTTTGACTGGGCTATTGCAACCACTTGGTTAATTTGTTTCCAGCCATTCTGTTGTAGGTTTAATGGTGTGCTTGGGATCATTGTCCTGTTGCATGACATAATTTTGGCCCAAATCAAGCTGTTGAATAGATGTCCTCACATTTGATTCTAGAATACGTTGATGGTCAGAATAGGGCTGCGCATTTTGTCATTGAAATGGTTCTGTGGTTATTTATAAATCTCCAGCACCAGCTTTCAGATTTATCAGCATTTAGTACACAGAGCTGTAGTTCACTGACAAGCTACGCTATATCACAGTCAAGTAATTTGTGCTGCTGTCAAATGTTAGGCTGGAGCCCTGCACTGTTACATCAATGTTCACTTTTGTTTACATTTCACTATCTTTACTTTTATTTCAGAGTTGATTGAAGAAATAGAGAAGAATGAAGAATCAAGTGAAGCTGAGGAGAAAAAACATGTCAACACAGGAGAAAAACATTTGAGTTGCTCTCAAACCAAACAGAAAGATTTTAAGAAAAGAAGAGCCAGGAAATCTTTCACCTGCACTCAATGTGGAAAGAGTTTCATACGCAAAACCAGTCTAAAGCATCACATGAGAATTCATACTGGAGAGAATCTACACACATGTGATCAGTGTGGTACAATATTTTTATGGGCTTCAGTTCTGAAGAAACACCTAAAAGTTCATTCACAGGAGAAGACACATTCATGCTATTTGTGTGGTAACAGTTTTTTGCATCAACAAATGTGTCAGAAAATACATAATGGTGTGGGACGGTACATATGCTTTGAGTGTGAAAAGACTTTAACTTCAGCGACCTGTACAAACCAGCATGAGAGGATCCACACTGAAGTGAAACCTTTTATGTGTTTACACTGTAACAAGAGATTCAGTCTGTCAGCGAATCTGAAAAGACACAATAGGATCCACACTGGAGAGAAACCATATACTTGTTCACACTGCAGCACAAGATTCAGTAATTTAGAAGACCTAAATAGACATAAGAGGATCCACACTGGAGTGAAACCATTTAAGTGTTCACACTGTAACAAGAGATTCAGTCTGTCAATGAATCTGAAACGACACAATAGGATCCACACCGGAGAGAAACCTTATATGTGTTCACACTGCAACAAGAGATTCAGTGATTTAGGAGACCTAACTAGACATGAGAGGGTCCACACTGGAGTGAAACCTTATAAGTGTTCACACTGTGAAAAGAGTTTCAGTCAGTCAGTACATCTGAAAAGACACAATAGGATCCACACCAAAGTGAAACCTTCTAAGCATTCACACTGTGACAAGAGAAAAGGTGTGAAAACACATGAGGTGATCCACACAGGAGAGAAACTTTATAAGTGTTCACACTGTGACAAGAGATTAAGTAATTCATCAAATCTGAAAAGACATGAAATGATCCACACTGGAATAAAACCTTTTAAGTGTTCACACTGTGACAAGAGATTCAGTCAGTCAGTACACCTGAACAGTCACAATCTGATCCACAATGGAGAGAAACCTTATGTGTGTTCACACTGTGAAAAGAGATTCAGTCGGTCAGCAGATTTGAAAACACATGAGAGGATCCACACAGGAGAGAAACCTTATAAGTGTTCACATTGTGACAAGAGATTAAGTAATTTATCAAATCTGAAAAGACATGAGAGGATCCATACTGGATAATAACCGTATCACTGCACTGCATGTGGGAAGCATTTCAATCATTCATATGCTCTACACAGACATACAAAAAAACTATCACAGTAAGGCCCCGGACACATGGAGAGGCATTGAGCTATATATGTGTAAAAATGTTGTATCGTGTTGGCGTTTCGTCCAGACAATTCCGCCGTATGAAATCGTTATTTTTGTGAACCTGGGTTCTAGAGCGGGTAAATCTTACATTCTGAGTTCTATCTTTTATTAGGGTCTATCATCTACATGTCAAATGAGTTAACATGTTAGAAAAAAAGTTGAATATGGATTTAGTCTGCCTTTTTACTCTCTTAGAATTTACTCTAATTGTTAAATTAAAACACATTAATTCAACAACATTAGATGTAACATACAGCCCTGATGTATATAACTGCCAAAAAAAGAAGAAAGTTATTTAAAAAAAAAAAAAAAAAAATCAAATAAAAAAAATGAAACTGGGAATGTCAATTTGTGGTTCTTCACTGTAAATTTTACATTCTTTTTCAACATAGTTTTCACCTTAGAAGGGGAACTTACCGTTTACCATTTCACAGGTTTTTACCATAACATTTTTACAGTTTTTTTTTTTTTTTTTTTACCGTTAAATAGTCATTTTTTACAGTGTATAACGGACGTGCCGCTCCACAAATCCCATATAATAACCCATTTTCATTGGTTAAAAAACATGACTTTTAACAAAATATTCGATTTAAAAAAAATTGTATTTTATTTTTACAGACATTAAAAATTAATAACATTTGTTTGACTTTAACATAACATTCGTTTCTTACCACTAAAATAATGATGTGCTTCCCTCTTTTTGTCAGTAAACGAAAACGTCTTGGTTAACATCATGTTCTCTTCAATTAGACCTGAAATAACATTTACTCTCGTGCGGATGTATATTTAATATAAGTAATTGTCCATTAAAGAAATCAATCAACGAATGTCAGTCAGTAGGTAAAACAAAATAACCGTTATTTTTTATTTTATTTTTTTTATTACGCGAGGGCGTGGCTTTATGTTGAAGACTTGAGAAAGCGCGCGTGCTGGAGAAGCGCGTGCAGATCAAAGGAGTGCAGTAAAGAAATAAACCCAGTGTTTATGATGTTATTTTCAGACGCTCAACATTGATTCTTTTAGCTATAAAATTAAAATTATATTATTATAATGCGATTTGACCACTTTGATGTCTGTACTTTATTGAAAGCTTTATGATAAAAAATAAATATATACATTTCAGTGTTAGAGTAGCCTAGTCAGAGTCATCTGCAAAGTTTTAATTAGTTTACATGGTTGTGACTACTATAACCTGCAGGTAAAGTTCTCTATCGGTTAAAAAAAATAGATATTAAAAATAACCTGCAGGGAATGCTCTAGAAACGGTATCTGTAGGTTATAAAAATAAAACCTAAAAATAACCTGCACATCATGCATTTTCAGAAACAACTTGTTTTACGCGAAATTCTTCTCATTTTCTTCTAATGTTTTTACTATTGGGGCCACAAGATAAATATTAAGGGCACAATTTAAGACTATTAAGACAATTTAAGTTATACTGTGATCAACATCCATGAAAATTCACTCCTGTGTCAGCCTCTACTTCACACTCCATTCCAGCGGATGGCGCTGAAACATACGTTTGTTTGACAAAACACCATTAAACCTCAGAGGAAGAAGTTTAGTTTTGGTTGCCAGCCGCCGTTAAAAACCAAGAAGAAGTTTAGTTTAATCGCGCTCTCTGTTGTTTTTTCGCGATGCTGTTTTGATACAAACTGTTGGAAATGTAGTTTTAGTAAATAAAGTTTTTGAATCAGGCCAATAAATACATGTAATATTCTCATCATCACAGTCGTGACTCAGTTTTGAAGTAAGCAGGAATATCTGGAGGAGTTTCAGCTGAACTAAGATCTGCTGCTGTGAAGATGGTGTTTGTTAAAGAGGAGAGTAAGGAGGACACGAGTGAACCAGAACCCTTGAGAATAAAACAAGAGGAACCAGAATCCTTGAAAATAAAACACGAGGAACTAGAACCCTGCAGAATAAAACAAGAGCAACCAGAACCCTTAAAAATAGAACACTGGAGAACAAAACATGAGGAACTGGAATCTTTGAGAATAAAACAGGAGGAACAAGGAGGTTGGTGTTTATACTTCATTCATATTTAATGAATGTTTATGGAATGTTAGGCTTACAAAGCATTCAAATTCTGCACAGAATTCTATTATGAACAGGTCAAACAATGCTAATACAGAAACCCAGAAACAGTAATGCTAACAATAACCATGGTGTTGTGGTAGAAATAGTCTTATATTATTACATCATTAATTTAAGGGTTTGAACAACCTTTTGAGAGAGAATTTCAATGATTTTCGAGTATTTCACACAACTGTTTCCAGCACTTCAAAAATATCCAGTTTAAATATTATTTTTAAGGGACAAAACATGTATATCGAAAATATGGATTTGTGGTAAACGAACACTAAAGTCAAATTAAAACATATATTAAATTACGATTATAACCAGTAGATGGCAGCAGAATTTTTGCTTTATATTTTGTCAAACATGCTAAGTCAATTTCAGTGTGTGAATAGCACACTAAATACAAACATAAAATCTTGCTACTGATGACTAATTGTCATGAAACCGGGCTCTCGATTTACTACATTATAATAAAAATGATACCTAAAAATTAAAAGAAGTAAGGTTTTGCAATCACATAATTTTAAACCGGTAAACTCCTAGAAAGTCTGGAAAGATCTAGTAAGCAAACACATTCAAACAGTAAGTTCAACATGGTGTTAACTAACCACTGATCTATTATATATTTATACAGTCATTTGGAAAAAGTTAGGACACCCTATTGAATTTATTTTAAACTTTATTAGTGTCATGTTGTTATGAAGGAATTTTGGCCCATTCCTTTTTACTATTTTGCTTTAGTTTATTGAGCTTTGTGTGCATTTGTTTATACACAGCTCTTACCACAGCATTTAATTTAGGATGAGTTCTGGACTTTGACTCGGTTGTTGCAACCACTTGATTCCTTTGTTTTCAGCCATTCTGTTGTAGATTTATTGGTTTGCGCAACTCAAGCTGTTGAATGGACTTTTGTGTACACATTTCACTATTTTTACTTTTATTTCAGAGTTGATTGAAGAAAAAGAGAAGAATGAAGAATCAAGTGAAGCTGAGGAGAAAAAACTTGTCAACACAGGAGAAAAACCTTTAAGTGGCTCTCAAACCAAACAGAAAAGTTTAAAGAAAAGAAGAGCCAGGAGATCTTTCACCTGCACTCAATGTGGAAAGAGTTTCACATGCAAAACCAGTCTAAAGAATCACATGAGAATTCATACTGGAGAGAATGTACACACATGCGATCAATGTGGTAAAATGTTTTTATGGGCTTCAGATCTGAAGAAACACCTAAAAGTTCATTCAAAGGAGAAGACACAATCATGCCATTTGTGTGGTAACAGTTTTTTGCGTCTACAAATGTGTCAGCAAATACTTACTGGTGTGGTGATGTGCTTTGAGTGTGAAAAGACTTTTACATCAGCAACCTGTTCAAACCAGCATGAGAGGATCCACACTGGAGAGAAACCGTATCCTTGTTCACACTGCAGCAATAGATTCAGTGATTTAGAAGACTTAAATAGACATGAGATGATCCACACTGGAGTGAAACCTTATAAGTGTTTACACTGTGAAAAGAGTTTCAGTCAGTCAGTACATCTGAAAAGTCACAATAGGATCCACACCAGAGTGAAACCTTCTAAGCATTCACACTGTGACAACAGAAATGGTGTGAAAACACATGAGAGGATCCACACAGGAAAGCCTTATAAATGTTCACATTGTGACAAGATATTAAGTAATTCATCAAATCTGAAAAGACATGAAATGATCCACACTGGAATAAAACCTTTTAAGTGTTCACACTGTGACAAGAGATTCAGTCAGTCAGTACACCTGAACATTCACAATATGATCCACAATGGGGAGAAACCTTATCCTTGTTCACACTGCAGCAATAGATTCAGTAATTTAGAAGACCTAAATAGACATAAGAGGATCCACACTGGAGTGAAACCATATAAGTGTTCACACTGTAACAAGAGATTCACTCTGTCAACGAATCTGAAAAGACACAATAGGATCCACACTGGAGAGAAATCTTATATGTGTTCACACTGCACCAAAAGATTCTTTGATTTAGGAGACCTAACTAGACATGAGAGGATCCACACTGGAGTGAAACCTTATAAGTGTTTACACTGTGAAAAGAGATTCAGTCAGTCAGTACATCTGAAAAGTCACAACAGGATCCACACCAGTCTGAAACCTTCTAAGCATTCACGCTGTGACAACAGAAATGGTGTGAAAACACATGAGAGGATCCACACAGGAAAGCCTTATAAATGTTCACATTGTGACAAGATTTTAAGTAATTCATCAAATCTGAAAAGACATGAAATGATCCACACTGGAATAAAACCTTTTGAGTGTTCACACTGTGACAAGAGATTCAGTCAGTCAGTACACCTGAACAGTCACAATCTGATCCACAATAGAGAGAAACCTTATAAGTGTTCACACTGTGATAAGAGATACAGTCGGTCAGCAGATTTGAAAACACATGAGATGATCCACACTGGAGAGAAACCTTATAAGTGTTCACATTGTGACAAGAGATTAAGTAATTTATCAAATCTGAAAAGACATGAGAGGATCCACACTGCATAATAACCTAGGTTCTAGAGCGGATAAATCTGAAATGTGTATTGCCAATCCATATATTTTGTGAAATGACAATGTCATTAGCCTGCATCTCAATCCATAGTCAGATACCGCTTTGTTACGTAACAGCAACAACAACAATGGTGGACTACAGACTTGTGTTCGTGCTGCAGAAGCTACAGAACCCATAAACGTTACTAAATTACAGTGCGCAAGGTTTATGCAATAAACTATAATACTGTACTGTATGTATTATAATACTATAAGTCATTATCTCCATTTTAGTGGCAGAATTACAGCACCACAAACTAGAAAATGAATGGAATCCTGGAGCCATTTCGTCTGACCTCTGATTGTTTGCCACCTAAAAAAAATCACTGAAGGATATATGTCCATGTCTGGAGATTTCCTAACTTTATCTATGCTTCGACCAACCAGAAACTTTTTTACCCAAGTATTGCCATGGTTGGTGACCTCTGTTCGAGTATGAGTACTGTTGTATTGTGTGTAGTGTTGAAGCTGACTTCTGCTGATGGAACTATTTTCTTCATTAAATTTTTCTATTGATTGCATCTCTGCATCTCTGGTCTTTGTTCATCATATCTGGTCCTTGAGTTTTAACTGTAAACTCTCCTACACTACACTCTTAAGAATAAAGGTGCTTCAAAAGGTTCTTCACACCAATGCCATAGAAGAACCATTTTTGTTTGCACAAAGAACCATTTCTTTCTTACCTTTTTATAATCTGAAGAATCTTCTTTCACCACAAAGAACCTTTTGTGAAACAAAAAGGTTCTTCAGATGTTAAAGGTTCTTTATGGAATATTTAGACAAAAAAAGGTTTTTCTGTGGCATCATAAAATAATTAACAAGAAATGATAATTGACAAAAAAATTAGGAAATGTTAAAATAAATTTCTAATTGTCCTAATTTTGTAAAGTGTTAGCGTAATATGAGAATGTGAAGCTGCATTGACACCATGTCCAGCTATTGACAGGCTATAAAAGCTGCAGAGCCGAGTACATCCACCAACATCCACAAACAAGGTTTTTGTTTTGCACAGTGGCTAGATTAACAAATAACCAAACGCCACCTGACCTAAATATTCCTGTACAGTTTAGTAATGACTTTATGAACTTCTTTACTGATAAAATAACAAATATAGATACTACAGCAACTGATACTACAACTGATACAACTATAGAACAAAAAGAATTAAATAAACTTATCACCGCATCTAACTTATCGTTATCTTTAGGTCACGTCCCAAAATCATATGGCCCCACCATAGCACAGAAACTGCACTTGTAAAAATCACAAATGACTTGTTTCTTGCGTCAGATCAAGGTTGCGTCTCATTGCTAGTTTTACTTGATCTTAGTGCAGCGTTCGACACTATAGATCATGACATACTCTTAGATTGATTACAAAACTATACAGGTATTCAAGGGCAGGCTTTAATATGGTTCAGATCATACCTGTCTGATCGTATATAGTTGAGTATCATCAGCATAACAATGGAAACTAATCCCATATTTCCTAATAATATTACCAAGGGGTAGCATGTAAATTGAAAATACCAGACGACCTAGGACAAATCCTTGTGGCACTCCATACTTTACTGGATATAACTGAGATGACTCCCCGTTTAAATAAATATAGTGGTAGCTTTTAACAAGACCAGATGAAACTTCTATCTTATCAAAGCGAACAGAGTTAGTTACAAAGGGTAACATTTAATCAATAATTACTCCTGCTGACTTAAAGGTGGGATGGGTATCTGTAAGGGAACAATTGAATACAATATTAAACCCATAAGTAAGCACAATGATAACATGTACTGTATGTCATGACTCATAAAGCAAAATTATATACACAAATAATGTTTTGACATATGCAAGATGAAATGAAAATGCCATCAAAACTTTTCTGATGGCAGGCAGTTTATTCAGAGATACTTTTACACCTGCGCTGCGTTTTGACTGTTTTATGTGTTTATTCAATGAAATCATAACCTTATGACAGTTTAAAGTGCCCCTATTATGCCTTCAAATATGATATTTCATGTAGTGTGTCATGTAGCTGTATGTGAACATAAACTATCTGCAAAGTTGTGACGCCGACAGTGCACTATAAATAAAGTTTTTGTCTAACAAAAAAAAGAGTCGGCTCACATTCGCCTAAACGAGTCGTCAGCAATTCGAATCTTTTTTCTGTAACGGCCACACGTCACGAGCTACACATTTGCGTAATGTCCGCCCACGTTCAATTTCGCGAACAACTTGCCCGCCCACAAACAGCAGGCCTACCATTTTCACGTGGATTACATCATGTCAAGAAGACGCCCTGTGCTGTGACAGCCTGTGAGAGTGAATTTGTTTTACATGCCCTTCCGAAAGATGGAACTATCAAGAATGAGTGGTTAACATTAATTTTTTCAACACCTCAGCAGTCCAATGCCAATCTTGTGTTGTGTTCGCGTCATTTTACTGATGACTGCTTTTCCAATCTTGGGGAGTAACGTTACAACACGGGATTCACCAAACGCTTGGTTTTAAAAAATGGATCAGTGCCCAGTTTATTTGGACCGGCTTGCTCCTCTGAACTTCTACCTGTAAGTATGATTAATAATTGTATTTTCTAGCGATCGTTCAAAATACGTCTTTGTGTACGTTATGGTGTGTAACAACCCTGCACATGTCTTGGTAACCGGCTAACTTGCGTTTCTGTAGTTCTGTTGTTCAGCTGTGAGTGCAATGTAGTCTAAAAAGTCTTGTGATTGATGCAGCTTGACTGTCTGTCTGCCTTATTAGTTTAAGTAATGATAATGATAAACGATGGCTTAACGCAGTGTTATGGGTTGTACGTTACAGTGTTGAAGTTCACAACGTAGAGGTGTGTCCGGTTCGCGTACAAAAGCAAATTGCAAGCACTTTCCACAGTTAACATATTACACCCACTGAGAAACGTCCTGCTCCAGTCGTGCTTGCAATACAGTTTCTTGTCGATGTGCCACTTCCACCGTTTCATCGTCAGACTCCGGCTCGAATTGATAGGGTAAAATCGAGGCTATCTTTTCTATGCATTAACAGGTCTCCGCAGCTGTCATTCAGTTATGCCAATGGGCGTTTCGTTTTGCGTTGTAGCGGTAGACCAATCCAAAAGGACTGCACCATCTGACCAATCACAGCAGTGAGGGCTCACTGAAAGGAGGGGTTTAGAGAGACTGATTCTTCGAACTGCTTCAAACGAGTCATTTACGAATCATTTAGAAACGGGGTAAAAATAAATCTAATTTTGGAGAAAACTAAAGTGTTTTTTGAACTTGCATACATGTAAACCTGTTTTAAGAGACTATTACAACAATATTAACTACCTTTAAAATGGCATAATAGGGGCACTTTAATATTTACATTAAGCCACATCATTACTCTTGTCTTTCCGTCCTCAGTTTTTAATAAAGTCTTTTCTTGAACCATTTAAGTCTTTTTATGTCCTTACATTTGATGTGGCAATTACGATTAATGCCGATTTAGTTTTTGTGTGGGGAAAACGACACCTCATATTAATGACATTCTTCACATTGCTTATTTTAGTAACATGAAAAACAAAAGTTATTCAATTTGAGATTAAAACATACAGAAAACGAGCAGGCACAAGCTCACTGAATTCATTTTTCTTTTTGTAATGACTGTTTCAATGACTGTTTATCCTTCAATGATACTCCTCCAGGTATTCCTCCTTGCTTTAAAACTTAGTCACGACTGTGAGGATGAGATTCAAAACTGCGTTTTTACATTTACAGAATCATTTCTAACTGTTTGTATTAAGCCAGCATAACGACACAACAACAGAGAGCCTTTGTGGTGAAACTTTTCTTCTTCCTCTGAGGTTTAATGGCGTTTGACACACAAACGTTATTGTTTTAGCGCCACCCGCTGGACTGGAGAGTGAAGCGTCGAGAAGAGGGAAATCAGTGCGTGTATAATGTGCACTGATTTGTTTTACTTTAAAAAAAAAATGAATCTGCACAATTAAAATAAAATAAACAAATAGTAATAAATAGACCCGAATGGTACTTGATCAACACCAATGATCTTCGTGAATGAGGATTAGAAGAGAAAAACGAGAGAAGTCAAATATTAAAGTGAAAATAACACAGGGTTCTCTAATGGTCAAGGGCTTTTCCATTGAATGGTTGCTATTTGCTTCGAAAACTCTTCCAAAAATAATAATAATAAAATAAGACTGATTCTATTCATACACATATTTAACTATTCAAAATATGTACTGGTCAATCTCAATTCAGTTTTTAAATGACTGATGGATGTACTTTTCTCAGTCCAGGTAACAAAACATGTATGTTTTTTTTTAAAGGTATGTTTCAAAATATGTCTTTATTTCATGTATTTTCTCATGTCTTTTACTATAAGGGCCACAAGAAAAATATTAAGGGCATAATTTAAGACAGTTATAGCCTACCGTTATCAGCATATGCTAAGGTAGATTTGTCTCTCGTTCTCTCTGAGAGATTTATTTAATTTTTACTTTCACTTTCACGCATAATTGACTAAGGTTCACCAGCATAACTCTTGGGCAAGGTTTTTTTTTTTTTTTTTTTTTTTTTTTTTTTTGCAGGTTTGAAAATCCACTCCCGCTACTTCACACTCCAGTCCAGCGGGTGGCGCTAAAACACAAACGTTTGTTTGACACACACCTTTAAACCTCAGAGGAAGAAGATTAGTTTAACAGCGTTCTCTGTTGTTTTATCGCGATGCTGTTTTAATACAACCCGTTAAAAATGTTACTTCTGCAAATAGAAAAATACAGTATTTGAATCAGGTATTACACCTGTAATATTCTTATTCTCAGAGTCGTGACTAAGTTTTGAAGCAAGCAGGAATATCTGGAGGAGTTTCAGCAGAACTAAAATCTGCTGCTGTGATGGTGTTTGTTAAAGTGGAGAGTGAGGAGGACATGAGTGAACCAGAACCCTGGAGAATAAAACACGAGGAACCAGAACCCTGGAGAATAAAACAAGAAGAACCAGAACCCTTGAAAATAAAACAAGAGGAACCAGAACCCTTGAAAATAAAACAAGAGGAACCAGAACCCTGGAGAATAAAACAAGAGGAACCAGAACCCTGGAGAATAAAACAAGAGGACCCAGAACCCTTGAGAATAGAACAAGAGGAACCAGAACCCTGCAGAATAAAACAAGAGGAACCAGAACCCTTGAGAATAGAACAAGAGGAACCAGAACCCTGCAGAATAAAACACGAGGAATTGGAATCTTTGAGAATAAAACAGGACGAACAAGGAGGTTGGTGTTTATGCTTCATTCATCTTTAATGACTGTTTATGGAATGTTTGGCTTACAAAGCATTCGACTTCTGCACAGAATTCTGTTGTGAACAGATCTAACAATGCTGATACAGAAACCCAGAAACAGTAACATTAACTTTAACCATGGTGTTGTGGCAGAAATAGTCCAATGTTATTACATCATTAATTTAAGGTTTTGAACAACCTTTTAAGAGAGAATTTCAAGCACATTTCAATGGTTTTCGAGTATTGCACACAACTATTTCCAGAACTTCAAAGCTCTTAAAATGATCCAGCTTAAATATTATTATTTAAGGGACAAAACACAATGTATATCAAAATGTGGTTTTGTGGTAAACAAACACTAATGCCAAATTAAAACATAAATCAAATTACGATTATAACCAGTAGATGGCAGCAGAGGCGTATTAATCATTAATTTATAATTTTTGCTTTATATTTTGTCAAACATGCTAAGTCAATTTCAGTGTGTGAATAGCACACCAAATACAAACAGAAAATCATGCTACTGATGACTAATTTTCCTGAAATGGGCTCTCGATTTACTACATTATAAAGAAAACAATACCTTACAAATTTCATGAGTTCACGCTTACATATAATTAGCCGGAGAATAGTAGTGCATGTTTGGCGTGTTGTCCGGTGAAGTGCTCCGAGCTCGGGAATGGCCCGAACCCAGAGTACCCCCCAATAGGAGTAGTGAGAACTCGGAGTGAGGAGATGGGGTGGTTGAGGTTTACTGATAAACCGTCAAGTGAATGGAGGTGAGTCAGCTGTATTTAAACCTATGGCGCTGATTGACTTGAGTGGACTCCTCTTGTGATGTTTATGCTAAGTATCTGACGCTCTTCTCCCGAACTTTGTTAATGAAACATCATGAAAATTAGTAAGGTTTTGCAATCACATAATTTTAAACCAGTAAACTCCTAGAAAGTCTGGAAAGATCCAGTAAGCAAACACATTCAAAAAGTAAGTTCAAAATAGTGTTAACTAACCACTGATCTATAATATATGTATACAGTCAAATGGAAAAAGTTAGGACACCCTACTGAATTTATTTTAAACTTTATGGCCCGGTTTCTCAGACAAGGGTTAAGCCTAGTCCTAGACTAAAATGTAAGTTTGAGTTGTTTCAACTGAAATAAAATTGCACTGATTGATTGTAAAATATATCAGTGCCTTTGTTTTGTCTCAAGATGCACACCGGTAATGTTTTTTTTCTAAGCATGTTTATTAAAAATTACTTAAATGTCCTAATTGAACTATGGTCTAATCCTGGCTTAGTCTAAGCCCTGTCTGGGAAACCGGGCCTATTAGTCTTTAGGCCCATTTCTTTTTACCGTTTTGCTTTAGTTTATTGAGGTATGTAGGCATTTGTTTATGTACAGCTCTTATAACAGCATTTCATTTAGGATGAGTTCTGGACTTTGACTGGGCTATTGCAACCACTTGATTAATTTGATTCCAGCCATTCTGTTGTAGGTTTAATGGTGTGCTTGGGATCATTGTCCTGTTGCATGACATAATTTTGGCCCAAATCAAGCTGTTGAATAGATGTCCTCACATTTGATTCTAGAATTCATTGATGGTCAGAATAGGGCTGCGCATTTTGTCATTGAAATGGTTCTGTGGTTATTTATAACCCTCCAGCACCAGCTTTCAGATTTATCAGCATTTAGTACACAGCTGTAGTTCACTGACAAGCTACGCTATATCACAGTCAAGTAATTCGTGCTGCTGTCAAATGTTAGGCTGGAGCCCTGCACTGTTAGATCAATGTTCACTTTTGTTTACATTTCACTATCTTTACTTTTATTTCAGAGTTGATTGAAGAAATAGAGAAGAATGAAGAATCAAGTGAAGCTGAGGAGAAAAAACATGTCAACACAGGAGAAAAACATTTGAGTTGCTCTCAAACCAAACAGAAAAATTTTAGGAAAAAAAGAGCCAGGAAATCTTTCACCTGCACTCAATGTGGAAAGAGTTTCATATGCAAAACCAGTCTAAAGCATCACATTAGAATTCATACTGGAGAGAATCTACACACACGCGATCATTGTGGTAAAATGTTTTTATGGGCTTCAGTTCTGAAGAAACACCTAAAAGTTCATTCACAGGAGAAGACACATTCATGCTATTTGTGTGGTAACAGTTTTTCGCATCTACAAATGTGTCCGAAAATACTTGATGGTGTGGGACGGTACATGTGCTTTGAGTGTGAAAAGACTTTAACTTCAGCGACCTGTACAAACCAGCTTGAGAGGATCCACACTGGAGTGAAACCGTTTATGTGTTCACACTGTAACAAGAGATTCAGTCTGTCAGCGAATCTGAAAAGACACAATAGGATCCACACTGGAGAGAAACCATTTGCTTGTTCACACTGCAGCACGAGATTGAGTAATTTAGAAGACCTAAATAGACATGAGAGGATCCACACTGGAGTGAAACCATTTAAGTGTTCACACTGTAACAAGAGATTCAGTCTGTCAATGAATCTGAAAAGACACAATAGGATCCACACTGGCGAGAAACCTTATATGTGTTTACACTGCAGCAAGAGATTCAGTGATTTAGTAGACCTAACTAGACATGAGAGGGTCCACACTGGAGTGAAACCTTATAAGTGTTCACACTGTAACAAGAGATTCATTCAGTTAGCACATCTGAAAAGACACAATAGGATCCACACAGGAGAGAAACCTTATAAGTGTTCACACTGTGACAAGAGATTAAGTAATTCATCAAATCTGAAAAGACATGAAATGATCCACACTGGAATAAAACCTTTTAAGTGTTCACACTGTGACAAGAGATTCAGTCAGTCAGCACATCTGAACAGTCACAATCTGACCCACAATGGAAAGAAACCTTACAAGTGTTCACACTGTGATAAGAGATGCAGTCGGTCAGCAGATTTGAAAACACATGAGATGATCCACACAGGAGAGAAACCTTATAAGTGTTCACACTGTGACAAGAGATTAAGTAATTCATCAAATCTGAAAAGACATGAGAGGATCCATACTGGGTAATAGCCGTATCACTGCACTGCATGTGAGATAAGCATTTCAATCCTTAATATGCTCTACACAGTCATAGTTAAAATCGCAGTAAGCCCCCGTACACATGGAGAGGCATTTATCTGTATATGTTAAAATTTTGTATCGTGTTGGCATTTTATCCAGACGGATTTGTTTTGGGAGCCTTAAACTTATTTTTCTGAACCTGGGTTCTAGAGCGGATAAATCTGAAAACAAATCTGCATTTTCATGTCTACAGCCAATCCATCTATTTTGTAAAATTACAATGTCATTACCCTACATCTTGATCCCTAGTCAGATACCGCTAGGTCACGTAACAGCATCAACAACAACAATGGTGGACTACAGGAATCCATTAGCGTTACTAAATTAACTATCTTTTCTTGTTGAGTTAGGTTTGTATACCGATCACCAAGTCATCATCTCTGTTTTCAGGTTGTCTTTTGTTTCTTCTTGAAGAGGCAAGTTACTATCAATCAAGTTATTAACACTCAATACATTTATTAGTTAATATATATTAGTAGTTGTAGACACAATGCCTTCCCCCTAAGGCACTGGTCTCAAACTCAATTCCTGGAGGGCCACAGCTCTGCACAGTTTAGCTCCAACCCTAATCAAACACACTTGATTCAACTGATCAAGGTCTTCAGGACTACTAGAAACGTCCAAGAAGTTGGAGCTAAACTCTGCAGAGCTGTGGCCCTCCAGGAATTGAGTTTGAGACCTCTGCCCTAAGATATTTCTACTTTGCAGTAAGAATGGATTGTACAACAGTGTTCTATCTTTTATTAGGGTCTTTCATCTACATGTCCAATGAGTTAACATTTATGCATGTCAAAATAAGTTGAATATGGATTTAGTCTGCCTTTTTACTCTCCAAGAAGCTACTCTCTTTGTGTGTGTTAACCATATTTGATAAGATCCAGGGCAGTGCCAGGCAACCTTGAAGTACAGATAAGTGTTCTCTGTGTAGGGATGGGAATCGAAAACCGGTTCTTGTTGAGAACCGGTTCCCAGTGTTTCAATTCCTTTGAATCGTTTGCAAAATTTGCAAATGATTCCCTTAACGATTCCAGTGGGCACGAATGACGTCATCACGCGCATTGCGTAACGTACGCACGTTGCGTAGCTTACGCTCAGTCAATAGTAAGCCTGGCTCCTAAGCGGAACAAACGCTCAAAAGTCTGGTTGTATTTCACCAAAAAAGACGAAAATAGGGCAACTTGCAATACTTGCAGCGTAGATATTTCCTCAAAGGGAGGAAATACCACTAACATGCTAAAACATTTGCGCACACAGCATGCAATAACAATAAAAGAATGTTGCGTTTTCGATCCGCTCCGGACTAACATTTCTCAACCCAGCAGCGGCAGCAGCCGCAACAACGTTATTTCCTCAGCTAATAAAACTGATATTTAATAACTAATAACTAATTAACTAACAAACACTGCCATCATATTAGCTGTGTAAAACTTGCTGTTAGTAACGGTTAACGTTAAATGAACGCCTTCTCATGCATTACATTTCGATGACCATCACATAAGTCCAGAAAGATCACGTATCGTTCCTGAAAAAGCAGATATGCTTATTTTTTTGCAAAATAATTGCTAAATCTTCATAGCAAGCTGATGGTTGCAGATTTGCAAAATGCACAGTTCAGCTGCATTTTACACTGTATTGTATTTGTCACTGGCTGACAGTTCTATTTTTGAGTTCATATATATCCTTTTAAAAAGGAGAATTTTAATTTCTATTAGAAAATGTTGGACATTCTTGTAGAATTGCCACAAAATAATTTATGTTGTATTTTGTTAATTTTACAGAAGAATATTTATTTTATTATTTAATAAATTTTGTCATTGGTGATGGTGATGCTAATCAACAATTTGTTGTCCCTTTTCTTCTAAATGAGAATCGATAAGGGAATCGATAAAGAATCGAATCGTTAAGCAGAATCGAAAATGGAATTGGAATCGTAAAAATCTTATCAATTCCCATCCCTATCTCTGTGTATGTTTATGTCTGTCTTTGCAACAAGATGAGGAGAGAGCCTAAGAGGGAAAAGGTCATTTGCCTTCACTCTGATGTCCAGGGTGACAGATATACGTCTCTGGAGAGACCATTGCGTCTGACCTCTGACTGCTTTTTACCTAATAATCACTGAAGATAAGCTTGTGTCCACGTCTGAAGATTTTCTACGTTTACCTATGCTCCAACCAACCAGAAACCTTTTACCAAACTACCAAACTATAGATACTGACCTCTGTTCGAGTATATGTACATTGTATTGAAAGTGTACGCAGAGGGTGGCCCACAAACTCCATCAAATGTGTTGAAGCTGACTTCTGCTGATGAAACTACTAAATATTTTCCCCAGTAAATTTTTCTTCGATTGATTGCATCTCTGACTCCTGGTCTTTGTTCATCATATCTGGTCGTTAGGTTTTAACTGTAAATTCCCCTACACTAGTCTGAAATGTGGTAAGGGTGGTTTCCTCCAGTGGTTAAGGCTGCAGGATTTTGGAAGGACTAAAGAAATGTTATCAGCACGATAGTATAAATCCCACTGCCACTTATACCAAGGACGGAAATAAGCACAGTTAGAAAAGCTAAATATGTGGGAGAGTGTTGCTATTGAGTCACCATAATGCAGTGTTTTTAGCAAGCGGCAACCTCCCGCTCTCTCTATTGAAACCAACTCGGAAGTGGCTTAAACTGCAGTTCATCGACTGGCTGCAAAAGGAAGTCAATCCCATAGACGCCCCATGTTAAAGTGCCCAACTTTACAGCAGAAAAAAATATGTTTACAGCCTGGTACAAAAAGTGGTTTTGGTCTATATAGCTAATTTCACCCTTCATGTAAACTGTGAGGGGGTGAATTTTTTTATAACTCTGTTTAAGATATATTAAGCCTTAAAGTTCTGCATAATTATGGGTGTGGACACTTGAGTGACGGGGATTGCCGCTGCTGTCACTACTGTAGCACTAGGTGGCTGTGGTATCATCAACAGCTCGACCCATGTCCCCCCTTTGCCCATTTTCAATTATCTGGGAGTGACGCATGATAACGCGATTCCAAGATGGCGACGGACGAATTCCGCCCACTATGAGCTTCAAGATTGCTCTTCAGAAACCTAAGGTTGACGTCACAGAGACTACGATATGTGCATTTTCTGTGTCATCAAGTGAAGTGCAGGACTCTCTACTAGGTTGTGTGTGTGCGTCCCTGCAGAGAAAACAATTCAGCCCCTCCCCCAGCGGTTAGTGCTGCAGGCGCGTGTCTGTGATTGTGCTCGTGATCCACAGTCAGTGAGACTCAGCAGTGATATAAGTTCAGGATGGCCAAAGGAGGTGAACCCCCACAATACAATAGCAGACTATATGTACTAACTTTACGTTTCTGTGATTGAACATTAGTACAACAATTAAGTTAAAGTGAAATCATGTCTTTGCTTTTAAGCCTTCAGTCACGTTAACCCTTTCAGTGGTGAGTTTAAAATGTTCAAGTGAACCCCCGAGAGTGAGTTTTTTTTAAACGACCGTTATTTTTGAACGTTTGTCCTTATTGTTTCCATGGCGACGCGTCAAGCTTGTCACGTGACACAACACAGACACAATAACACTGTATAACAGTTAGATCGCTTTTATTTCGTTTTTCCTTTTTTATCCAGAATACTCACACACTTGCTTACCATGCCATGAACTATCTAATATTCCGATTCACAAATATGTGTGAATATGTATGAATCGTCGTTTAAAACCCTATATAAATGATCTGGATCGTAATCTGTAACGTGAGATGGGCGCCGCCATGTTTGTTTGCGCTGCTGTTCAGAGAGTCCTGTCATCCGCATTTACATCACGTACATTCATCTGTTTCTCCCGAAATACATGCAAGTAAGTGGCTGGTGAACTAGAAGAGGGATAGAGTGAACCTTTTAGTTACTTAGCCTATGTGTATGTGATAGAAATAAAACACATCGGCAAATTATATTTGAATAGATTGTTATTTGCTGCTTCCATAGACCTATGTGTGTATTTTACAAACTCTTAATGTCTCGTTTTACTAGTACTTATGTGCATTTAAATGTCTGAAACCTAAAATAAGCGTTATGTGGTTAAAAACACTGCATAGTTGTGATTGTATGACAAGTGCAGAGCTCGTCCGTCTCTGGCTCAGCACCAGCCATCGCACCAAAGCGCAGTTTGAATTTGTCAGCTGCGTGACGTCACCGAACGTTCTAAATCCCATATTTGGGACCGTACTCCCAGGGGCACAGAAATTAGAATCCCATATGTGGGACCGTACCGCTCAAAGGGTTAAAGGTGCAGTGTGTAGGTTTTTGCGGCATCTAGCGGCGAGATTGTGAATTGCAACAGTCCACTGCTCACCCCTCCCTTTACAGAACTACGGAAGCCGATACAGGATTTAAATCTCACCTTTTTTGACAGCAACAAATAGTGAGTTTTCTTGTAAAATGTAATTTAAGGAATTATATTTACTTAATCATTCAACAAAACTATGTTATTGTAAATATTACTGTTACTTGTTCATCACTGTGTCAGTGTTTTTTTTTCCCCCAAACTGATAATTCTAAGTTAATAAAGACATAATGGTTCATTAAGGTCTTTATGCACCCCTGAAAACAGTTATTGCACCTCTGTCTAGAGATCATCTTAAATATTACACAGTGCACCTTTAACATCTTCTCAAAATCACGGCATTAAAAAACATTTTGGGAGACAGTTTTTGGAACTGTCACTAATGGTCATATTTTTGCTTTGATCAGTGATTGCATTTTTTCCATTTAGAAGGATTTATTTTTTAAACATTTTATTTTGTTGATTATTGTTGAGCTGCAGGCTTTGGCTCATACAAGTGACTGAAATTTAATTTAATTAAGAAGATATAATTATTTATTTTAATTATTTTGTCTGATGTGTTCAGTTAAAAACAAAAAAACAAAAAAAAAAAAAACACTTTTTTACCCAGACATTTAAATATAACATTGTAGAGCAATAATTATAATACCGTGATACCGTGAAACCGTGATATTTTTATCCAAGGTTATCATACCGTCAGAATCTTATACCGGCCCATGCCTAATCGTGCCTCGTCGGTGCTTCCTCGGGGCCAATGGCCCGGGTTTCTCGGGCCGACGAAAACCTTGGGCCAAAGCGGGCCAGCTGGGGCTTGAGGCGTGGTCAAAGTGAAAGGCGGAGTTCATGCAAAGGTTCGATAAGCGTGCAGTCAGGTAAAAGTGTGTCTGCGGTAAGATGAGCATTTCGCTGTATTACGTCGTGCAAAGAACTCAAAAACTTTAAATGGAGAATCGTCAGTACTGTGACAATCTACAACGCCAGTTTGACGGCGTCTGTAGAAAGGAAGACGTGATAAAATACATCGTTGCTGAACTCGCAAAGCTAAATATCCAGTTAAGTTCGAGACAAGTTGAAGAAATTGCGGGCGCAGTACAAAGCCATAAAAACGCACAATGGACAAAGCAGTGCCCATGCAGAAAAGACACATTAGGCAGATATTGATATGGAAATCTATGCCGTTTTGATGGGCACATTACTTAAATGGTAATCTGATAGAGCACCTTTTTTGTCATGTGTAAATCAGGTCCTATATTAATAGTTGCACCATTAACTGTTGTTACAGACAACTATGTGATGAAAACATTATTTAAACGCATGTCTTATGAGTACTCCTATTTAAATCTGGACAAATGCAAGTAAGATCCTATAAAAATGAGATCTGATGTATAAGTTGATTTACATCGTCCAAAGAAACCCCCAAAAATCTCACCAACACACCTTGATAACATATTAACATACACTGTATCTGTACCTAAATAAAGGCATAAAAGATTATACTAAAGTACAAAGGTTTCGTTATTTTTTGCAGTAGTGTGTAGATAGTAGCATTTTGTTTTATGTAATACAAAGTTAGACGAAAGATTTGTGTGTAGTTCATAAAACAAAGCTTCTTTTCACGTGATTTATTAATGTAATATATTACAAATATTGCTGCTGCATTAACTGTTGCAGAGCATTTCTTGCATCAGAACAGACATCACCAACATTACAAAGCATTACTGCATTCACTGTATCAGGTTTCCACGTCTCTGTATTACACTTTTTTTCCCCTTGCAGCTAACACAAGCTTCCATCTTAGCCAATGGGTTTCGCAGCCTCATCTTCCACAGTATACTTCCACCGAAAGGAGCAAACAAACAGCCGCTTCGGCTCTCTCCAATTTGTTCGTTCGATAATCACACTATGGTGGCTTACCTGACTTACTTTCAATCTCCGCGCTGAAAGGGGAGGGGTTTCGTGACGTTTGATCCAATGAGGTGTGTAAAGGGCGGGCTTTAGGTTTTGCACAGCGAGGCTACTGGCCCTATAGTGGAAACGCAGCTTACTTTTGGCCTTAGTGCTTGCGACTCGAGGCCATTGGCCCCGCCCGACACGCTCTTAGCACTGGCTCGACTGTGGAAAAGCGGCTATTGTTGTCATTTTGTGTTTTGGTCTGAGGCTCCACCCTCCAGCTATCTACCAATCACAAAGTCAGTAGAGTTTCGTCATCTGGGTTGTCATGATATGTAAATAATTCATATTGATTATGATGCAGTTCATGTGGAAGCCACAGGGTGGCGCAAATAAACAAACAAGGTTTGGTTGAAAACCTAGAACATGTCTGTTGTGTATGCTCCCTAAGAACATATCAAAACATGGTGTCAGAAGTAAATTTGTAAGGCGAACAACAATACTGCAAACATGGAAGGACTTAAGCCACCCGCTGGACTTGATCTACAGCAAGGGAACCTGTCTGAAAACTGGAGAAGATTTCGACAAAGGTTTGAGCTGTATCTAACAGCTATCGGAGGTGCTATTAAGCCAGATAAGGTACAGTCCTCACTACTTCATGTAGCCGGCGAAGAGGCAGTTGAAGTGTACAACACCTTCACATTTGAAGAAGAAGATGATAAGCATAAACTGACGAAGATTGTGGAAAAGTTTGAAAACTACTGTAACCCAAAGAAGAACATAACCTATGAGAGGTACAAGTTGTTCACGTGTGTGCAAGGGGATATGTCATTCAGCCAGTATCTCACCGAGTTAAAACTAAGGGCTATATCATGTGAATTCGGACAATTGCAGGAATCCCTTATTAGAGATTGTGTTGTCTGTGGAATCACGTCGAATATAATGAGAGAAATATTGTTAAGAGAAGTTGACATAACTCTCGAAAAAGCAACCCAGCTTTGCGTCGCGGCAGAAACAACTAAAGCGCAAATAAAAATAATGCATGAGGAGGATCTCAATGTACAAGCCTCTGCAGGTGAAAGCAAGCATGTTGATGCCGTGAAACACAAGCAGACACGAAAAAAAGACTTCCAAAATAAAACGAAAGTCAGTGGTAAAGACAAGGCAAACACGTTTGATTGCAAACGATGTGGAACTGAGCATACATCGCGTGTGTGTCCCGCGTATGGCAAACAATGAAAAAAAAAAAGCAAGAAAATGAATCACTTTGCTAGGATGTGTAGATCGCGGAAAAGTGCACGCAGTAGATGATGAAGACACGGATTAGCAAGCAAGTCTTTTTGTTGGAGCTGTGCATGCAAACACACAGTCACATGCAGATGAATGGACTGTCGAAATAAAATTGGAGCGCAAACCTGTCAAATTCAAACTAGATACGGGTGCACAGGCCAATGTAATTCCTTACAGTTTACTGCAGAGAACAGGCAAAAAGAACATACTCAAGCCAAAAAATGTAAAACCGTCAACATACACTGGAGACAAAATACCAGTGAAAGGAAAGTGCAACTGGACAGTGAAATACAAAAAGAAAAGTTATTTCCTGGAATTTATTGTAGTAAGAACAGATGCCCTACCAATACTAGGAATTAAAGCATGTGAACAAATGGGGCTCATCAAGAGAGTGATGGCACTGAATAAAAGTGAGGAAATTGACATTTTCAAAGAGTATGCTGATGTGTTTGAGGGCATAGGCTGTCTTGAAGGGGAACACACCATCCGAATTGACGAGAGTGTGACACCAAAAGTACACCCACCTAGAAAGATTCCTGTCACTCTAAGAGAAAAAAATGAGAGCAGAGCTGAACAGGATGGAAAAAATGAAAGTAATAGCAAAAATCGAAGAACCTACAGTGGGTAAACCCAATCGTGATTGTGGAAAAGTCTAATGGAAAATTAAGAATCTGCTTAGATCCATGTGATCTTAATACAGCAGTAATGAGGGAACACTACCAGCTACCAACAGTTGAGGAAATAACCTGCAGACTGTCAAAAGCCAAATACTTTGCAGTGCTGGACGCAAGTTCAGGTTTTTGGCAACTCAAATTAGACGAAGCCAGCTCTTGCCTCTGTACGTTCAACACTCCTTTTGGCCGTTACAGATTCCTTCGTCTGGCTTTTGGAATTAATTCAGCACCAGAAGTGTTTCACAGGACACAGGGACAACTGTTTGAAGGAATTGAAGGCGTTGAGACATACATTGATGACCTGTTGATTTGGGGAGAGACTAAACAACAGCATGATGAAAGACTGAGACAAGTGCTAGAGAGAGCAAGAATCAAGAACTTCAAGCTAAATAAAGAGAAATGCAAAGTGGGCCTGAAGGAAATTAAATACCTGGGTCATGTCTTTTCAAAAGAAGGACTGAAACCTGATAAGAGCAAGATTGAGGCTGTGAAGAGAATGCCAACACCTGAATGTAAAAGAGCTGTGGAGCGATTTCTAGGAATGTTCACGTTCTTAGCAAAGTTCATTCCAAACATGTCACAACACACTGAACCATTACGTGGACTAACCAGAGATGATGTGGCATGGCAGTAGAGAGATGAGCATCAGAATGCATTCGACATATTGAAAACAATGCTCACTGAAGCTCCTTTGCTTATATACTATGACGTAAACCTTCCTGTGACACTATCAGTGGATGCTTCAAAAGACGGACTCGGTGCAGTCCTACTGCAAGAGGACAAACTGATTGCATATGCATCGCGTGCCTTAACTGAAACAGAACAGTGCTATGCGCAAATTGAAAAAGAAATGTTGGTAATTGTGTTTGGGGTAGAACGCTTCCATCAGTATGTATATGGAAAGGAAATAAATGTGGAGTCAGATCACAAGCCACTTGAGGTGATAATGAAAAAGCCGTTGAGCAGTGCTCCAGCTAGAATACAGAGACTATTAGTGAGGCTGCAGAAATATCAAGTGCATGCAAAGTACAAGCCAGGAAAGGAGATGCATATTGCAGATGCATTGTCCAGAGCTTTCCTACCCGTGACCAGTTCACTTGATAAAGACATAGAAGCTCAGGTGCACATGGTGATCTCTAATTTGCCTGTGTCAAGTGAGAAATTAGAAGAATTCAGAGAAGAAACAAAGAATGATAAGACTCTGATTAAACTCACAGAGACAGTCCTAAGTGGATGGCCGAAGACAAAGAGTCAAGCTGCAAGAGAAATACAAATGTATTGGAATTACAGAGAGGAAATTTCAGTAGTGGATGGAGTTCTATTCAAAGGAGAACGACTCATTGTTCCGGCAAAAATGAGAGCTGAAATGCTTAAGCGAATTCATGAAAGTCAATTGGGCATT
This sequence comes from Garra rufa, assembly GCF_049309525.1. Classification (NCBI taxonomy): domain Eukaryota; kingdom Metazoa; phylum Chordata; class Actinopteri; order Cypriniformes; family Cyprinidae; genus Garra; species Garra rufa. Next base: position 10,461,083 of record NC_133361.1, read on the forward strand.
GAAAGCTGCAGACGTAGAGCGAGAGAAGTACTCTTTTGGCCTGTGTTGGGGAAAACTTCATAAGGGGTGATTTTTCATGTCCATGTGATATACATTTGTGTGTTAAGAGATGTACACAGGGAGCTCTTTTCACCCCCTTTCTGTTAATGAGCGATGGAAGGTCTGAGGGCCTCGTGACACCATAGGGTGAGCTTAGGGGTCAGGAGGGGGAGGCCTAAGACAATGGGCAGAGAGTGTCTGGGGTGGATAATGTATAGAGCTGTGTGAGCACCGAACTGTTAAGGTTTTGTGAAGAATTCAGCCTGACGATGGCAGAGCTGTCAATGCGGGGGCCGACGAACTGGTATAAGATCAGGGGCAGAATGCCAGAGGACGATTACAGAAGAAGAAAAAGCGACTGGGATGATGCCGCCAATTTTGCATACCGGAGAGCTGTGGACAGAGTGGTTGACGTGATCAGAGACACGTTTCCGACGCGGATCGACATGTCCAGAGTCAGCCGATGCCAGCAGGAGAAAGATGAAAGGGTCGATGACTACTACTGCCGCCTGCACGAGACAGTAGTACTGATTGAACCGGCTGACAGAGGTCAGGAGCCGGGGATATGGGAGAGTCATTTGAGAAATGCCTTCCTGGACGGACTGAAACCGGGCATTGCAGAAAAGGTAAAAGTTTCCTGCATTTAGTTCAGAGAAGCAAGATTGGCCACAGTTTTGATTCACGCACGGCACACTGACAAGCTGCAGAGAGAGAGGTGTGAGAAGAAGCAAGCCAGAACAGACAAAGATTTACAGCTGAGTTTGTCAAAGATAATAATAATAATAATAATAATTCATTACATTTATATAGCGCTTTTCAAGACACTCAAAGCGCTTTACAGTGTCAGGGGTATCTCCTCATCCACCACCAGTGTGCAGCATCCACCTGGATGATGCAACGGCAGCCATAGTGCGCCAGAACGCCCACCACACACCAGCTTACTGGTGGAGAGGAGACAGAGTGATGAAGCCAATTGGAATATGGGGATGATTCAGAGGCCATGATGGTCAGAGGCCAATGGGCAAATTTGGCCAGGATGCCGAGGTCACACCTCTACTCTTTTCGAAAGACATCCTGGGATTTTTAATGACCACAGAGAGTCAGGACCTCGGTTTAACGTCTCATCCGAAAGACGGTGCTTTTTGGCAGTATAGTGTCCCCGTCACTATACTGGGGTGCTAGGACCCACACAGACCACAGGGTGAGCACCCCCTGCTGGCCTCACTAGCACCTCTTCCGGCAGCAACCTAGTTTTCCCAGGAGGTCTCCCATCCAGGTACTGACCAGGCTCAACCCTGCTTAGCTTCAGTGGGCGACCAAGCTTGGGCTACAGGGTGATATGGCTGCTGTAAAGATAGCCACGGGTGCAGTAAGATACAAACCGCGAAGAGAGAAGCGCAAAGGCGGGGGCAGAGGAAAAAAGGAGAGAGGCCAAGCGAAACCTCAGCGCAAGTGGAGCTGCTGGATATGTTAGACCGACGACCATGACTTCAGAAGCTGCTCTAAATGCTGCGTATGCAAACAGGATGGACATTGGGCTCAGAATTGCCCCGAAGCAAAGAAGCAAGAGGAAAAATGGATCAGACTGATGCGAGGACGAGAACGGGGAGCAGGAGGGGGAGGAGGAGACGGGCGAGCGGCCACAAGAAAAGGGAAGTGAACATAAATCAATTACACACGCATACACATACACTGATATTCTGACTGCTCTTTGCAATGAAGAAAAAGCTTGCTTTCCTGTGTCTATGTCTGAAATGAATGATGATGCTGTTGAAAAACAGTATGCTATGTATAAGTCTGAGGCATTTAAAGAAATGCCGTAATATTCACTGATAGTTCAGGGAAAACAAATTGATTTTTTAGCTGATTCAGGGGCTACGAGATCAACCGTGCGGCTATGTGACTTGCCATGTGTACCAGAGCTAACAGATCATGTTTCTGGGTCTCTCTGTGCGTCAGGACGTACAATGTTTGAGAGATTAACAGAACCATTAATTTGTGAAACAGAAACAGGAAAAGTGCTAAAACATGCATTCTTGTTTTCAAAAACTTGTCCGGTACCCATTTTAGGATGAGATCTGATGTGCAAACTGAATTTGACGCTCGTTGCTGACTCCTCAGGTGTCAGAGTAAAAGAGGGGAGGGGTGAGCAATGGAGCTGTTTGCATGAAGAGCCTCAGTGGGTATACGAATGGCACATCATAAATCATGATTGGGCTACAGTGATGTGCGAAAAAGCTAGGGAATGTGTAGCATGCTCTGAGGCAGAAATAATGGCACCTGATGATTTGCATTGCACGTCACATGTCTTAGTAGAAAGGGATGAAAACTATGAAAAAGATTGGTTTGAACAGAATTGTGCAGAAACTCTGAGTTTTGACTAAATGTTTTGGCGAAAGAATGTGTGTGCGTTGTCAGCATGCCTTACAGAGGCACAGTCTAAACAGTATCACATGACAGAGCAGACAGTTCCACACTTGTCGTTAGCGAAGGCCGAAGGCCAGTCTTGGGCCGAAGTTGGATTGTTTATAAAGCAGTGTGTAGATACTTTGGACTGGAGAGAGATAGGACCAGGGTTGAAGCACAGTGAAAGTTTGAAAGCATTTATGATGACAATTGAATGCAAAATTGAGGTTGAAAGAATTGTGAGACCAATTCTAAATGACAAAACTGATTGGGAGAATCAATGCATGGTAAATGTTGAGCCCTCAGATATTCATTCAGCACTGGCAGAAGTACCATCACATGTTGGGCTAAACACAAATATGATGTGGGGTTGATAAAAGGATGTGAACCACTTGTAATCACTCCAAAATCTGATTACAGGCCGTGTCAACATCAATATCCACTAAAAAAAGAGGCAATTGAGGGAATAAGGTCAGTGTTTGAATCTTTACTTAAAGAGGGTGTGATAGTTCCATGCGATGATTCCCCAGTGAGGACTCCAATTTTTCCAGTGAGGAAAATAAGAGACAAAGGTCAACCAACTGAGTGGAGATTTGTGCAGGATTTGCAGGCAGTGAATGCAGCGACAATACAGAGAGCTCCTTCAGTGCCTAATCCTTATACAATTCTTTCTCAGATACCAGCTGATGCAAACTTCTTTTCAGTGATTGATTTGGCTAATGCATTTTTCAGTGTGCCAGTGGCAAAAGAGTGCCAATATTGGTTTGCATTTGAATTTGATGGCAAAGGCTATTGCTTTCAACACCTAGCTCAAGGTTTTGCAGAGAGTCCAACAAAATTTAACGAAGCGCTGAAAAGAAGTTTGGAACCGCTTAAATTATCAGAGGGTACTGCTTTATTGCAGTATATTGATGATATTTTTTTGTGTTCTCGAGACGAAGCTACCTGTGTAGTGGACTCTGTGACCCTCCTGAAACACTTGGCTGAGGAGGGCCACAGAGTCAGCCTGTCAAAATTGCAGTTTGCAAAACAACAGGTAACATTTTTGGGACATGTCATAACACCAAAAATTGTAAATCTCTGTCTGACAAGCACGTTGAAGGTATATGGAACGTACCAAAACCGATCACAAAAAAACAAATGTTGTCATTTTTGGGAATGTGTTCATATTGCAGAACATTCATCCCCAATTATGCAATTCTAGAACAACCCCTACGAAGCCTAACAGTAGGAAAGGGGCTAAAATCCACTGACAAAATTGAGTGGACAACAGAGGCCGAAGAAGCCTTCGTTAACATGAAAATTCAATTAGCACGATCGGCCGTTTGTGCAGATGGTAGATGAGAAAAATGGGTTTATGACTTCTGTGTTGTTGCAACATCATGAGGACAGACTGAGGCCTGTGGCTTATTTTTCTAGCAAATTGGATCCGGTCGCTGCGGGTCTGCCACTATGTTTAAGAGCAGTGGCGGCGGCAGAACAGGCCGTGATAGCTTCAAGGGAGTTTGTGGGTTACTCTGACCTTACATTGTTGGCGCCACACGCAGTCACCATGATTTTGTAAGAGCAAAATACATTGCGATTGTCAACAGCCAGATGGTTGCGGTACCATACAATCTAACTTGAGATGCCGAATATCACAATTAAGCGTTGTACGACCCTGAATGCTGCCCCAGGTAAAAAAAAAAAGTGCACTAAAATACACTTTATTTAAGTATACTTAGTACACTTTTCAGTAATGTACTAAAAGTGCTCTATTTTCGCACACTAATTTTGTACTTAATGTACTAAAAGATAGTATTAAGTATATGTTAAGATAAACTTAATACCATCTAAGTGTACTCAACTGTGCTATTTTGAGACACCCTGAAATTGAACTAAAATGTGCTTTTAACATACTATATCTGTATTTTAAAAAATATATTTAGTTAAAACTAGAAATACACTTGAACCGTAATTTTAAACATTTATAAATATATTTAAGACTAATTTAAAGTATAATAGTAATATATTAAAAGAATATTCAAAATGTGAAAAAAGTGCACTAAAATACACTTGATTTAAGTATACTTAGTACACTTTTCAGTAATGTACTAAAAGTGCTCTATTTTCGCACACTAATTTTGTACTTAATGTACTAAAAGATAGTATTAAGTATATGTTAAGATAAACTTAATACCATCTAAGTGTACTCAACTGTGCTATTTTGAGACACCATGAAATTGAACTAAAATGTGCTTTTAACATACTATATCTGTATTTAAAAATATATATTTAGTTACAACTAGAAATACACTTGAACCCTACTTTTGAACATTTATAAATATATTTATGACTAATTTGAAGTATAACAATAATATATTAAAAGAATATACAAAGTGTGAAAAAAGTGTGCTAAAATACAATTTAAGTACACTTAGTGCACTTCCCTAATGTACTTAAAGTGCTCTATTTTCGGGCACTGATTTTGTACTCAATATACTAAAAGTTATTCTTAAGTACTCCTTAAGATAAACTTAAGATCATCTAAGTGTACTCAACTGTGCTATTTTGAGACACCATGAAGATGAACTAAAACGTGCTTTTAACATACTATCTCAGCATTTCCAAAAATGTATTTTGTTACCACTTATAATACAATTGAAACATATTTCATAAACCTTTAAATATACTAATTATACATGAAAAATAAACTTACTGATTATTTAAAATACAATAATAATATATAACAAATGTATACAAGGTGTATTTATAATGTATTGCCCACATTTTTTATTAATAAAAAATACACTTATTAATTATTTAAAATACATCAATAATATATAAAAAATGTATACAAAGCGTATTTATAATATATTGCCCAAATATTTTTATTAATAAAAAATACACTTGATGATTATTTAAAATACATCAATAATATATAAAAAATGTATACAAAGCGTATTTATAATATATTGCCCAAATATTTTTATTAATAAAAAATACACTTGATGATTATTTAAAATACATGAATAATATATAATAAATGTATACATAGCGTATTTATAGTGCATTTTTTATTAATAAAAATATGTGGGCAAGACATTATAATTACGCTTTGTATAAATTTATTATATATAATTGATATATTTTAATTAATTAATAAGTGTATTATAACGAATAAAAATGTATGGGCAATACATTATAAATACGTTGTCACGAAACGTGTAGGAAAGCAAAAAATAACGTCTTCAATAAAAAGTCTTCAATAAATCCTCAGGCAGAGTAACAATAGACAGGAATGGCGGGAGAAAACGCGCACACAACGAAGGAACATAGGTGTAACGCTTGTAGCCGGACAAAGAAACAAGGAAATCAAACAAACTTATAAAGGGGAGATAATTACAACAACAGGTGGAGGAGATCACACTAATGAGCAGGAAGACCAAAAAAGGGCATGGGAGAAACCAAACAGACAGTCCAATGGGGGAAACACTGGGAAAAACCAAGACAAACAGTCCAAGGGCGTGACATACACTTTGTATACATTTATTATATATTATTCATGTATTTTAAATAATCAACAAGTGTATTTTTTTTGTAATAAAAATATGTGGGAAATACATTATAAATATGCCTTGCATACATTTGTTATATATTTATGTATTTTAAATAATCAACAAGTGTATTTTTTTTGTAATAAAAATATGTGGGAAATACATTATAAATACGCCTTGCATACATTTGTTATATATTTATGTATTTTAAATAATCAACAAGTGTATTTTTTATTGATAAAAATATCTGGGCAATACATTATAAATACGCTTTGTATACATTTGTTATATATTATTCATGTATTTTAAATAATCAGTAAGTTTATTTTTTATGTATAATTAGTATATTTAAAGGTTTATGAAATATGTTTCAATCCTATTAGAAGTGGTTACAAAATACATTTTTTGGAAATGCTGAGATAGTATGTTAAAAGCACATTTTAGTTCATCTTCATGGTGTCTCAAAATAGCACAGTTGAGTACACTTAGATGATTTTAAGTTTATCTTAACATATACTTAAGAATAACTTTTAGTATATTGAGTACAAAATTAGTGGCCGAAAATAGAGCACTTTAAGTACATTAGGGAAGTGCACTAAGTGTACTTAAATTGTATTTTAGCACACTTTTTCACACTTTGTATATTCTTTTAATATATTATTGCTATACTTTAAATTAGTCATAAATATATTTATAAATGTTCAAAAGTAGGGTTCAAGTGTATTTCTAGTTGTAACTAAATATATATTTTTAAATACAGATATAGTATGTTAAAAGCACATTTTAGTTCAATTTCATTGTGTTTCAAAATAGCACAGTTGAGTACACTTAGTTGGTATTAAGTTTATATTAACATATACTTAATACTATTTTTTAGTACAATAAGTACAAAATTAGTGTGCGAAAATAGAGCACTTTTAGTACATTACTGAAAAGTGTACTAAGTATACTTAAAGTGTATTTTAGTGCACTTTTTTTTTTAACCTGGGAGAATTACCACACTCAAAATCAGTTTAAAGGAGAACTCCGGTGTGATATTGACCTAAAGTGTATTGAATCATGATACCGAGTGTGAACGTACCTTGCATATCTCATCTCGGTAGTTTATTTACGAGAAGATTTATGCAGACAGTAACTGCAAGATGTTTCGCGGCCGCCACCATCTTGAATGTAGTCACGTTAAGTCGAGTGACGAGCGGGAAGAAAACTACAACCTGATAAGTTGAAAACCTGATACGTTCCTTCCTGCGGCGGCCGCTAAACATCTTGCAGTTACTGTCTGTATAAATCTTCTCGTAAATAAACTACCGGTGCTTTTTCTGAGTTCTCAATGTCTCGTTTTAAATGTCGGGGCCCTTGGAAGTCTACCGATGAAGTGTGGCGCTACTTTGTGCCTCGTAAATGGCGTAAAACAGTGATTTATTTACATGACTGCTTCGATGCCCCATTGACTCTCATTGACAGCCTGTTGTGAGCATCGGCTAACTGACCCCAGATTTCGGACAGCTGGACACAAACCGAGATGAAATATGCAAGGTACGTTCACACTCGGTATCATGATTCAATACACTTTAGGTCAATATCACACCGGAGTTCTCCTTTAAGTGTTAGTGCTAATAATGCATTCACATTAAGTGTACTTTAGTACAACTTTTGAGAAAATGTACTTCTACTACAATACATTACTAATAGATTTTTAATAAAATCAATTTAATATAACTTAAAATTACCACACTCAAAATCAATTTAAGTGTTAAGGCTTATAGTGCATTCATATTAAGTGTACTTAAGTACAACTTTTGGGAAAATGTACTTCTACTACAATACATTACTAATAGATTTTTAATAAAATCAATTTAATGTAAACTTAAAATTACCACACTCAAAATCAATTTAAGTGTTAGTGATAATAATGCATTCATATTAACTGTACTTAAGTACAACTTTTGGGAAAATGTACTTCTACTACAATACATTACTAATAGATTTTTTTATATATTAACTTATTTTAAACTTAGGATTAGTATGTAAACAGTGTACTAAAAATCAACTAATGTTTAAAGCATTTAAAGCACACTTTTGAAAAACACACTAATAAAACTCTTTTGGATGTTTTTTCTGTAGTGTACTTTATTGTAGTACACTAAAAAATTATTTAAGTATTACTGGTATTCAGTATACTTTTGTCAAGTGTACTAAAGTCCTACTGAAGTATAAACTACATGTATAAACTTTTAATTAGTATATTTATAGTGTATAACCATCAAACTTTTATTTAACACACAAAAAAAAACAATGTACTAAAAATGTATTTGCGGGTATTTAAGTGTATTTTAATTGCATTTAAGTATATTTTTTTTTTCACCTGGGGCTACCCTCCTCCCAACGGAAGGGGACGGAGAGGAGCATCATTGCTGTTTGTCGACATTGGAACAAGTCTGTACGCCGCGTCCCGACCTTTCTGATATGCCACTTGAAAACTGCGACAATGTCCTCTTTGTGGATGGATCTGCGACGAAAGATCCACAAACAGGTCAAAACAACGTAGGCTATGCAATAACAACCGAATTTGAGGTCGTGGCTTCGGGTAAATTGCCATCAAATTATTGAGCACAGGCGGCTGAGCTCGTGGCGTTAACAGAATGTGCCACTGATTACTGTAGATTAGCGCGGAAGGTCCTGGCAGATCACCAGGTCAGGTCCTGACAGATGTGTAAAAATATTTCTTTTTAAACAATTTTAAATTTTAGAACACGCATCTGATTCCAGAATTTGAAACAATTTTCGATTTCCAACGCTACTATGCTGTGCAGCAAATTGCATGTATATTCATGGATTATTGTTTTAGATATGCCAAAGTAAGGAATTGAAATGAAGAATTGCATTGATGTTCAGCAGCAGCAAAAATAAGAATTTGTTGCCTTAAGATATATAAATTGTGTATCCTGACTAAAGCCATTATTAAACAATATTGCTCGTTTTCCATTGTTACATAAAAGGATTAGAAGCTTTGTAGCTGACCGTTAAACAGTATTTTTTTTTAATGACACCTATATTACATAAAGTAGACAATTTGAACAATTTACAATAGATTTTGTTTAATTTACTATGCAAATAACATTCCTTACCTTTTTTTTAATGAAATGAGAAAAGAGCAGCGATCAGTTCTGCAAGTTGTCACCGGGAATCTCCAGCACATGTGCCTCATTGTGCTTACGAGCTGATTAAACTGCGCGTTGAAACAGGAAATGCTTGTAAATTGAAAACTGCTAATTTTCATCATGTTGGATTCATTCAATATTCTCTCTTTTTGGAATTATTCAAAAACAATAGCTAAATCCTTGACAACATAATTGAGTAGATTTCATTCAAGTTATTTTTAATTCATTTTTATTTAAAGAAGAATTTAAAAAAGCAAGGAATTAATTTTGTTAAATCAATTTTACATATTAAATTTAGAGAAATCTACAAACCCACAGAATGACTTTTTACAGTTACAATCCCTCATGCTCCCTAAGGTCGCAAAACTCTGGACTCTGGACTACCTAGGATAGCAAAGTCCACTAAAGGAGGGAGATCCTTTTCACATTTGGCTCCTAAACTCTTAAACCTGGAATAGCTTCCCTGATAACGTTCAGGGTTCAGACACACTCTCTATGTTTAAATCTAGAATAAAGAATCATCTCTTTAGCCAAGCATTCACACAATGTATCTCACAACATGTACTTCAGTTACATCTGATAAAATTTTGCTTGGTTGGAACGGCAGCTACGCTAATTATTTGTCTATTTGTTTCTCTGTTTCTGCCAAAGGATTTCCATCCCATGGTAACTAGGAATTACACAATTTCAGTCTGGATTCAGAATACCCAAGAATAGATGATGCCAACCCCTCAGAGGACCTCTGATGATGCCAGCCTTGAAACAACATACTTTTGCAACAAGTTCGGTTGCAACACATAATCATTACTATTAATAGTGTCATTACTGATTTTAACATACATCTAGACCATATGTACATCGACTTGACATACAGTAGAAACCACTAGTAAGCTACTTAATATACTGTAGTAATTACATTTTTGTACAGCTGCTTTGCAACGATTTGTACTCTGAAAAGCACTATACAAATACACTTGAATTGAATTGAATTTTTCACCTGTGCTGCGTTTTGACTCTGTTTTGTGTGTTTATTCAATGAAATCATAACCTTATGACAGTTTAATATTTACATTAAGCCATATCCTGAGTCTTGTCTTCCTGTCCTCAGTTTTTAATGAAGTCTTTTCTTGTACCATTTAAGGCATTTAAGTCTTTTTATGTCTTTACATTTGATGTGGCAATTACGATTAATGCCGATTTAGTTTTTGTGTGGGGAAAACGACACATCATATTAATGACAAATTTTTCACATTGCTTATTTTAGTTACATGTCAAGTCACCTTTATTTATATAGCGCTTTTAAAGTGCCCCTATTATGCCTTTTCAAATATGATATTTCATGTAGTGTGTCATGTAGCTGTATGTGAACATAAACTGCAAAGTTGTGACGCTGACAGTGCACGACAAATGAAGTTTATGTCTATCAAAAAAAAGAGTCGGCTCACATTCGCCTAAACGAGTCGTCAGCAATTCGAATCTTTTTCTGTAATGGCCACACGTCACGAGCTACACATTTGTGTAATGTCCACCCACGTTCTATGTCGCGAACAACTTGCCCGCCCACAAACAGTAGGCCTTCCATTTTCACGTGGATTACATCATGTCAAGAAGACGTCCTGCGCTGTGAGAGTGAATTTGTTTTATATGCCCTTCCGAAAGATGAAACTACCAAGAATGAGTGGTTAACATTAATTTTTTCAACAACACCTCGGCTGTCCAATTCCAATCTTGTGTTGTGTTCGCGTCATTCTACTGATGACTGCTTTTCTTTTTCTTGGGGAGTAACGTTACAACGCGGGATTCACCAAACGCTTGGTTTTACAAAATGGATCAGTGCCCAGTTTACTTGGACCGGCTTGCTCCTCTGAACTTCTACCTGTAAGTATGATTAATAATTGATGATTGTATTTTCTATCGTTCGTTCAAAATACGTCTTTGTGTACATTATGGTGTGTAACAACCCCGCACATGTCTTGGTAACCGGCTAACTTGCATTTCTGTAGTTCTGTTGTTCAGCTGTGAGTGCAATGTAGTCTAAAAATTGTGATTGATGCAGCTTGACTGTCTGTCTGCCTTATTAGTTTAAGTAATGATAATGATAAACGATGGCTTAACGCAGTGTTATGCATTATATAGTGTTGAAGTTCACAACGTAGAGGTGTGCCCGGTTCGCTTACAAAAGCAAATTGCAAGCACTTTCCACAGTTAACATATGACACCCACTGAGAAACGTCCTGCTCCAGTCGTGCTTACGAAACAGTTTCTTGTCTATGTGCCACTTCAACCGTTTCATCGTCAGACTCCGGCTCGAATTGATAAGGTAAAATTGAGGCTATCTTTTCTATGTATTGAGAGGTCTCCACAGCTGTCATTCAGTTATGGCAATGGGCGTTTCGTTTTTGCGCTTTAGCGGTAGACCAATCTAAAAGGACTGCATCATCTGACCAATCACAGCAGTCAGGGCTCACGGAAAGGAGGGGTTTAGAGAGACTGATTCTTCGAACTGCTTCACATGAGTCGTTTACGAATCATTTAGAAACGGGGTAAAATTAAATCTAATTTTGGAGAAAACTAAAGTGTTTTTTGAACTTGCATACATGTAAACCTGTTTTAAGAGACTAATACAACAATATTAACTACCTTTAAAATGGCATAATAGGGGCACTTTAACAATACAGATTGTGTCAAAGCAACTGCACAGTATTTAAGCAGCACAATAGTGTGTAAGTAACGCATTATTGTAAATAATCAATTTTCAGTTAAAGGCAGTTCATCAATGAATTCAGTGATATCATCGTCAGTTCAGTTCAAATAGTATACGATATCGCTGGAAAATGTCCCCAACTAAGCAAGCCAGAGGCGACAGCGGCAAGGAACCAAAACTCCACAGGTGACAGAAATGGAGAAAAAACCTTGGGAGAAACCAGGCTCAGTCGGGGGACCAGTTCTCCTCTGGCCAGACCAAACCAGCAGTTTGTACCAATGTCCAATTGTAGAGAACTCATCAGGTTCCTGTGGTGTAGTACCGATGGCTATCTAGGTTGGCGAGGTCTTCAAATGCATATGTTTATGTATGTGGTACACAGTGAAAAAATAGATTTTATGACAATATAACGTTGCAAAAAAATAATTAATAATGTAATAATAATAAATGCGCTCAGGCAGTTTGGGGTGACTTGCCTGGAACGCTACAAAGATGTAAGTCATGATTTGAAGTCGTGATTTACGAGCTAAAAAACCTGCCTGGAACACGGCATTATTCTATTTGGTGATGTAATTTTAACTGAAACAAAAACATATCGCCCAGCCCTGCCCACTTCATTTAAATAGCCAATAGCTTTCCATTTAATATCTGCTGGGGCGAGAGCGGTTGAGGTCGGTAAGCATATGACAGCCACAGTCCAGGGATGTACTGGCCATCGGGAGTACCGGGACATTCCCGGTGGGCCGGTCGAGTAGTGGGCCGATCGCCGAAGCGAGAAAGACCTCCCCACATTTGGTGCTGTTTTTAAATTACAGAGAACTGCAAAAAGCAAAGACTCCAAAAGTGTAAAGCGGCGTACGCAGTGCATCCGCCAGCCGTGCGCAAAATAAAGCAGAGCGGGATATGAGTCATCCGCTCAGCGCTATGCTTACGTCACAATGTAAAGTGATAAACAGCATAAGTAGCTTGATCCATTCAGATGTGACACAGAATTGTGTTAAACAGTCGTGTAGTGATGTTGGCTAAAAACAGCTGTGACAACTTAAAATGCAGGACGAGGTAAACTGGAAAACGCCAATAAATTCAGCTCCATAATTTAGCTTAACATTGTACAAATATGGTAGCCTGACAAGCCAGACCCACATAAATGTATGGTCTGGGCAATCTCCATGGACAGGGCTCAACCGGAGGGGCGGGATAAGAGGATGTCTTTCAAACTCACTCTCCAAGCAATAGGATAGCGCTACAACCAATCGGAGCAACGAATAAGGTGACGTAGGCAACTGCAAATACATCCTTCTTTTGTAAGAACGACCTCAGTGCAGTTTCTTGTTCTTTTCTCAGAGAAAAGCTTAACTCCAAGTCTTTCAGAGTGGCGGCCAAAGCCGATTCGAAACAAAGTTGTTCGCTAACAGCAGCCATCGCTCTATCTCTCGAAGCGTAATTCACGGAACCAGAGAACGCCTGACGGAATTAATGGTCGCAGGTCAGCCGTCATCATGTTAAGCCCGCCCACTTTGGATTTTGGATTTTTGAAAAGTGAACGGAGAGTTACTAGACTGCCCTTAGAAGCAAATGTAATTTGCTGCCGCTAGGGGCGCGTCTAGGTTCTAGGCTACAAATATGGTGTTTTGGCAAAGAAGTATTTATTATAAAAATTACTGTTATTGCTTATTGTTATTAAATCGGCCTACTTTACTTTCATAAAATAGTTTTGTAGTTTTTACATGTTAAGCGTTTTTATTACAAATTTTATAGTTTACTTACTGTTTATTTGACATAAAAATAATAACCATGGTTAGGATGACCATGGTTACTTCTTGTGATCACCATCTTACTAACACTAATTCTAAGCAAGAACTTCTGTCTCTTTAGAGGTGTAGTTCAAATCAATTTTAATTGAAATAAAATGTTAATTCAGTAATATCTAGGTTATTTGTTTCTGTCCTGTTTTATTTATTCATTAGCCGCCTTTCCACTGTCGGGCCAGTGCGAGCCAGTGCTAAGAGCGTGCGGGGCGAGGCCAATGGCCTCGAGTCGCAAGCACCAAGACCAAAAGTAAGCTGCGTTTCCACTATCGAGCCAGTAGCCTCGCTGCGCAAACCTAAAGCCCGCCCTTTACACACCTCCTTGAATCAAACGTCACGAAACCCCTCCCCTTTCAGCGGGGAGATTGAAAGTAAGTCACCATAGTGTGATTATCGAAGGAAGAGAGCCGAAGCGGCTGTTTGCTCCTTTCGGTGTTTTCTTGGTGGAAGATGAGGCAGCGAAAACAAGATGCGAAGACGGAGGCTCAGTAGCGTTTACGGCGAAAGCTTATTAGCTGCAAGGCGAAAAAGAACAATAAAGCGACGTGGAAGCCGGATACAGCGAATGCAGAAACGTCTTGTAATGTTGGTGATGTCTGTTCTGATGCAAGAAGTGCTCTGCAACTGTTGTTTATGCAGCAGCAATATTTGTAATATATTACATTAATAAATCACTTGAAAAGAAGCTTTGTTTTTATGACCTACACACAAATCTTTCGTCTAATTGGTATTACATTAAACAAAATGTTGCATATTATCTACACACTACTGCAAAAAATAACTACACAGTTGTACTTCTAGTATAATTTTGCATGCTTTTATTTAGGTACAGATACAGGTACAGTGTATGTTAACAATTTATCAAGGTGTGTTGGGGAGTTTCTGTGGGGTTTTTTGGACGATGAAAAAAAACTTATACATCAGATCTAATTTTTATAGGATCTTGTTTGCATTTTTCCAAATTTAAATACGAGTAGATACTAATCAGACATGCATTTAAATGTTTTCATCACATATCTGTAACAACAGTTAATAGTGTAACTATTACTGAATAGGACCTGATTTACACAGGACACAAAAGGTGCCCCATCAGATAACCATTTAAGTAATGTGCCCATCAAAACTGCATTTCCATATAATATCTGCCTAATGTAAGTGTCTTCTCTGGGCACTGCTTTGTCCATTGTGCGTTTTTATGGCTTTGTACTGCGCCCGCAATTTCTTCAACTTGTCTCGAACTTGCATTGTGGTGCGCTGGATATTTAGCTTTGCGAGTCCAGCAACGATGTATTTTATCACGTCTTTGTTTCTGCAGACGCCGTCAAACTGGCGTTGTATATTGTCCTCGGTCCAAATACATAGAAGAGCCCTGTATTAGTAATACAGCGAAATGCGCATCTTACCGCAGACACACTCCGCCTTTCACTTTGACCACGCCTCAAGCCCCGGCTGGCCCGCTTTGGCCCAAGGTTTTCGTCGGGCCGAAAAACCCGGGCCATTGGCCCTGAGGAAGCACCGACGAGGCACGATCAGGCCCCGGAAGTGACAGTGGAAACGCGACTGGCTCTGGCACGCACTAGCACGCCCGCTTTTGGCCCGACAGTGGAAACGTGGCTATTTATTCACTCCAATTGAAGGCCCTATCCAGCAATTCATTCATGGGGGAACTCATGGCCAGGATGGGCTGGATTTTTCCAGGGCCGAGTTTTAACCCCAGTCCATCCCTGCCACAGTCTAATAAATTACCCCATGGATTCAATATGAAACTATGGCTAAAACAAAAAAGAGATCATAATCAGGCTGTGTAGCTTAATACATGCACTCGCGCGTATGATCTGCTCGGTGCAATCGCATCTCTGAACCGGAGCCAAGTCCTTACTGTTGCAGTTCGCGTGACACAACGTGAAACCAGACCTCATTTGCCCCAATGGAAAGCACATTTACACTGTCTGAATCCTTCTCTATCACCTACTTTGTCACCTACATCTGCACTACATGCCATTTACCAAACAGACTAACACTGTGAACAAGTGACCGATCTTAGCCTCAGATTTAGTGTCTTTTTATAGTGTAGGGGGCGGGACACTACAGACTCTAAAGAGCATTTGATTGTTCAGTACGTTTGATGAGAAACTGAAGTGCAGAGTGATATCATCAAAACCGTTGATTCACATTGGCTGAAGTGATGAGACTGTAAGTTTTGAATGCCCATATCTTGTAAATGCGAATTTTGTCGTTGTTTTGAAGCACACTAGCTTATAGATAACCATAAGGCTAATATATTCATACTTTCGTTATGTGTGTGCGACATATATCATCTTTGATAATGTTGTTGTTTTAACAATGTGGGATTTCACATGATTCCAAATAATTCATAATATCAGTATTCAACATTTTATGTTTAAAATATCAAAACATTATTTTGCATGTGTAACTGCAGGTTAAATGCATTCATGTCTCTCTGAGCTGAATTAAACTTGTGTAAAAACATATCTTTGTCACTTCAGTCCATAAGATACCAGCACAATAACAACACTCAGCAAGGCATTGTCTAATTATAATTTTTGATAAAATCCCATACAATTTTAAGATATTAATAACTCTCGGTTACCCAAAGTTACTATTTATTAATCTAAATGAATTTATCTCCCTGCATGACTATTATATTAAATTTATGAGACACAACAAATATGTTTATACTATAACCTTTTTTGTTCCCATTAGTGTAACCCACCATTGCCATGTCTGAGCTCAAGAGGCACCATTTGGTACAGAAACCAACTTGAATTTCACAGTGAGTATATAACAGTAGTCCTTATTGAATATTTTTTTATTCCATATTAATGCCAAATACTATTAGCTCTTAGATGTCATTTGTGAGGAGTTGCCTTATTGAGAGCTACTCGGATGTAGGCTGCTATTTCTAATGTAAACTTAGTATTGACATTGCTATTTTAAACTTTTTTTTTTGTTTTTTTTTTCAGAATACAGAGCCTTTGGGACTTCTTGAAATGGTAAACAGTGGCAGTTGCACTTCAAGGGTCATGTCAAGTGTGCTGAATGTCTCCATTGTCCTGGAAGAGCTGGTCGAGCTTGACAACTAAGAAAATACATTTATTGTACTCTTTGGATTATTGTATGCACTCATCATGAGTACAACAATTACTTAAAAGGAAAGTTAATAAATATAAAAAACTTGTGTAATGTCAGGTAACCTCCTGCCAAGTTTTAGACAGTTTCTTCATTTTAAAAGGTTTTGCATGTAGAAATATATTTTGACATTCTAAAAGATTACATTTGTCAAGGTTTAGATATTTTTTGGTTAGATAAATATTAGTTCCCTTCTGGGAACTCGAGCTGCGTCATCAACGCTTTGGGGAAAGCCATTGGCGGGCAGCACTATGAGTCAAAGTCTATAAACCAATCAGAAGACGGTGACGTCAGCGACCAGAAAGTATAAAGCACGTTCGTT
Source organism: Garra rufa (assembly GCF_049309525.1). Taxonomy (NCBI): domain Eukaryota; kingdom Metazoa; phylum Chordata; class Actinopteri; order Cypriniformes; family Cyprinidae; genus Garra; species Garra rufa. Next base: position 10,478,209 of record NC_133361.1, read on the forward strand.
TGATGCCGCACGTCAGCTTTTGTCATTCAGCTTGAGCACTCTGTGTCTGTGTCTCTCCATAGTTTGCTGCTTTTTTGTGCCAGTTTGCACAGCTTTTATTTGAGCAAACTATGCCAAAAGGGGGAAAGAAAAGATTTAGTGCGGTTGAGCAGCCACATAGAAAGTGTGTTCCTCCCTGCCAGCGTTTCATTGCTGGTGGGGATACACACAATCTGTGTGTAGTCTGCTTGGGTGCGAAGTGTGAACGCCTTCCACTGCGGGTGCTCCGTTCCCGGAGGGCTCTCTTTGAGGAGGGAGCCTTCACCAGCATTCCCCGTGCCAAGGCCAAGGCGGGGCGGCAGCTGCACTCGTGAGATTCGCAGCTTGATTTACTAGAGGTGATCCCCTATCTCCCTCCTCACCTAATGAATCAATTGACCTCCTACTGGATGAGGAAGCCCGCACTGCGGTTCCTTCTCTCCAGGAAGAGGGGGCGCTTCTCCTGTCTTCCTCCGAGGAGGTTGATGTGGAGGGCGTTAACGAAAGTATTCAATCCCCCCCCCCGATCGCCTCAAAAGTATGAGGAGCTTTTGAGGTGCTGACAAATGCGGTAGCCAAGCTCAATATTAGTTGGCGCGTAGAACAACAACATGAACCGCAGAAAAGCAAACTCGATGAGCGCTTTCTGTGGGCTAGATCAGCACTTCCAAAATGGAACCTTCCTTTTCCCCCCGATCTTCATGCTGAGATCGCAAGATCGTGGGAAGAACCCTTTTCAGCCCGCTTATTCACCCGTCCACTGATTACTACGGTAATGTGGTGGGGCTGAGTGAGCGTGGCTACAAGATGATGCCACGGGTTGAGCAGACGCTTGCGAGCTATCTGTAGCCTGGACTAGCATCATCTTTGAAGGCTCCGTCCTTGCCCACTAAGCCTCTTAAAGTCACCTCGAGTTTGGTGGGCAAGGCGTACACGGCAGCAGGTCAGGCTGGTGCTTGCTTAAACACAATGTCAGTGCTGCAGGCATACTAGGCCGACCTGCTTAAGGATTTAGGTGATGGCAAGGAAGCAAATATCTCTGAGATGCGTCGGAACCGCAGATTTAGCTCAGAGGCATCTGTGGTTGACCCTGTTCGAGATGAAAGACAAGGACAGGGTCCTCCTCCTTGACGCTCCGCTGCAGGCTGCGGGCCTCTTTGGTGACTCTGTGGATGCAGTAGTCAGCAGGCACCAGGAGGCTCGCAATCAAGCAGCAGCGTTCAGACGCTATCTCCCTTGCCGCACTTATTCCCCTGCTCCTCGTACCGTGAGCCACAAAAATGGAGTGCCCCTCCGGCGATACCTAGAGGGCGGGGTCAGCAGCACTCCAAGTCGAGGGCCTCTAAGACAAGGCCTTACCTGAGGGTGGTCCTTCAGTCAAAGAGGTCCTCGACTAAGCGGCCCTGATTACTGCGATACAGGGCCAATGAGGGTAGCCCCTCTCGGGGAGGTTCGTGGTTCACAACAATCCGTGGTGGCCGCCCCTCCTCGGGGCTCTCAGGAGATCTGTCAGCTAACCCTGCCAGTGCTACAGTGCGCGGCAATCTCCCACGAACACTGTTCTCTAGTCGTTCTGCCCAGAAACGTAGCGGAGCTAGAGAGTTCGCTACCCCCACAGGGGTACTCAGAGAAACTGATTCAGGTGTTTCCTACAAGCGTGCTGTTAAAGGACACCGAGTCAATATCTCTAGTAACACCAGAGACCAGCCTCGAGAGGCTGGTTCCCTTAGTAGACTTTCTGGCAGCGTGGAAACTACTGCCGGATGTATCTACATGGGTCCTGCGTACTGTAGAGAAAGGTTATTGCATCCAATTCGGCGCTCCGCTGCCTCCTTTCAACGGGGTGTTCCCCACCGAGGTGGGTCCCGAGCAGGCTCTGGTAATGGAACAGGAAGTAAACTCCCTTCTGAGGAAGGAGGCCATCGATGTGGTCCCTCTTCAGCACAGAGAGTCCGGGTTCTATAGCCGGTACTTCATCGTTCCAAAGACGGGGTTGAGACTCAACGCCAAGAAAAGTGTGCTGTCTCCATTACAGAGAACCACTTATCTAGGTGTCGTATGGGATTCGACCACGATGCAGGCACGAATGTCACCTGCTCGGATCGATTCGATCCTTACTGCAGTCAATGCGGTCAAGCTAGGCTTGTCACTCACTGTAAAACAGTTTCAAGTACTGTTAGGTCTTATGGCAGCTGCATCCAACGTGATACATTTTGGACTGCTGTACATGAGACCACTACAGTGGTGACTCAAAACCAAGGGGTTCTCCCCGAGGGGAAACCCATTTTGCAAGATCATGGTCATGCTGCGATGCCTACATGCCTTGGTCATGTGAAAAAAAAACCTTGGTTTCTGTCTCAGGGCCCGGTGTTGGGAGCTCCTTGTCGCAGCGTCACGCTAGCGACAGATGCATCCCTCACCGGTTGGGGAGCGGTCATGAGTGGTCGCTCAGCCCGCGGTCTGTGGAGCAATCACCATCTCTCATTGCACATAAATTGCCTAGAGATGCTTGCTGTGTTTCAGGCCCTGAAGCACTTCCTCCCAGACCTGAGACACCATCATGTGCTGGTCCGCACCGACAGCACTGCGGTCATGTATTACATCAACCACCAGGGGGGACTGTACTCACGCCCCTTGTACAAGCTGGCGTACCAGATCCTCCTGTGGTCACAGGGAAAATTCCTCTCGCTGAGAGCAGTACACATCCCTGGATGAATGAACGTGGGAGCAGACATCCTGTCGAGGCAGGGGCCGAGGTCAGGGGAATGGATGCTTCACCCAGAAGTAGTCAAGCAGATTTGGAGAGTGTTTGGCCAGGCTCAGGTGGACCTCTTTGCTACTCAAGAGACATCGCAATGTCCCCTCTGGTACTCTCTAGTGCCTCCAGCTCCGCTCGGACTGGACGCCATGGTACAGACGTGGCCGAGGCTTCATCTGTGCGCTTTTCCCCTGATCACTCTGCTCCCAGGAGTTCTGGAAAGAGTACGCCGGTATGGAGTACGGCTGTTACTAGTAGCCCCGTACTGGCCGGCCCGAGTATGGTTCTCGGACATAATCGCCCTCCTCGATGGCTCTCCATGGGAGATTTCTGTCAGGACAGACCTCCTCTCCCAGGCCAGGGGCTCAATCCTTCACCCCCACCCGGAGATATGGAGACTATGGGTGTGGCCCCCTCAGGGGGCACATCTCATAGAGGCTGGTCTCTCAACTGAGGTTGTTGAGATCATCCTACTTTCCAGAGCTCACTCTACAAGGAAACTTTTATGGCCTTAAATGGAACTTGTTTGCATCATGGTGTCACGAACACCATTCAGACCCAGTCCACTGCCCTGTTGGTACAGTGCTGGAGTTCCTGCAAACTCGCTTTTCAGCAGGGCTAACCCACTCCACCCTGAAGGTGTACGTGGTGGCTATATCGGCCTACTACGCCCTCTCGGTTGCTCCTCAGTGGGTAACAACCCCTTGGTCATACGTTTCCTCCGCAGTGCACTCCTCCATTCATGGAGAGCGGCCATCGGAAGTATAACTGTTTGTGTCCAGTGCGAGCACTGGACGCATACGTCCACAGAGCTGCCCCGTGGCGAAAGTCAGAGCAACTGTTGGTTTGTCACGGACCTCCTGGGAGGGGGCAATCTGCGACAAAACCAACTATTAGTAGATGGATCGTTGATGCCATTACTACTGCTTATGAGTCCTCTGGCCGGCCATCACCGTTGGGGGTTAAGACTCACTCTACTAGAGGCGTTGCTGCCTCTAAAGCACTGGCAACAGGTGTTCCCATTCAGGACATCTGCAGTGGGGCGGGTTGGTCCTCACCCTTAATTTTGTCAGGTTCTATGAACTAGACCTGAGAGCTACTCCTGGCTCCTCTGTCCTGGAATGGCCAACTTTCCCTCGTGTCCTGACGGTTTCCCAGACCGAGTTTTATTCCTCCCTCTGTGTTCTGGCAACAAAAAAGGTTCACCAGACTGAGGTGTATTACTCCCCCTCCGGGTCCTGGCAGTTTCCCAGGCGGAGGTATATTATCTCCCTCGTGTTTCCTGGCTGTTCTCCAGGCCAAGGTGTATTTGTTCCCTCTTGTTCTGGCGGTTCCCCAGACAGAGGTGTATTATCACCCGTGTCCTAGCACTGACTAGGCTGAATCATTTCCCTCCGTGTCCTAGGAGTTTCCCAGGCGGAGATGTGTTATCCCTTGTGTTTTCTGGCGGTCCCCCAGGCCGAGGTCTATTCTTCCCTCTGCTTTTTGGCAACAAAAAAGGTTCACCTGACAGAGGTGTATTATCTCTCGCGTCCTGGCAATTTCCCCAGGCGGAGATCTTCCAGTGTCCTGTCATATAAACATTACAGGCACTGCCCTTTTTCCCTCTTGTTCTGGCAGTTAACCAGACAGAGGTGTATTACTTTTCTGGTGTGATTCACCAGACTCAACGTTTTCCTTCCCTTGGCCTAGCAACACAGACACTAGGCAGGGATTTGGAATCATGGGGGTGTTGACATCTCGTTCCCCAAAGCGTTGATGATGCAGTTACGTATTGTAACCTTGGTTCCCTGAGGGAACGAGGTGCTGCGTCTCGGACCATAATTCCCGCATCCCTGCTGCGCACCGCTTCATTCCTGGAAGCTGACGAGCGGCGTCAAGCGCACGTGCTTTATACTTCCCGGTCGCTGATGTCACCACACCGGTGAGGTCACTCCGGTCTTCTGATTGGTTTATAGACTATGACTTAGAGTGCTGCCCGCCAATGGCGTTCCCCAAAGCGTTGATGACGCAGCTCGAATTCCCTCAGGGAACCAAGGTTACAATACGTAACCTGAGACGGTTTTGCATTATGATTACAATCAGACATTACAATTTTGTTTGAAAGAGAAGTACGGGAAGCATGTTTGTTACTTAGATATCAGGAATAGCTATTAGGTTAAACTAAGAACAAACAATAATTATCAAACAGTAAATCAAAGAGAGAAATTTTTTTTTATAACCATAAATAAATACGTATAATTGTTACTATTTACACACAAACTGTAATTATTTCACGCTTTGCTGCACAAGCAACAGGTTCAGTGTCTTTTGCACACTGAAAGTTCACAATTTTTGTAAAAACTAGCTCTGGAGGCACCGGCCATGGAGGAGCCAGATTTGGAGGCACCAGCAGTAGAGTGATCAACCATAGAGGAACTGGATTTAGAGGCACTAGCTTTGGAGCTACCAGCCATGGAGAAACCCACTCTAGAGGTGCCAGCCATGGAAGGACCAGCTCTGGAGGCACCAGCCGTAAAGGGATCAGCTCTTGAGGCACCTGCCGGTCCATGGATGGACCAGCTCTGGATCCGGCTCTAGAGACACCAGCCTTTAAGGGACCAGCCGTGGAGAAACCAGCTTTGAAGACACAGTCATGGATCGATCAGCCATGGAGGAAACGGCTTTAGAAGCTCCAGCTGTTGAGCTATCAGCCGTGGAGGCATCAGCTATGGAGCAACCAGCTATGGAGGGACCAGCTCTGGAGGCATCAGCCATTGAGGAATCAGCCATGAAAGGACCAGCTCTGGAGGCACCAGCTGGTCCATAGAGGGACCAGCTCTGGATCCAGCTCTAGAGGCACCATCCATGAAGGGACCAGCCGTGAAGAGACCACAGATGGTCGTGGAGGGACCAACTATGGAGTCACCAGCCATGGGGGAACTGATAAATGTCATTTCTCATTTTACTCATGAGAAATGACATGAGGGTCAATTAATTAAAAGTACCAAGTACCTCTTAGAGTTTTTATATAAGAGGTAATATTTAGTGACAATACACTAAACACTTGAAGTAACCTCAGATAAATTATTACATATTATGGTGTTAGTGTCATATGTAGCCTTATGTTTCATGTCTTTTGCCTTTGTGTTTGCACTGTTTGCACTGTTCTGATTTGGTTTCTCCCTCTGTCTTCCCCCGTCTGTTTGTGATCATTTGGTTTAGTCCTTGTTTCATCGTTATCTGTATCAGCTGTGTTTCTTGATTAGTTTACCTTTATTAGTCTGTCTTTGAGTTCAGCCCTTTGTCTGGTCATTAACGTTAACCTTGTGTGTGGATGTCTCTTGTTCATTTCAAGAAGTTAATTAAAGTCATTTTTGTTGGAATTCTGCTTCCCGTCTCGTCAAACCAGCACGGCATATAACAGAATGACCGGACCAAAAGTAAGTACTGAGGAACGGCTGTGGGGTTTGCGGCAGGGTGGTCGGGAGTAGTAGAGGTATGTGGCTGAATTTACCGAGCTATACCATCTGTTGAGCTGGCCCGACGCGTCAATCAGTGTTGTATTTCTGTTGGGGCTGGACAAGGACATAATCCGTAGCGATCTGTCCGTTCACGATCTTTCGTTTGTAGAATTTGTCAACGTCATCCTTTATTTGAACTTTGAGTTTCAGAAATAGATCCTTGTCCAGTCCCCTCAGATGCACATCGCATCGCGCCAGGTCATCCAAAGCCGGTGTTCACCACATGCCTGATCAACGGCCCAGACCACCTGCCACGCCCCGAACGCCCTGTCACTCTCCAAAGCTCCGTAGCCTTCCTCAGCACTGTACCGCTGGCTGCCGCCACGCCGGTGTCTACACGCAAGAGGGCCACAGTTCCTGAGTTCCCGGCCAAGATGGCCAGCGTTCCTGATCTCCCGGCCGAGATGGCCACCGTTCCTGATCTCCCGGTCGAGGTGACCGCAATTCCTGATTTCCCGGCTGAGATGGCCGAAGTTCCTGATTTCCCGGCCGAGAAGGCCACATTTCCTGATTTCCCGGCCAAGAGGGTCACAGTTCCTGATTTCCTGGCCAAAATGGCCACAGCTCCTGATTTCCCGGCCGAGATGGCCGAAGTTCCTGATTTCCCTGTCAAGATGGCCACAATTCCTAATTTCCCAGCCAAGATGGCCGATGTTCCTGATTTTCCGGTCAAGATGGCCACTGTTCCTGAGTTCCTGACCGAAATGGCCACAGTTCCTGATTTCCCGGCCAAAATGGCCACAGCTCCTAATTCCCCGGCTGAGATGGCCGAAGTTCGTGATTTCCCTGTCAAGATGGCCACAATTCCTAATTTCCCGGCCAAGATGGCCGATGTTCCTGATTTTCCGGTCAAGATGGCCGCTGTTCCTGAGTTTCTGACCAAAATGGCCACTGTTCCTTATTTCCCGGCCGAGATGGCCGTTGTTCCTGAGTTCCCGGCCGAGATGGCCGTCGTTTCGGATCTCCCGGCCAAGATGGCCGTCGTTCCTGATTTCTCGACCAAGATGGTCGACGTTCCTGATTTCCCGGAACAAGATGGTTGACGTTTCTGAGTTCCCGGCCGAAAAGGATATTAAGGACCTTATGGATATGCGTCCTCCGATGACTGCGCCGCCAGAGCGCCCTCCAGTGACCGCTCGCCCAGAGCTAGCTCCTTCAGGGTCTCCACTGGAGACGCCCAGCCCTCCTGAATCTCCGCTGGGGTCGTCCAGCCGTCCAGAGCCCGCTCCTCCAGAGCGCCGTCCAGAGTCTCAGCTGGTCCCGTCCTGCTGTCCAGAGCCTTCGCTGGTCCCGTCCAGCCGTCCAGAGCCTTCGCTGGTCCCGTCCAGCCGTCCAGAGCCTTCGCTGGTCACGTCCAGTCTTCCAGAGCCTTCGTTGGTCCCGTCCAGCCGTCCAGAGCCTTTGCTGGTCCAGTCCAGATGTCCAGAGCCTTCGCTGATCCAACCCAGCCTTCCAGAGCCTCCTCTGGTCCAACCCAGCCTTCCAGAGCCTCCCCCCTATGAACCTCGAAATTTCCCAAAGAAATTTTTTTTTGGGGGGGCTACATACCCCGAGTCCACGTGGCCTGGCCAAGGACTGAGGCCAAGGCCACGGGGGCTGCCCAGCCATGGCTCCAAGAACTCCTGACCCGGCCATGGCTACCTGAACTACCTGTTCGGCCATGGCCGCCTGACCCCCTTTGGCCACCTGGACTATCTGCCCGGCAGTGGCTGCCTGACCCGCCAGGGCCACTCGAACTGCCTGTCCGGCCGTGGCTGCCTGACCCGCCATGGCTTCCTGTTCCGCCCTGGAGCCCTTCCCAATCCAGCAAGGTCCTGCCCCGTAATGGCCTCCAGGGCGCCCGCCCCCCCGGTGTTTCCATCACGGCGCGAGATGCGCCTACCGGGAGGGGGAGGTAATGTCATATGTAGCCTTATGTTTCATGTCTTTTGCCTTTGTGTTTGCACTGTTTGCACTGTTCTGATTTGGTTTCTCCCTCTGTCTTCCCCTGTCTGTTTGTGATCATTTGGTTTAGTCCTTGTTTCATCGTTATCTGTATCAGCTGTGTTTCTTGATTAGTTTACCTTTATAAGTCTGTCTTTGAGTTCAGCCCTTTGTCCGGTCATTAACGTTAACCTTGTGTGTGGATGTCTCTTGTTAATTTCAAGAAGTTAATTAAAGTCATTTTTGTTGGAATTCTGCTTCCCGTCTTGTCAAACCAGCACGGCATATGACAGTTTATGATATTTTTTTGCATGCTTGTAAATTTATTAATGTTTAAGTTACAATTCATCAGCTTTGTGAATCTTATTAGAATTAAAATGCATGACTTTGTTATGCATACTGTGTAGAAAATTTCAGTGTAGAATTCACTGTATTTTCACATTATGTTTCACATTATGAATGATTCAATTTCTGTTCATGGTGCATTATTCATATTCGGCTGCTCAGGCACATAGGTCATGTTGTAGTGTCCTCCACTGTCACAGTGAGAAAAAATAAAGAATCTGCTTTTTTATTTTTATTTTTTACATTTTTTTTATTGCAAAACATATAACATACTTAATCGGGGGTTGAGAGACTGTACAACATATTGAAGAGCTGTTTCACAATAACAAATATCATCTTTGAGGACAAAGCTGTAAAACACATCTGTAAAGTTAAAGATATAAGAATTTAAATCAACCAACATTTATTGAAACAATCAAAATATATATACTTCAATAGGAAAGACAGACAAATCTCAAAGTCCACTACAAAGGGAGATATTTAGTTTTTAAAAAGCCTCCTTTAGCGATTCAGTGTGTTTTTGTAAGAAAAACATCTATATTTAAAACGCAAGAATCACTTTAATCTAGTTTGCACAGTTGTACATGGGATTTGCTACTGTGGCAGAACTGTAACACTGTCTAAGCTGTTGGCCAATCGCAACACAGTGGGACTGCTAACCAATCACAATAGATTTTGTTTTTCAGAAGGTGAAACTTCATCAAACCTAAAACTAAACGATCCATTTGTGCCAGCCTGGGGAGAAAGCTATGGTAATAATGTAAATTATGTAAAAAAAAAAAAAAAAAAAACACCAAGCATGCACCCCCAAAACAAACAAAAAAAAAAGACTGTAAAAGAGCATAATAGAACCCCTTTAAAGAATAAAAATAATTTAAAAAAAACACAGTGGATTTGCAAGGCATCTTGTTATGAGCCAATCTCTGCCTTACAAATCCCATAATTCACCACACAGCCCTTATTACATCAATACCTGTTCCCGATTTGGCCTCCAATAAAGTTTATATTTACCCATAGTTAAGCCTGATTTATTCTTCTGCGCAGGACCTATGTCATAGCCTCTACACCATAGGCTGGGCGTCGGTTTTTATTTATACTTCTGCGTCGATGTGCAGACCACTAGTTAGCAGTGTCAACAGGCATGATGCTTGTGTAACCCCAAGGTTCCACAACAAAAGCCGTCAGAAAAGCTTATCAGTGAAGCATCAGCTGTGACAGCGGCAAATAAATATCAAATGATTATTTAAAACTACAAACAGGAGATACTAACAGAACAGGAGAAGATGGCATTCAATCTCCACAAGGACTTGAAGCACGACAGAACAACATTGTTTTTCGCGGACAACTAAGTGATGCGCATAATGCTATGTACAGGGACTATGCACAGCCTACAGCATAGCTCCGCTGTCGGTTTAATCCAGAAGTATAAATCAGCCTTTATGGCTGTAGTATTGTTAGCTCAAAAACACTAACCCTCGCTCCGTAACACACACTACACAGACTGTTAAACGTCACCCCACGCCACACCCCTCTCATATACTATTGCACTGATTACCCTGTTCAGGGCCGAGTATTGTTTAGTGTTTATCACTGTGATAGCTACTTTATGGATCCTGTCCTAGTTTACCTAGCCTTAGTCTAGTTTTGCTAGTTTTTAAAGAAGCATTTAATTAGAAATAAATGAATTAATAAAAAAAATAAGTATAAGTAGGAAAAAGGACACAACAAAAAAGAAACAATCCAGGACTGGAGAGGGAAGATGAACGGCACGAAAGTCCAAAGCTACTTCCCAGTCTTTTAAGCCCAAACACCAATCATAGGTAACACTCGACACCTGTACTCGAGTCTCGCTCTGGAAAATACAAAATCACGGAACTCCACCTAGTGGACAAATGCTGAGAGGACACTTTGGTCATAACACAGTGTTATTACAGTGTTCTAATGAGTCATCTGTTCTCTTTATTAATGAATAATCTAGCCTAGTCATCCTGTAAATTCCTGATTAAAAATGGAAATGTGAACGAAATCAAAGAAGGCTTGTTTCATGTTACTTTATATATATTCATCTAAACTCTGTATTGCCCTATATTTTGAGTGTTCTTTCCATTCATCTGGAATCTTACCACTACCCTCAAATGTTTTATTGTAGTGTATTTCTAGATCTTTCTGGAAACGGCATACAAACCACTTCCAGTAGGGTAGTTCAGAGAGATCAGGGGTGATGCTCCAGTTAGCAAAACATTCAGCTTTTCTGTATTCTTTCCAAAGGACTGTCTCATCTGAGGAATTGGGATAAAAACATAGAGAGCTGCTTGCTACTGATGTTGTGCAGATTCGAACTGACAAGTTTGTTGTATTCCTGTATGTTATTCCATTTACTCCATCCACTCTGTGGAAAGGAACACTGTGATCTCCTTCATGGTTTTCTATGGTGTTTGTGCAGATGGCTTTACAGAACGGACACTGAACCCAACAGCACTGACAGAAGTGATCTATCAGAAGCTCATCTGGTTTCTTTCTGCAATTTTCCATTTTTAGGTCATTAATGCTGTTAAACTCATTTTGTAGTTTTGACATACTTTCTGTTAGACCTTCACTTAAAATCCTCTCAAGAAAATCAAAGTCAGTAATTTCATGAAGATCTACACATGAATTTCTTGTGAATTTCAGCTCATCTGTAAGACTTTCACTGAAGCATTTCTGCCACATGTCAGCATTTCCTTTGTTTCTTTTGACTTCCTCTACTGAATCACGCAGTGCTGCATTCACAGACTGTACTTTAAGTGTAAGATTGCTTTTGAACATAGTAAGGACCACTTGTTGGTGCTGATTAATGAACGTATTGACTTCACACATAATAAAACATTTGAAGTGATCTCTGGGATTATGAATGTACTTCACATACTCTCCAAAAATCTCGTTTTCTGCAAGGGATTTCAGAATGTGTTTTTCCAGTTTTGATCTGTTCCCATTTAAAGCTGGTACATCAGACTTCATCAGATCTGACAAATCAATAGCAGTTTTGTTGTAAACTGATTGCAAAATGGAAGATTCAAGTTTGCTGCATATGAATTCAGCAAATATGGCTGTTGTTGTTGCTCCTCTGCAGTAGTTCTTGAAGACGGTGTAATATTGAGGTCTCTGTGTCTCAAGATATATTCTTGGATCATTTGCATTTTTGAATTCATTGTGAAGTACAGTAAATTTGGCATGTGCGAAATCACACACATGCAGACAAAGATCCACAGTGAACTCTTTCTTCAATTTACATTTCTTGTTAATATCTTGGAATTTGTTTATGTGTTGTTGAACACATGCTGTCATTTCTTGAATATAGCTATAGTGGTAGCTTAGTTTTGTGGTTTGTGTCTCAAGTAATTTGCTGGTCTGCTCAATGATTTCTGTTATCAGAACCTTAACTAAATTATTATCTTCAGGTAAAAGGGCATTGTTCTGTACCAGTGTTCTGCTTTGAGATTGAGGTCCGTGCTGTTTTTCTGTTGCCTGTCGGAATAATCTAGACTTTAAATATGAAATATAATATAAAGATTGCAATTTTTGTAGGACAGTCATTTCTTCAAGTGTCTCAGAGCTTGGATCTTCCTCTTCAGCAGACTGATTGTGATCAGAAAATTCCACATTCTTTTTCAGCTTAATGTAATCTGAATAGTCACCCAGGTAGTTTATCTGTTTATAGTATTTCCCATGTTGCCTCTCTTGTATAAGAGCCAATTCATAATTTTCATTCAAAATTTGTCTCACATCCTTCCAAAAGTCAATGTCTTTAACTGGAGCAGTGTCTTTGATCAGTTCAGTGATCCATGTGCTCCAAACTGTGTTAAACTCATTCATCAGCACATTATCATTTGTTTCTGTATTTTTAAATTGCAAAGCAAGTTCCTTGCTCAGACTGAACAGCCTGTTTTCATATTCTTTCTTTTTGTCATCTAGCTTTACTTTTGCATTTTTTTGTTGAATCACATTATCCAAAGTTTTCTTAGCTTCCTTTATGAGATCACCATGAAGTTCTGTAATTTTTCTCTCAAATCTTGCTTTCCATTGGCTCATAATTTCTCTGTCTCTGTCTTTTTCAAAAAAAGACTCAACTGATTTTTGTACTTCTTTTATTGTTTCATTCATGTCTGACGAAAGGTCTGCTTCTTCCACCTCATATTTTCCATTTGCAATTCTGTTGTAGAATTTCTCTTGTATTTTTAGCATGGCACTTCTGAGTTTCCAGGTCCAGTCACTGTATTTGGTTTCCACTCTTCTGTAGACTGCAATCTCAAGAATGTTTTTAAAGCTGAACACAAAGTTTTCATTCAGAAGTGCATTCCACAGATCATGAATACGACTTTTGAATTCTGACAGTGTTACACAGCAGGACTTAGAGGCTTTTGAGAGAACAGTGTTTTTCAGTTCCTGTATATTTGTGCAGTAGTTTGGGTTTGGTGGAGCCATCGGTGGGCTGCCCTCCCAGAGCTGAGCAAAGTACTTCACATCATTCTGAACATCAAATCTAATGATGTCACTGAAACATTCTGCATCAAAGTCTTCATCTTTAGCAGCGAGTTTTGTCATCTCATCCAGTTTCTCCAGCAGTCGTCTCCTTCCCTCCATGTTTTTCTCTCCAGCTGTGACGTCTGAAACATTCTGATGCACAAACAAACAGCTGGGTTTCAGTCTTACCTTCTTCATCCTCATGAAAGCCTGAACAACTATCTGAAGAATATCCTGCATCTCAGAAAGGTTTTCACCAAAGATGTTGATCAAAGTCAGATTTGCAACACCTACAACAAATGTGGCCAGTTCATTGTCATGATGTCTTGTTGATATTCCAGACAGTTCTAAAGCACGAAGACCCTCAGTATCAACAACCAGAATATAGTCAAAGTTCATCTGTGTTTTCATCTCATCTGAGACTCTGATTAGCTGCATGAAAGCTCCTCTGGTGCACCTGCCAGCACTGACGGCAAATTGGAGTCCAAACATGGCATTCAGCATGGTGGATTTCCCAGAGCTCTGAAGCCCTAAAACGGACAGCACAAAGACTCTGGTCTGGTTTCCAAGTATGTTGATAAGTTCATCTAAAACAGCAGAGATCCAAATGACAGGAACATGAGCAGCATCTCCATCCATCAGCTCCAGTGGAAATCCAGAGATCATCATCTGTGCTGCAAGACTCGGGAGAGAAGAGAAGTCAGTCTGCAGGTCTTTCTTTTTCTTGTTTACAGATGAACATGATTCATAGATCTGACCAATCTCTCTCATGATGTGCTCCAAACCAAAGGCTGCAGCTTTAAGTTCCACAGATATTCTCTCAAGTTCACTTTGTTCTGCTTTGATTTGTTGAGGCTTGAGATGTTCAGATTTATCATATTTCTCTTTCAGTTTTAGGACTGTAGACCATGTTTTATCATACTTGTGATGTAGAGCGGAAAGATCAGCGGTTGTATATTCATCCAGGAAAATTCTGAGCCATTTAAGGAAAAACAGCTTTTCACATTCAGCATTTGAGATCATTTCTTTAATAAAGAGCTTCATAAATTTACTTATTTTAGATCCATACTGCTGTTGACGTATTTTCTTCATTTCAGTTTTTTTTTTACTTATTTCCATTTCTAGATTTTCTCCTCGAGGTCGGTGTAGTTCTTTGTTCTTCTGACTCCACTGATGCCACAGTTTCCCCTGATGAGGCAGAAATGAGTCTTTGATTTCTGTCAGATCTTTTTTCTCCAGTAAACTCATCATCTTCTGTGCTGCTTCTCTTCCTTTCCTGCAGTCATCATCATCTTCCTCATCTATTTTGATGTCTGTGTTTTTGAATGCATCTTCAAACACTCTGAAAGAGGGAGATGATTTTAAGAGACAATCCTTTATTATTTTTTTGAGTTCTTCAGTTACATCTGACTGATTTCTGTCTTTTAAACCAATTTTGAATTTATCTGCTTTTTTTTTCTCAGTTACAGCAGATTTATCCTCATTAAAAAGGCAAATAAGTGGCTTTGAGTTCCTGTACAAATTTTGGATCTTTTCTGCGTTTCTGTCACTCCTGTCCATTTGTGGTAGAAGAACAACATTGACTGAGCTCATTTCAGTGAGGATCTGCAGCTGTTTCTCATGGTCACCTGCATCACCGTGTAGATTACAGAATGCTACACAGTCATTGAATTTATCATCATTTGTTCCAGAAGGGCAGAACCAGGCGATCTCCACCACTCCATCCATCAGGACTCTGGTTCTGCTGCTGCCGGGGCAGTTCCTGTGGAAGAACGTGTCATGTTTCTTATTGATCAGACTATTCATCAACTGAGACTTGGATGAAGACACAGAGCCAAACCTGAAGAAAAACACCATCGGAGTTTTTGCCTTGTAGATCAGCTGGGTTTGACTGATTGCTTCATTGTTGGTGTTTCTGATCTTCCAGCTTTTGCTGATTTGTCTGAATGTCCAGAGAGGAAACTCAATCTGTTGTGTGAATTGATCAGGAACAAGCAGAGGCAGAGCGTACTGACACTGGGACAGTTTAGTCACCATCAGTTGCTTCAGGAAACCATCAGCACAATGAAACACAGCCATCTGGACATCCATTGGGTCAATTCGCTCAGACTGAATCCTTCCTTTGTGACACAAGCTTTTGTTTTCAAAAAAATCATCAAATATATCACTCTTAGATGAATCATTATCTTTTTGATCCTGTCCATTAATAGCTTTAACATGAATATATCTTGCTCTGTAGTCAATCATCAGTAGGTTTTGAATAAAAGTCTGAATCAGCTCTTCTTCAGCACAAGACTCATGGGACTGTAATGAACGTGCAGATATCTGAACAACATCTGCTGCTCTCAAATTTTTCTGCCACCTGTCAATTTTAAGTCTGTTAAATAGATTATGTTGTTCAGTTTCATCCAGTTGTTTCTGTGAATATGGACAGACTCCTCTTGTTCCCAAATCCTTATTTTTTCCCTATTAATATATAAAGAACATTACATTTACTATAGTCATTTACTTTGGTTTTAAAGTAAAATAGAGTACAATCATTGTAGCTTGACATGTTACATTTTGCTAGAATGCTGCCTATATTAACTTAAATTCATTTAGAAACACTTAGTACCTTTAGTAAAGTCCCCCTGTAGTGAAAATCATTTTTTTCTATGTTGTTTATTTGTCAATGTGTTGTTTTTAATATGCTTTTAGACAAACCATGTGCCAATCTATTAATCAACTGCACTTCAGACATATGCTCGCGGACGTGAACTCTAGTGAACTCTATAGTAAATCACTATCTAGGCTGCATTCGAGCCTTTGAGGCATTTGAGGACACAACATCAAGTAAGTAACTAATGTTACAGTATCCACTGTAGTTTTCCACTAGTAAAAACATTTTAGTTTTATCAGTCATTATCCGTGTATCGCCATTATATCGCGCTAACTACAGTTAAGTTCAGTAAGTGGACGGATCAGGAGGCTCTGGCTGGTGTGAGTGAGTGGAGGCAGGCTAATTTGCATATTTAAAGACCTTCGCATTGTAAATGAGGCAAGAAAATAAAAACATTTAAATATGTAATTTTGATGATTAAAAGATTAGTTTTAGAGGATAATTTTTTGACCACAGGGGGACTTTAACTCCTTAGCGTTCCAATGTTCCACCCGCAGAATGTCACTGCTCAACAAAATGAACAAGAAAAAAAATCTCAATGTTTAACACTTGAGGGCAGTAAACAGGTTTACCATAAATACTCCAAAAAGTTAAACAATGAAGTTAGCATGTAGTTGGTTTTGTTATTGCAGCTAGTACTAAAAAAATGTCCAACTATTCAAATCAAGGTACTCACCTTGTGCTTTTCAACAGTCTCTGATGTCCATTTGTCCTCCATTCTTGTGGGTTTATCACCTTTATAGAAAGAAAACAGATGTAATTTGAAAGAATGCAGTTAATAACTATGTTAATTAATTAAAGGGGTTTTAATTTTTTTTTTAGTTTTTTTTTTAGTTTTTTTTTTTCAATGGCTGATTTTAAAGTGGTCATGACATGGACTTTTTTTTCTCTATTTTATGTTCCTTTACTTAGAGCAACATGTTCATCTTGGATACTTTTTTTGTTTTTGGAAGAAAACGCTGAAAGGTATAAGCATTGCCACGCTTAGAGGAACAGGCTAAGCTTGTTTACCTAACAAACAGATTGAGAACGTGGCTACAGCCATCGGAGGAGATCTTTTATACAGTGTAAGTGTAGCTGTCTCAGAAAAGGTTGTATTTGCTTTAAGTATTTTAGTAATTTATTTTGTGGAAAAGTATTTAGTTCACAAATTAGGTATAATGTATCAATGTTCATTTGGAAATTGTATTATAAAGTTGTGTAATAGTGACACCTACAGGAGAAATATGTGCACCATTTGTTGATTTTGTCACGTGAGCTAGCTAGCCATTTTAGAATCATATCCACAAAGAAATGCATGTGTGCTGAGACCTATCCAAGTGTTTGTTAAAAGGAATGCCTATGTAAATATCTTCTAATGTCTCCTGTATTTCTGATTGGAAAGAGCACACGTTATGTGGTTTATTCTTTAGACTTCATCTGTTAATGTGCAATAATGTACTTTGTTTATTGATATTGGTTCAGTACGAAACAACTGGTTAAACTGTGGTAAAAACAGAAACACTGTCTGTATCTGAACGTTATTTTATTTGTTTCAGTTTTTCACGGTGTCATGACGTTATGTGAAGAGAATACGAGCCAGATGGCGATGGCTATAATGCTTATGAAGATATTAAACGTTAGTGGTGGAGGTAACGAATTACAACTAGTCACGTAACTGTAATTAAATACATTTTTGGGGTATTTGTCCTTTCATGAGTACAATTTTAAGTCTGTAATTTTACTTGTACTTGAGTACAAATTAACCTGAGTAATTTACTTAATTACTTTTAAAATCACAATTCGTTACAGAGTACTGTAATTTTAATTAATATTTCAACCACTGACCGACATTTCGGTAGCCAATAAAAATCTCTTCTTAACTGACCAATGAAAAGCCTGGTATAGTATTTGAACAAGAAAAACATGTTCCGTTTATTTTTATTTATTTTTTCACGGCGCGCTATTGATAACATAATCATCACTAGAAAAAGGGCTGGGCGATAAATCAATTTTATAGATTAACTCAAATGTGTAGTTTACATCGATTTGTTTGAATGAAACTCGGTTTTCTCTGTAATATCCACTGACGCTGCTCTCTGGGCTCCAGTAGTTCCGAATGGGCTCAGCCCTCTCCCGCGCATTCACCAGATTAGAAACACACTAATATACTGTATATATTTGTTTTCAGAAAGGCACGGAAAACAAATAATGGGAGCCACTAAAGGCATATGATTAGCTGCTTGTTAGCAAGTTAGCCGTACCCGATCAGCATATTTGTGTTTGCGCTGAAGGGAGCTTCAAAGGTTTCTGCGTGTTTTTGCAACGTAGAGTAATGTATCACGGACATATCTCACGAATCCTTTCAGAAACAAAGTGTAGAGAGTGTAAATAAGAGACTTATTAGCCGCTATTTCCACTGTCGGGCCAGTGCGAGCCAGTGCTAAGAGCGTGCCGGGCGGGGCTAATGGCCTCGAGTCGCAAGCACCAAGACCAAAAGTAAGCTGCGTTTCCACTATCGAGCCAGTAGCCTCGCTGCGCAAACCTAAAGCCCGCCCTTTACGCACCTCCTTGGATCAAACGTCACGAAACCCCTCCCCTTTCAGCGGGGAGATTGAATGTAAGTCACGGTAGTGTGATCATCGAACGAAGACAGCTGAAGCGGCTGTTTGCTCCTTTCGGTGTTTTCTTGGTGGAAGATGAGGCAGCGAAACCAAGATGCGAAGACGGAGGCTCAGCGGCGTTTACACCGAAAGCTTATATTAGCTGCAAGGCGAAAAAGAACAATAAAGCGACGTGGAAGCCGGATACAGCGAATGCAGAAACGCCTTGTAATGTTGGTGATGTCTGTTCTGATGCAAGAAGTGCTCTGCAACAGTTGTTTATGCAGCAGCAATATTTGTAATATATTACATCAATAAATCACTTGAAAAGAAGCGTTGTTTTTATGACCTACACACAAATCTTTTGTCTAACTTGGTATTACATCAAACAAAATGTTGCACATTATCTACACACTACTGCAAAAAATAACTACACATTTGTACCTCTAGTATAATTTTTTATGCCTTTATTTAGGTACAGATACAGGTACAGTGTATGTTAACATGTTATCAAGGTGTGTTGGTGAGTTTTTGTGGGGGTTTTTGGACGATGTAAATAAACTTATACATCAGATCTCATTTTTATGGGATCTTATTTGCATTTGTCCAAAATTTTATTTTTATCACGTCTTCGTTTCTGCAGACGCTGTCAAACTGGCGTTGTAGCTATATTGTCCTCGGCCCAAATGCTTAGAAGAGCCCTGTATTAGTAATTCGGCGAAATGCGCTTCTTACCGCAGATACACTCCGCCTTTCACTTTGACCACGCCTCAAGCCCCAGCTGGCCCGCTTTGGCCCAAGGTTTTCGTAGGGCCGAAAAACCCGGGCCATTGACCCTGAGGAAGCACCGACGAGGCACGATCAGGCCCCGGAAGTGACAGTGGAAACGCGACTGGCCCTGGCACGCACTAGCACACCCACTTTTGGCCCGACAGTGGAAACGCGACTGGCCCTGGCACGCACTAGCACACCCACTTTTGGCCCGACAGTGGAAACGGGGCTATTGTGCAGTATAGCGAGCGCCGTTGATTATAGTAGAGCTTTGTGATATTGTGAACCAAGATGAGTAACAGCTTTTAATAATGTTTAAGGGAGTTTGTAAACGAGATATTGATTTAATACAACAGCTAAATAAACAAGTTAATATTAAGTGACTTACATTGTCTGACTATAACACTACCGCCTAATTTTGCTCTATTTCGTGGTCAAAAGTAGTCTGAAACAAGTCACATCTAATTAAACCGCTGAGTGTTTATGAATGAACGTGCGGTTTTTAAAGGAATCTAGTGAAATGATTAAATGTCCCATTAATTAAAACAGCTACTCGCTTTATTCTGAGTGAACCAGCGGTTCAAATGAATTAAATGATTCAGTCATTAAATCAGTGTCTTGCTGCCACATGCACGTTTCAGTTATTTAAATAATTTAATATTTCTGTATTCAAAATTTTATATTTTTATATACGATATAACTGCAAGAGAAAAGCATGGAAATTATATAATAGCTAATAAGAATGGGAACTGGTGGAAAGTGATCACTGATGCAGTTGCAATGTAGGCTATATTACAAAATATATGGTACCTATTTGTTGTGGAAAAGCTGGGATTTTTTTACAAGCTAAATGAAGTAGGGGGAAAAAATCTATTCAAATTGTAAATCGGATTTTTTGTGAAAAAAATCAGGGATTTTATTTTTAGTCCATTTCGCCCAGCTCTAACTAGAACATGTAAATCCATCATCATTGTAATACAGACAGTATAAATTAATTCGTAATTTGTTTATTTGTTCTTATTTCATTGCTTACTGTCTACTTGTTTAAATATCTTAAATATATATATTTGTAAGGCATACTGTTGTTGTTTTTTTCTT
Organism: Garra rufa; assembly: GCF_049309525.1. Taxonomy (NCBI): domain Eukaryota; kingdom Metazoa; phylum Chordata; class Actinopteri; order Cypriniformes; family Cyprinidae; genus Garra; species Garra rufa. The sequence goes on from NC_133361.1 coordinate 10,498,366, forward strand.
ATTGTAAGTGTTATGTAATGAATGAAAAATATATAGGGTGATTAACCTATAATTTCATTTGTATAATTCTTCTATAATTTTGTTCCACAGAGGAAACAACCATCTAAGATTGTTCAGTACCATGACATCATAAAAGCAGCGTGTGCTTTATTGTCTGGATCTTGTCTGATTCAGCAATTATGGATAATACAATACATACCACCAGCTAAAAAGTAATTAGTACTCTGAGTAGTTTTTATGAAGAGTAATTTGTACTTTTACTTAATTTTTTAACACCAGTACTTTTACTTGTAATTGAGTACAATTTCAGCAATGTAACGGTACTTGTAATTGAGTATAAATTTTCAGTACTCTTTCCACCACTGTTAAACGTAAAGACATCAGTTGAAGCGTCATTCTTTTAATCAGAAGAAAACAGTCAAGAGCTGTTACAGTAAGTAATGTTTCTTATTGGCATTAGATAATGTGTTGTTGTGACATAAATGCATTTACTAGTTGGACTTTTCCAAGACTATATTTCCTGACCTGAAAAATAATATAAAAGTATTTTTTAGACTATATAAAAGTAATGTTTAAGAATGCTTAGAACAATATTTACTGTAAAATACTCTGTCTACAAATATCTGCTCAAAAATATTTATAATGTGTTTAATAATTTAGTTTCTCAGATGTTGTTTTTTGTATTGTATACTAATAAATACACAGCATGTGTGCATATGATATAAAATAACATGGGCATAATAAGTTATTGGTAATGTAACAATATACAGTAGTTGTTCCTGGCCTGTTAACATGCTCACTGATTTATTTATTTATTTATTTAATTTATTTATTTTATTTAGTGACCAGATACCGATATGAATATGTTTTGGAAAATAAATTCTAGAAATAATATTTTTTTGAGCAAGGACGTCTTAAATCAAAAGTAATGATAAAGACATATGTTACATATTATGTTACAAAATATTACTGTTTCATCTAAATACTGATTCTGATCGTTTTAAAGAAACCTGGAAAAAAGTCTACTCAGCTGTTTTGGCTTTTAAAATACTACTACTACTAATAATAACAATAATGGTAATTTTTTTGGAGCAGCAAATCAGAATAGGATGATTTCTGAAGGACAATGTGACAATAAAAAATGTGGTAAAAAATCTTTGAAAAGTTTTGAAATCACAGGAATAAATTCAATTTGTAAATATATTACAATAGAAAACAGTTCATTTTAACGGTAAAAATATTTCAAAGTTTTACAGTTTTTTTTTTTTTTTTCTCTACTTTGGACAGTCATGATCATTGTCTTCAGTGTCTGGTCAAACAGCATGCTGACGCAGCGTTCGTGAATTACTCATAAATCCACTGTGGGCTTATGAGTGTGGCATTGCTGCGATCTTGCCTCTCTTTTTTAAAGGGAAAGGCACCCTTTGTCACTAGCCATACTGGTTTTCTCTGGTTTGTCCAAAGAACCACCAGCTAAAGTTTTGGGAGATCTGAGGGTCAAAATAAGAGCTTTTGTGCAGGGCCAGCCCCCAAGGACCCTATATTCTTCCTGCAGTGATGATCCGTGAGGCTCTAGAGTGATTTCGCTGATCTGCCTCTCGCCAGTCCCAGCATTTCCTTTGGTGCACCCCCAAAAGATAAGATTTCATTCACAGCATCAGGGCATGGGCTTTCGTCCTTTGAGAATAAACATTGGGCGGGGCTGCCCCCTTCGAGTGCCGTAGCCGCTGCTGAATCGGACTCGGAGCTGATGGCCATTCTTGCTCGGGCAGACGTTACCATTGGACTATAGATTAAGAAACTTCCCAGTTATGAGCCCTCGTGACAGAATGATTAATTTATCAGGGTGGGCGTGGCTCACAACTGCATCCTTCTCTGGTACCTTTCTTCTCAGAGATGCATGAGGAGCTGATGAAGTCATGAATGGCCAGAAGCTGCTTGTCTCCCTCCTCCGTCTTCACTATCCTTGATAGCGGGGCAGCCAGGGGGTACATTGACATTCCAAAGTTGAAGAGCACTCTCACGGCCAAAGTTTACAATGCAGGTCCCTCAGGAAGTCGATTTCCATGTTAGTGGCCCAAGAGTGCCATCTCTGGCTTAACCTGGTAGAGATGAGAGACTTCGGCAAAGTGTGCTTTATTAACACTCCCATCTTCCAGGCTGGGCTGTCTCACTCCTGCTCACGACACCACCTTTTGGCAGTAGCAAAGAGACTGCTGCTTACTGATGCTTACTTTAATGTCTCAATTCTTCTTTGACACAGGCCCTTCCTACAGTTTGCGTTCAATGGAAGGGAATGGCAGTACAGGGTCCTCCCCTTCGGGTTGTCCCTGTCTCCCCGTGTCTTTTTACGAAAGTCGTGGAGGGCACCCTTGCCCCGTCATTGTCATTTCCTCTTAAAAGTGTTGGTCTAATGGATCTTTCGAAGGCTTGATTGTGTTTATGGGGTGCAAAGCAGCATATCTTTATGCTTCGTTTCATAAATATAATTTTTTATTAAATATTTTACCTGTATTTTACACTGCTTTTCAGCTAGCGTAAAAATGGCCCGTTGATTTCCTGGTTCTCTTTGCACTGAACTTTGAGCTTCGTAACGTTGCAGATGTTGTTTATGCTCGCACAGCTAAATTACACACTAACAAAAGTTAAAAAGGTGAAATCGTATTATATGACGTCTTTAATCAGAGATGATCGAGGCTCCCAGGTAATTTTCCCTTAATGTTGTCACAACATAACACCTCCATTCCCGTACGTTTTGGATATTGCACCCATGACGGCTTGACTCTTGTGTTGTTTATTCATTTATTCCATATAACTGCAAGTGAATCTCAACTTATTTAATTTTTTTTTTCTTGTACAGCTGAATAGACAGTTTCGAACTAAGAGGTCATGTCAATTTCCAACGAGTTTATTGCTTGTATAATACCACTTGTAACAGCGTGTAAGCAGCCTGCTTGATCTCCACAAACCGGCAATGAGTCTTCTTTGCCATATGTATCTTGAGCCCCCTCTTCCATGCTTTCAGAGTCAGATGTATCTTCTGCAGTTTCTACTTTCTTCTGCTTTTGCTTTGCTCGTTTAGGTGACATCTTAAATAGTATTCACTTGTAAACAAACTGAGTTTGAAGGTTGAATGAAACTGGGATATATATCTTGATACAAATTACAGTGGGGCTAACTTGTGTGTCTCAAGCAAGGCGTTATAACCAGAAGTTGTTTTGTGTGATAATTAACTATATTCTAAATAAACAACAAACAAAAAATATATATACATTTCTTTTGTCCTCACATTCTAGCACTTCCCTCTCAGTCACACACCTGACTAGAAGGCTCATCATACAGCTCATTGTGCAGGCCTTTTCCTTCTCAGCTGTGGATCACATCATCATGCAAGATTAGGGGTGTGACGAGATCTCGTGGCACGTGTCTGGTCTGACTGGTCTTGCGAGAACGTGACGATATCATGGCAAAACATTTTGCAATGTTTACATTAGAGCTGCATGACTAATAGTTAAAATATCACGATTTCTATTCAAACACCCCTGCGATCTTATTCATGAATGACAACGATTCAGCATTGTCTGTTACAACTGTTTCACGCGCTCCACTGACGCTTACGATGTGAAAGTTATTGAAGACATTCAAATCTGCATTCTTACTGCTACAGTTTCAGAAAGCAACACAAACAGTCTTTTTAACCACGTCATTATATCTTTGTTACAGACATTTAAATAACATAAGTACTGGGATAAAAGCTTATAGTTTCGATATAAACACTTATTGCCTACAGTAGCGATCAAAACGAAAGTATAACACGTATGTTGAGCAACGTTTATTCTCTTCATCAGGGGATGGCGACAAACTGCACGTTTTTTAAAAAAAGTATTTGTCATTGAATTATACATTCAAGAGGTTCCAATAGTGAAACACGTCTTTATTAATTGAGACACGGGCTCCTTATGTTTTTTTTTTTTTTTCAGACTTAAGCATTATTTCAGAACCAATAGTAAATTATGTAATTTTGTTTAGATTTCTAATCCTTTTTTTTTCTTCAGAATCGTGATCTCCAGTTTATAAAAGAAAATAGTTTTTCAGTTTACCCAGAATCATGCAGCATTAGTTCACATTTTTATTACTGCATATAATTCATTAAAATATAAGTTTAATTTCATAAAGTACAAGTTCATTTTAAAATGCACCTACATTTTTTTGCATTTTGTGTTTTTTGTTTAATAAAATTTTCCCCTATATATTTCATCATTGAGGATTTATTTTAAAAAGTTAAAAAATCTCGTCTCGTCTCGTTCTCGTGAAAGAAGTGTCTCGTCACACCCCTATGCATGATCATTCATACCTACTTGCATATGTGCTTTTGAAACAAAAAGTGTCTTGAAAATTGAAATGTAAATGAAAATTGTATTAAAAATGTAAATCAATATATTGTTTTCTGTGAGTAGGTAATGTCATGACTCTGGGCTGCTGCCTTTCCCTTCGCCACACGATGTCGCTGTTTTCCCTTCCCTGCACTACACTTCTCTGATTGTTGCACCTGCCTTGATTGTCACCTGTCTTCCCCAGCTGATAACACTTATGATTTGTCTTTATAATCTCCACACTTCCACTACCCTGGTGAGTCTGCATTGTTTCCTGTAACCTGTCTTCCGTATGGTTTGTTTCCTGTCTCTGTTTTCAAGTTTTATGTGAATCCTGCTCCTGCCCAGATCCAGTCGTGTGTGCCGTGTTGGCCGTTTGTTTGTTTGTTTATCTGTTTATTTTGTGTTTATTAAATATATCTTACCTTCCCTGCACCTGGACCCAGATCTCCATTACTCCATACGTGACAGAATGCAGACTCCACAGATGGGTCCAGCGGGGAGTCATTTTTTTTTTTCTGAGGAGGCGGTGGCGTTTGAGGCGGCGTCGGCCGCTCGGTTCGAGGAGGTCATTTACCTCCAACTGGCCGAGATGGAGGCCTGTAGGGCCGAGTCGGCGCGACGGCGTTCCCGCTTTGCAGTGGGGGTGGAGTGGCTCTTCCGTGGGAAGGCTGTTCCTGATGCGGCGGCGACCGCTATCTCTGTTCCTGACGCGGCGGCGACCGCTCTCTCTGTTCCTGATGCGGCGGCGACCGCTATCTCTGTTCCTGACGCGGCGGTGACCGCTCTCTCTGTTCCTGATGCGGCGGCTACCGCTATCTCTGTTCCTGACGCGGCGGTGACCGCTCTCTCTGTTCCGGACGCGGCGGTGACCGTTCTCTCTGTTCCGGACGCGGCGGTGACCGCTCTCTCTGTTCCGGACGCGGCGGTGACCGCTCTCTCTGTTCCTGACGCGGCGGTGACCGCTCTCTCTGTTCCGGACGCGGCGGTGAACGCTCTCTCAGTTCCGGACGCGGCGGTGACCGTTCTCTCTGTTCCGGACGCGGCGGTGACCGCTCTCTCTGTTCCGGACGCGGCGGTGACCGCTCTCTCTGCTCCTGACGCGGCGGTGACCGCTTTCTCTGTTCCTGACGCGGCGGTGACCGTTCTCTCTGTTCCGGACGCGGCGGTGAACGCTCTCTCAGTTCCTGACGCGGCGGTGACCGCTCTCTCTGCTCGACGCGGCGGTGACCGTTCTCTCTGTTCCTGACGCGGCGGTGACCGCTTTCTCTGTTCCTGACGCGGCGGTGACCGCTCTCTCTGTTCCGGACGTGGCGGTGACCGTTCTCTCTGTTCCGGACGCGGCGGTGACCGTTCTCTCTGTTCCGGACGCGGCGGTGATTGCTCTCTCTGTTCCGGACGCGGCGGTGACCGTTCTCTCTGTTCCGGACACGGCGGTGACCGCTCTCTCTGTTCCGGACGCGGCGGTGACCGTTCTCTCTGTTCCGGACGCGGCGGTGAACGCTCTGTCAGTTCCGGACGCGGCGGTGACCGCTCTCTCTGTTCCGGACGCGGCGGTGACCGCTCTCTCTGCTCCTGACGCGGCGGTGACCGCTTTCTCTGTTCCTGACGCGGCGGTGACCGTTCTCTCTGTTCCGGACGCGGCGGTGAACGCTCTCTCAGTTCCTGACGCGGCGGTGACCGCTCTCTCTGCTCGACGCGGCGGTGACCGTTCTCTCTGTTCCTGACGCGGCGGTGACCGCTTTCTCTGTTCCTGACGCGGCGGTGACCGCACTCTCTGTTCCGGACGCGGCGGTGACCGCTCTCTCTGTTCCGGACGTGGCGGTGACCTTTCTCTCTGTTCCTGACGCGGCGGTGACCGCTTTCTCTGTTCCTGATGCGGCGGTGACCGCTTTCTCTGTTCCTGACGCGGCGGTGACCGCTCTCTCTGTTCCGGACGTGGCGGTGACCGTTCTCTCTGTTCCTGACGCGGCGGTGACCGCTTTCTCTGTTCCTGATGCGGCGGTGACCGGACGCGGCGGTGACTGCTGGCGTTCCTCTGGCGGCGAGGCCGGCTCGCGTTCCTATGGCGGCGGTGCCCGCTGACGTTCCTGTGGCGGCGGTGCCCGCTCACGTTCCTGTGGCGGCGGTGCCCGCTGATGTTCCTCTGGCGGCAGTGCCCGCTATTGTTCCTCTGGCGGCGGTGCCCGCTCACGTTCCTCTGGCGACGGTGCCCGCTGATGTTCCTCTGCCGGCGGTGCCCGCTCACGTTCCTGTGGCGGCGGTGCCCGCTCACGTTCCTCTGGCGGCGATGCCCGCTCACGTTCCTCTGGCGGCGGTGCCCGCTGACGTTCCTCCTCAGTTCGGTCACGCCCTGCCCGAGTTCCCAGGCCCTGCGCTGGTCTTGCCCAGCCTCACGGAACCTTTGTCTCCGGCCCTGCTGTTGTTGCACGGGCCTGGCCCGCCATCCCTCCCCCTGGTTCACCATTCCTCCGTACCTCCTCCCTCCAGACTTTGGGAACGTCTGGAAGCCGTTCCGTAGGGAGGGGGTACTGTCATGACTCTGGACTGCTGCCTTTCCCTTCGCCACACAATGTCGCTGTTTTCCCTTCCCTGCACTACACTTCTCTGATTGTTGCACCTGCCTTGATTGTCACCTGTCTTCCCCAGCTGATAACACTTATGATTTGTCTTTATAATCTCCACACTTCCACTACCCTGGTGAGTCTGCATTGTTTCCTGTAACCTGTCTTCCGTATGGTTTGTTTCCTGTCTCTGTTTTCAAGTTTTATGTGAATCCTGCTCCTGCCCAGATCCAGTCGTGTGTGCCGTGTTGGCCGTTTGTTTGTTTGTTTATCTGTTTATTTTGTGTTTATTAAATATATATTACCTTCCCTGCATCTGGACCCAGATCTCCATTACTCCATATGTGACAGGTAAAGAAGATGATTTTCATTCAAGATCCATGTGTTTTATGGCCTTATTTCATTGACTTAAAGATTTTAGTTTTTTTACCATCTACTTTGCTTTCTCAAAAACACAATCATGTGCATATATGCTGCTCACATATTATTGTAGCCCAGTTTGTACTGAATACAGTGTTATCACACTTTAGTCATTAATATGTTTTTAAGATACTGAAAAAACAAAAACACAAAAGCCAGGGCACACCCTCAGACCCCAGAAGATAAAATCATCAATAGAGATGAGTAAATCATCTCTAAATTTTTGTTCTGGAAGTGAACTACTTCTTTAAGTGACTGAAAGCAGTGTGCTGGGTCTATTGGCCTAGGCCTTATTCTAACACATCAAAATAAGAAAAAGAAAAAAACATAAGAAAAAGTGTTATTATAAACAATATTGTTGTTCCCTATTAGGCTTGCCACGATAGACGGTGTTGACGGTGTTACCGGTTTTGACATCACTTTTCCACCGTGACACCGTCCCAACTTTTTTTTTTTATGTATTCGTTTTTTTATTAAATATTTATTTGAATTTAATGGAAAATATCATTCTCAATAATTTACTTAAGACGAGAACATGCACTATAATTAAAAACTGAACATAGCTACAATGTGTCATATTTCATTTATCACATGAGGAGTTCACAAGTTCGCGCTTACATATAATAAACAGCGTAAAAGTTAAGCGTGTTTGGCGTGCTGTCCGGGAGAGGGCTCCGAGCTCGGTAATCATTCCCGAGCCCGGGGAACTCCCCCTGCCTAGGGAGAGGGGTCCGAGCTCGGCATTCGGCCCGAACCCAATAAGCGCTCCCCCGAGCTGAGCTGAGACCTTTTAAAGATCTGTGAAAAGATGAGGGCCAGCTCGTCAGCGTAGGATTTCAGACAGGCTGGTGTCACACCGTCTGGTCCTGGTGCCTTTCTTCTTTTGTTCTCCCTGAAGACCTGGCGCACCTCATCTTCGCTGATTTGAAGTGAAGGAGGGGGAGAAGGGAGTTGCTGGATGTGGTTATGGTTGTGTGAAGAGATCATCAGAACAGATGTGGGGGGTTTCAAATCTACAGTAAATCTCATTCAGGTCTTCAGCAAGTCGTCGAGTCGCCTCAGTGCTCAGGGGTGGTGTCCTGTAGTTTGTGATGGTTTTCAGGCCTTTCCACACTGAACTTGGATCATTCGAAGTGAACTGATCTTCTAACCTTTTTGCATAGGTCTTTTTAGGCACTCTAATCTCTTTATTCAGTGTGTTCCTGGTCTGGTAGTACAAGACTTTATCCCCTTTTCTGTAGGCATCCTCTTTGGCCTGACAAAGATGTCTGAGTTTTTCTGTAAACCATGGCTTGTCATTGTTGTATGTTAAATAAGTTCTGGTAAGATGCATAAATCCTCACAGAAATTAATATATGAAGTAACAGTCTCTGTGAGCTCATCCAGATCGGTGGCAGCAGCTTCAAAAACACTCCAATCAGTCAAATAGAAACAGGATTGTAAGATCTGTTCTGTTTCGTTGGTCCATCTTTTTACAGTCTTAACTACAGGTTTAGCAGATTTAAGTATTTGCCTGTAGGTTGGTTGAACCAGGCAATGATCAGATAGTCCCAAAGCTGCCCGTGGGACAGAGTGATATGCTCCTTTAATAGTGGTGTAACAGTGGTCCAATATATTACTGTCTCTGGTCGGACATGCAACATGCTGTCTGTATTTTGGCAGTTAACGTGAGAGATTTGCTTTATTAAAATCCCCAAGAATGATTAAAACAGAGTCCGGGTGTTGTTCTTCTGTCTCTGTGATCTGATCGGAGAGTTTCTGCAACGCCAGGCTTACGTGCGCTTGCGGTGTAATGTACAAGAGAATGAATGAGCAAATCTCTTGCGGCGAATAGAACGGCTTACAGTTAATGAAAAGCGCTTCTTGATCAGAACAGCACATCTTCTTTAACACTGTTACATCTGTACACCACCTCTCATTGATGTAAAAGCACGTCCCGCCATTTCCCCGTCGATTCTGTGTCGCGGTCTCCTCTGAACAGCTGATATCCCGGTAGATGAATCGCGCTGTCCGGTATGGCCGCGTTCAGCCAGGTTTCCGTGAAAAACAGAGCAACAGAATGTGAAAAATCCTTATTTGTACAGGAGAGCAGAAGGAGTTCGTCCGTTTTGTTGGGTAGTGAGCGGAGATTAGGCAGATGTAAGCCGGGCAGCAACATCCTGAATCTGCTGCTCCGCCAACTATGTTCAGTAACTGATCGTGTTTGCAAAACAAAAAAAAAAAAAAACAGGAAAAACGAACAAAAACACTAAAACAACTGGAGAGTTAAGCACAGAGGCTGCCATCCACGGCACCATCTTGACTATAGATATGGGTCATGGGCTATACTCCTGTTTAACCTTTTACTGAAGCCTAATTTATTAACATTTGTGTAACTGCACAAACCAGTGGCCAACCAGAATCTTTATAAGTCAGCTAAGAGCGCCATTCATCAGAATCTTCTCCTTCAGTGACAAGTCTCTCTTTACTGACCCTACTATGAAGAAGCCAAAGAAGCAGAAGTAGTTGCACAGACGTTAACAAATCAGGCTTCAGTAACAGGGTAAACAGGAGTATAACCCATAAACACAATGCTCATACCCTTATCTCAGGGAACCAAGGTTATGTCAGTAATCGGAGCGTTTTCTTACCCATGCTATTGCAGGATGAACCAGAGTCACATGATTCGGGTGCTTCATTCAAGTCAGCATGATTATCCGGTTTGGAGTTGCTGCTAACACCAGACTCTTTGTTTTCCTGAAAAAATAGTATTTACAGTTGAAGATTAAATTATTAACCCCCTATGAAATATTTATTTTTTTATTTTATTTTTTTGTGACCAAGTGCTATTTAGAGATTTTTTTTTCAACACTGCATTTCTAAACATCATAGTTTATTTAGGAAGCTTGGAGTGTTTGTCAAAAAAATAAATAAAAAATAATAATCAGGAATAAGAAAGGTCTACAGGTAAAAAATTGCCCTCTGATCTTAATATTCAATGGTGTATTCCTTTTGCTTGAAAACAGCATTTAGTTGTTTGGTGTAGTTCTCAACAAGTTTCAGACATGTCTCCTGAAGAGTCGCAGCCCATTCTTCATTAGTAAATCTCTCAAGCTCCAGATTTGTTGGTCTTCTGGCATGGATTCTGGTCTTCAACGAGCCCCACAGATTTCGTGAATTCAAACCTAAAGTTGTCTTTCAAAATATTCTTGTAGTCTTCCTTTATCGTAATTCCTATGAAGCTGATAAGATTCCCAGTTCCAAACGCACTGAAACATTAACACAGCATTATATGCCGTGTATCACTTTTGTGTTCTATGGGTTGAGCGCCTCTCCCATCTTTCTCTAAACACAGGCAACATCTCTGTGAACAAAGAACTCTAGTTTCCCCTCAGTCGTTCACTCTGACGTTACCTCGAGGGACGTAATTTAGGGGATTGTACTTGAAAACCTATCACCTCTCAGCTAAAGAAAAAAAAGCCAATGAACATTGGCGAGTGGAATTTGCATGCCACGCCACTCCACTGTACACATGGGTATATAAGGCGTTGGCATGCAACCACTCATTCAGATTTCTGCTTCGTAGACTCGCGAGACAGCAACCCTCGCCCTCTACCCCTTTCAGTTCAGCGAGCAGTAAGGCTTCTTGGCTGCATTGGCTAGAGACCATGGTGACCTGAGAATTACGGTTCGGAATGTTCCGCCAGGCCAGCCCCCACGGGAATCTGTTAGCTCAAAGTGCAGTCCCGTGGAGATGCTCGTACAGCAATCGTAGCCAAAGTCCCTTTAAGGCAAGTCATGTCACTCATCTGCCATCCAAGTGCAGCTCCTATCTCTTTGAATTGGGAAACATCAAATTATCTAAAACTGTTCACCAAGCTTACGATTAAATTTCATAGTTTAAATTAAAAAAAAAAAAAATCCAACAAGATCTGCTTCATAAATATGGTTCCTTGTGCTCCAATAACGTTAAAAAAAAGCTTATTTTTCCTAGGAAGTAAATGATGTGACATGTGGCTAGGTACAGTGACCCATACTTGGAATTTGTGCTCTGCATTTAACCCATCCAAGTGCACACACACAGTAGTGTTAGTGAACACACACACACACACACACACACACACACACACACCCAGCGGGCAGGCAATGATGTGGTGCTTGGGGAGCAGCTAGGGGTTCGGTGCTCAAGGGTCTCACCTCAGTCATGGTATTGAGGTTGGAGAGGGTGCTGGTTATTCACTCTCTCCCCCTCCTGTCCAAGGCTTATTCAATGTCCATTTGTGCATCAGAGAAGAGGCTTATGCCTGCTGATGTAGAAAATTCTACTGGTATTGTGGTGGCAGCAGCCCAGTTGGAATGGGACGCAGAACTGGTGGCCCTGCTTCACCGGGCAGCCGTGAACAACTGGTTGGAGGTTTCTAAACCACCTTTGTCCGAGCACTCGTGGTTTAACAATTGGTCTCTGGCTTCGGGTAGCGACCTAAAAGCTCGCACAGCCCCAGTGCCTTCCTTCTTTGAGGTGCATGAGGAGCTCACTAAGGCGTGGAGGGCCCCCTATACTGCTCATTCACTTCTGAGTTCCTCTCTCCTCACTACCCTCAATGGTGGGGCAGCTAGGGGGTACGTCAATGTCCCCCTGATGAAATTTGTGCCTGCAAAACGCCACCATCTGGCAGGTGTCCGCACCTCCAGCTATTGTCAGTTGTGGCTGCGAGAGCTTGCAGTGCTGCGGGACAGGCTGCCTCCGCCCTGTATGCGATGACCATCCAACAACTCCACCAGGCCAAAGCACTAAAAGAGTTGCATGAGGGTAGTTCTGACCGCAGGTTGATGCAGGAGCTGCGGATGGTGACCTACTTCACCATCCAGGTGACGAAGGTCGCTGTGCAGTCCCTCGGTCAGGTGATGTCTACCATGGTAGTCCTCCTTCTACCCAGTTGACTTCAATTAGGCATTGTGCTTCACCCCCCAATGGTTGCTTCAGGAAACTGGCACCCCTGGTGGGCCATTACCAGCCTACAGGGCGTCGGAACGGTTATGCGTTGAGCCCCCTTGTTCTGACAGGCTAGCCTGTCAGCTCTGGGTGTCGGCTGCGTAACGTATCAAGATACAAATACTCAGCTTACAGGGCAATTTAAAGGCTTAAAGATTTCATTTTGGCAATTTTGTCATTAACTGTATTATGGTCTATTTTTTCCCATCAAGATCTACAAGTTTGGAAGAATGTGTCTACAGGCAATTAATTTCCCATTAAGGTCTACACTTTTAAACAACTCTGGTGTTTAGAATATGCTTGGTTTGCTATTTCAAGAGTATTTGTTAAGTACTGTATACAGTGGTTACCTCAGTTACTGGGCTTCGATCTTGTGAAGTACAAGAAATTGAAGTTGACTGCAGATGACATGTTTCTGCACTCACTTTCTTTTTAAATGGATTACAAGTTTCTTTGTCATCATCTTTAAAACCTGGATTTGACTTGTCATTGCTGTAATCTTCTTCCGTCTCTTCAGACGTGTCCATGGCATAATCTAGATTTGAATCTGTCATCATATCACTGTAAAGAAAAGTAAGTAAAAGTATGCAGTTGGTCAGGTTCTTGCACCACACAACATGATACATAATACATCAATTATACAAAAGCGGTCTTCATTAAACATCTCTGGTAAGAGAAACACTGAAGTCCAACAAGTATACAAAAAAGGGAAATGTAAGCACAATGTATGAGACCCAAACTCCTGCTGATAAGTCATATAAGATTTTCAGTTTGCAAAAATAACATTTCTAGTAAATCGGAAAGTTCTTACTTTTTTTTTATTTTTACATTTTATGGACAAAAACAGCCAAAAACATTAATCATAACATGTTTTCTCTGTTCCTTACCTGGGGTGGCATGTATAAAGCTACTAAAAAATTGTGTCTTAAGCATGTCAAAATTCCAATCACTGCAAGTATTTACTCTTATTCTTAGACTTAAGAATAGAGGGCTGAAGAGGTCTCCTACCAAGTTAAGAGTAACAAGATGGCAGCAAAGAGGAGGAGACACACACTTTTCAATGAAGATATTATGTTTTCTAGTTTTATGATAATATGGAATTAATAAAATGATACAAACTCGATGATCAAGATAGAATTTTTGGTAACACTTTAGAAAAATGGGCCGTTGTTAACAAGTAACTATGCAGGAAGCAATAGGTTGTTCTACATTAACACTTAACTTAATACTATTAACTAATATAGAAGCAAATTTAACTAAGCAGTAGGTAATTGTTGATTTTGGACAAAGGGGAGTCCCTTATTAGGTATTTGATAATTAATAAAGAAAAAAATTGTCATTGAGAACTACTTGTGAACTGTAAACAATTCATAAAGAATAACCAATTAATTATTTAATCACAACAGTAACATTTATAAAACGAACAATTAGGTTCTTTGCGCAGACTAATTTACGCCACCGCCATCACTGGTTGAAGTACTGGTTGAAATTGTGACTCTTACCAAAATATGAATGGATGTTTTCTCTGTTCATTTCAAACACACAATAATATAATTTCTTTAATTAGGATGTTATGCCGGAAATGATCGGATGCTCATGATCAGTGTTGCGCAAGCTACTTCCAAAACGTAATACATTATATAGTACTAGTTACTGTCTTTTAAAAGTAATTAGTTACATTACAATATTACTGTTTCTAAATTGTAATGCGTTACACTACTTTTAAGTTACTTTTGAGTTACTTATAAAAATATTCACAGATTTTACAATTCTAAAATATAAGTTTATAGCTGCTCATTATACATTAAGTTTAGGATAGCTAGCATAAAAATTATAAAAACATATTTAGGTAGGCCTACTGGTATGTCTATCAATGTTGTAGTTTAGGTTAAACACGGATAAGCACAAACTGCATTAATACATTCATAAATAACACCGGTAAATAAAGCGAAGTGTTATAATGTACAATCATTAAACACAATAAATAGTCTATAGGCTATTTTAGATGGTTTTCAGAACAAAACAAGAATGAAGAATATAAGTTGCTAAACAAGCCAAAACGAATGAGCTTAAAAGCGAAACTAAAAGCAAACGCGTTGTTCTCAAGTCTCTCTCATTCGGCTTGAATCCAATGAAATGTGTCCATTTTCTTGATGTATTTGAATGCCAAACTATTATGTAAACCAGATTTGTAATTAACGCGCTTATAAAACATCCTCCTCACATGAGCAAATATGTGTTTGGCCCGAGCTCAGGCTGAATGGCACGGATTTACTACGCAGTGCGCACTATTTAATTTTTACCAGTGATTGTATTTTATTCTTATAATTAACAGACTGCAACTTTTGCAATGCTGTGTGTGCGTGAGGCGCCAGCGCAATAGAATAGCGGAACAACTCTGTCATTTTTGGTCATACAGATAATGTAAAATTGCAGTGTGTTTACTTTTATTTCTGTCATCTCGGTTTCCTTTTCGTGAGCGCCGCTCCACACAAAAATGAGCCAAACTCAGCAGCATATGTCACTCAGTCTTATCCTTTCGTTTTGAAAATCTGATAATTGGGCCATTTATGTCAGATATATTTCGCGTATTCATTTATTTAATATACAAACAATGATTTAATAAAAACAGATTTTGTCATTTTTAACTTATTTTTTGTTGCTTGTCTGCGCTCGTCCGTTATCTTCTCCGACTCCGCAACTCTCTTCGTCAGTTTGGTGTTAGTGTCACCAGTAGTTACTCCTGCTATTTCTCCATAACCGGAGTGCATCCATCTCACAAATGTCGAATCCGTCTTTGCAGTCTTCTCAACCATCGAATTCCAGCAACAGGCAGACAAAATATTTTACTCGGGGACTTTTTTTAATTCACAAATTAATTTTGAGTTAAAATATGTTGATGTAACTTGCGTTACTGAGATTGTAACGAGTATTATTATTACCCAAATTGTATTAGTAATGCGTTATATTACCACGTTACAGCAAAAAGTAATAAACTACTGTAATATATTACTTTTGTAATGCGTTTGTCGGTTTCATTTCTTTGACATGTTCATTGCATAGCCTCGGTTTAGCTCGTAGTCAGACCAGCTATTTGTAGCCCACTTATAGTCCAATCTGATTCACTGTAGTTTTTGGCCATGCAGGCAACGCATAATGTGGTTGATATACCTTCATGTTTGCAGTGTCAACAATATCTACGATGTAAGTGTCATTTCATAACATGGTCTATATGTGGGTCATTCCAGAATTGGAGGACATTTCATGTCCCACCTATGAAATTTCAAATAATCTATGTATAATATACAAAAAAAAATTGTCACTGTGTAAAAAACACTTGTCCTGAAACTAAATATACATAGACTTGAAGATTTTTTTTCCTTAACATTAATTAAAAAAAAAAAGTCTCTAATACCCACTTAAATGCCATTGTTCTCTTGTCCCACCTTCTAGATGACCAAATTGAATGTTAAATATAACTGTTAAAATACATTTTAAATATCCTTTTTTTTTTGTATGATTTTGTTTATATATGCCTCTTTTAATTGTTAAAGCATTTTTTTAATTGATATAAATATTTTAAATAATTGAAATGTTGCAAAAAAGTTATGTCCCCAACATCGTGCAACCCTGTTACCAAAATATTTAGACTGGCAGAAGAAGAAAAAAACAGCGATTGACATGATACACAGTGAATTACATCACTAAGCAGTTTGCCGCCAGAATGGGTAGAACAAAGGTATATTCTCTCTTTGATTTTCATGTTATTATACAATTTTTACCCTTGATTGAATGTGTGACTCTATCAAATGCAACCCTGTTACACTTATTATCAGAATAAGACAATTTAATTTGAAGGTTTTCTTCTTCTTTTTTACATAAGTAAGTTTGTCCTAATTATGACAGTTAGAGCTAGCTAAACAGCTAGTTTCTATTCATGAGAAAAAGAAAACATTAGCATTAATTTGCAACCCTGTTACTCGCAACCCTTTTACCATAATTAGAGTAACAGGGTTGAATCTCCTTCAGTCCACTCATAAGGGACGATCTATTATCAATAGTTCATGTGACCGGTCTTCATTTAACTCTGCGTGGTGTTTGTAGATGAACGAGATGAACGAGACCGGGCAACAGAAATGACTCGGGACAGATTTTATTCTGTATGAATAAAAATAAAGTTCAGAACAAGCTAGAGTCTGTGGCCTTCTCTCATGACTCATCTTTATAATATATTTCAGTTTCAAATATAATCGAATCGCCTTTATACAACAGATTTCATTTAAAAAAAAGCATTTTACATTAAGCTCAAAACATTGTTGACCTGATCTTTAATCAAAAGTAATCTATCTATCAATCCCTGTAGCTTTTTGCAACCCTGTTACTTAAATTTCAACCCTGTTACTGTATAATTTTTATTAAAATAATAAAAAATTGCCTTTTTTAGCTCACAGGGGCTTGAGCTATTGTCCTGACCATAGTTTGAAGGATTATATGCATCATGCATTTTAGCAAATACTTGAAAATAAATGCTGAAATCAGTCAAATTAAACATGTCAAAAGTTAAAAATTTGTCAAAGATGGAACTCAAAAGTTACTGAAATTAATTTAAATCAAGTGATATCTAAAATGAAATATTTATATAGAGTGATTGTGACTATACCTAATGGCAGGAAATTATATTTTAAAAAATCAATAAATATACTTTTTTCAGGTTCCTGAGTATTGGTAACAGGGTTGCATCGAGCACCAAAAAAATAAAATAAAGAGTATTATAAAATATATATGTAATTATAAAGTGTGCCTTTGATACCTGAGCTGGACGAATCAAATTATTTAATGGTATATTGCCTGTTTTTATGAAATACATAATAAAAAAATAGTAAAATAAAGGGCCAATTTTTCAAAATTATGGATGCCTAAATGTCCTCCAATTCTGGAATGACCCATGTAGCCACAATTTAGCTCTGATTTTAACGGGCTATGTGTAGTCTGCTTTTAGCCCACCCGTCAAAGTCGAGGCAATCTGTGGTCTAATTTTAGCAGCTTGGCTATAGCTAAAATAAATCTTAAATCTTAAAATCGTTTACATGTAATTTTCACCCACGCAGCTTATTATCAAATGTAAGTTAACTTCTGAAACTTTTAAATCAGCATTCTTTTACATTTTATGTAATTTTAATATCATAAATAAATATAGCATTGTTAATTATGCCAAAAATAATGAATTTTTATTGTTTTAAAGTTTACTCGCATTTGATAATATGATGTTATACATCCCCCAAGATGTTAAATGTAACATTCATACACATTATACCATATTTTTACTCTTTCATTTTATAAATACAAATGCAATTACAATTCCCAACCGCTAGATGGCAATTCCTACTGAGCCATGACTACTGGAAACGCGAGACTTGAAAGTCAAAAGAGATCGCTGCTGCAAGATCTCGCAATAATCATTTCCACGATTTTGAATTTAGTTTCTTCCGAGAGAGAGCAAAAAGTTTACCTGTCGGAGAGCAACGGGCGAACAACAAACGATAACGGATATTGGTCATGTAAGTATCTGTGTTTTCATTTTGACGTGTGTTCATGATTTATAGTATTTATCATGTGTAGGAACCGTGACATTTTAATGAGCAGATGGTAGTTATTAGTGATCCGTGACTAGGCCTCACGGTTTGGCATGCATGTGATCAGAGGATTAACTGCAAAATTTAATAGATAATAGAGTTAAAGTTGATCATTTGTATGTGTTTGCAAACTCAAGCACAAGAAGAGGCAAAAGTGAACACACTCAGAAGATTTGGAAAAACTGAAGAGGAGTTTCAACATCTGGAAGAGCGCCTGGGAAATGAGGAAATCCGGGCAGCAATGGTAAAAAAAAAAAAAAACCTCTCCATTACAACATTTCCTTACTAATTCTCTCATCTTTGACAAAGTCAATTATTTATTTTAACTATTATATTGAATTTATGTCTGAGCTTGTTTGCGGCAGTATTAAAATGCAAAAGGCTCAGCTGCAATGCAGCATTAAAACCTAACTAAATGTTACAACCAGAAAACAATGTAATATAAATAAATATATGTTAAGTAGTACCTCGTATATGTAGGGGTTAACTTATGCCATATACATTTGAGGTTAATGTGTGTACTTTTTACTTACAGCAGCTGTGTTGTTATGAAAACAGTTGTGCCAGACAATTGTGGACATTTGTACACTGACGCATATAATACTACCTGCCTGACATTGGCATATGCCAGAGACAGTGCCAGAAGGATGCTGGACAGGTAAAGCCTTCAAAACATGTAACATTAATTGTAAATGACCTATGTTTAATTTATTTTTGTAAAAAGGATAATATTATTGGTGGTTCTTTGATAGTTAATGTTACATTTATTTTAAATTTCTATTTGTATATTTCAATTGATGTTTCGTTTTGAAGAACCTTTATTTCTGAAATTTACGCGCTACCTTACGTTAATTCCTACCAGGAAGTAAAAAGAAAATGGGAGTGTAACATTATAGGTAGAACAGATGGTGATCGCTGTTTAGCTGAAAACAGACTAAAAACAAGGCTAAAGGTTATTCTGCATGTTTAGCACCCTCCGAAGTGGCACAAGGTTAGTTCTTATGAATCACTGTGCATTGTGTTACAACTTTTGTTAATTTATTATGAGCGTAATGTCATGTATGTTATTTTCTATTCTGTTTAGCTCTTACGTTGGTGTTGGCTTTGATTTAATAAAAAATCAACAAACCCATCAGTTAAAGTTGCTGACCATCATTCGGGGAGTATGCTACATTAATCAAATATTGTTGCGTTAACACTTAATAAATTACACCGCAAATCAGAAATGTACAATTGTTAACCACCTCAATCTGTGTTATATTTTAGGGTTTTAAAAATTCCCTCATGCCCAAACTCAACATGAAGGGGTATGGTCCACTGCAGGAGGCATTTTAAAAGACTGCACTGTTCTCGGTCATTACAGGTATGTATATTCAACACACAACATTTACCAGAGAGCTTCTTTCTATTTTTACAAACTGAATGGTGATACAAAATATATGTCTCGTTTTTTTTTTTTTAATCCATGCAAAAGAGAGAGACTCCCTGTTACAGTTGGTGTAATTAAAATAAAACAGTGTCAAAAAAGCTTTCCATATGCAACTTTTTTTTCTTATTTGGCAGATGCTGTGATCACCAACTTCCTGGGAGCAACAGAGACTTGAGGAATGCAGTTGGAATGCATTTTAAACAAGAATTAAAACCAATAATTTCCCTTAAGTTCATTGATGGTTGTTTTGTTAAAATAAGTAAACAATAAATGGGTAGTTCTTTTTTTTATGTTGTCATTTATCTGTAATGTTTTAATGTTAAGTGTGGCAACATGCCCTTGTTTTGCAATAGATTTATTTCTTTTAAATATTTATGAGTTACTGAAAAAAATACTTTCATATTTTTATTTTATTGTTAAAAATGCATATTTTTTGTCATAATATTTATATTTAAGTGTACTGTATTTATAATATTTTATTCTGCATTAAAAAAATATATAATTTTGTATTTTCTTAAAATTGTTTAAAAATATATATTTTTTAGCAATAAAAACTGTATATTTCATTTGGTTGGATGGATTGCCATTTTGTCGTCTGTTAGATGTATATATGTAGGCATTTATTAGCTGTCTATTTGATGACTAGTCTATTCTTGGGCTTTGTTAGGACGTCTATTAAATTTTCACTGACAGCACAAATTCAGTCTTGTTTTAGCCTAGACTCATATTCCCTGTCTATTAGACCAGGGATTTTCAACCTTTTAGGATACGCCCCCCCCCTCCCCCCTCCCCCCCCCTTCCCCCCCTCCCCCCCAAGTTTGTCTAATTTCTAAGTCCGTAGCATTAATTACATTTATAAATGTCTAACCAGCTTACCTGATTCAATGTGGCTGAGCCTGTTTCTAAGAGCTCAACATACCAATCCATGGTTAAATTCCTGACATCGCTAACCATAAATCATCCTCCACTGTCAATAAGCCTGAGCAATACTTGCTTTTTATGCAAGAATACAGAAAATGCAACTTCGCAAAGCCATCAGTTTGGAGTTGTAATGCTTCAGAAAAGCACTCCTCTTCTTTTTTTTCATTTCACTTTCACTGTTAGTAATCTTAAAAAGTTATCAGTCCATTTTATTTTTAATGCTAGTCTACTTACTTTTCTCGTACTCGATCACAAGAACTAATGGCTGACTGACAATTAGCTGCGGCCTTAATCAGATTGCCCCCTAGTGGATGCCTAAAACATTGAGAGCTCGTCCTCATAATTGCTCGGGTGAACGAGTCAGATTCTTGCGCCCCCCTTTACAGGTCCTGGCGCCCCCCTGGGGGGGGGGGCCCGCCCAACCGCCTGCCCCACAGGTTGAAAACCCCTGTATTAGACGTATACATGTCGTTCAATAGTGGTCTAACTGATGTCTAGTCTATTCTTGGGCTATGGTTAGAAGTCTATTAAATTTTCACCAGCAGCCCAAGGTTAGCCTTGTTTTAGCCTAGACGTCAGATCTGTGTTTGAACGGCTAATAGACGTCTTTTAAAAACCAAAATTGCTTGCTGGGTTCTGTGGTGAATGACGAAGCAAATGCTTGGGAAACGCGCAACAACTCTACCTACGTGTTCTCTTCTTGGAATGAAAATACAGACTACTGCCATCTGCGGGTACGCAACGGTATATCTCACGCATGTGCAGTCAGCAAATTTCCTCTGGGCCGGATCTGGCCCATACCAACAGCTAAAGTGTGGCCCAGATAAGTTTTGGTTCCCCGGCCCAAAACTGGTCCACATCTTTTTACCCAGAACCGAACCAAAACAGTGCCATAACCCAACCTAAAATGAGCCAAATCATGAAAACAGATGTGGCTGATATATGGATCTTATGTGGTATTCTTATATGGCTGAGTTCTGTAAGGGGCAATGCCCCCTATGTGGACCACATGTGGCTGATAGATCAAAAGCCATAATTTAACCATATTTATCCCACACCTATTATTTATTTAAAATACCAATTACACAGTAAATCTTAAACACGTATTAAACACAAAATTGATTCACAGACATTTTAATATAATAAAATTTTAATAACAGAAGTACAATACAGAACATAAAATGTGGTGTAAATGTCAAATGAGTAAATAAATGTGCAATAATGGATACTTTTAGTAAGTCTCACCAGCCTTTCTTTCACAATCTGTCAGGAAAAAGGAGAGAAAAAAGATTATTAGCATATCATAATTAGTATTAGATATTATTTGAATATTAAAACAAGCCATGACATGAGTGCTCGCTGGTGGTAAAGGTAATCCTGTTTTATTAGCATTTTTCGACGGTATTCAAACTAATTGAGATTACGTGAGACGAAAGATTTGTTAGTTTTTAAATCACGTTATAACTAGTAGAAAGGAGAAAGGATGATCGCATTCATGCGCTCTCCGCTTGTAACATTACTTACAGCGGTCTGTCACGTAACATCAAAGAGCATCAAAAAGGCATTTATCGTAAAAATGTTCTGATATAATAGACATAATTTTAAAGATGAGACTTATCGAAAATAACAAAACCCAAATCTTATCATGATTTCTGGACAGGAGGTATGTATAGTGACGTTTTATTCACGTATATGAATTCAGCACATGATCGTGGTCAAAACGAAACTGTGTTTGTTTGGTACACATACCTAAGCACACAATTTTTTTTCTGTATGAATAAGCGTACCATTACATCCCGAGAAAACATTTAAAACACCAAAACTGCACTTACCTGAATAAGAGTGTGTCTGGGCAAAGGCTGTTGTAGACTCAGGAGCAGAGCGGCAAATAACGGACATATATTTTCAAATTTTCAGTAATCCACCAATAGGAATACAGGAAGAATGAATGAATGGGCTGACATTTGGACTGCCACAAACCAGCCACACATGACTATAGCAGGTTATGTGTGTTTTTCCAAGTAAAAGCCAAATGTTAACCATAAGTTAACATATTTCAGGATGTGCCATAGCCTAGCCAAATATGGCTCTTGTCTGTGTACTGTCATATGGGCCATATACCTTAATACAAAAAGTCACCCAAATGAAAATTCCCTCCATTTCTAAAGCCATGGCAAAACATATATGGTACAAGTTTGGCCCATATGTGCTCAGCCATGCCATACCTAGGCCAAACGTGACAGCTATCAGCCACATTTGGCCCAAACGTTCTTGCTATCTGCACCTTCTAGTTTGTAGTTGGGTTTCGTCAGTTCAGTGTGTTCGAGCTCAGTTTAATTGCCCAGACGCAGCTGACTAGAGGCAACAAGACGGTCGGCTTTCATCGGCGCTAGTTGGTTGGCGTCGGGTTGGTGTGTCCCGGCCTTACAATGCTTGTGGAATAAGCCGACTTATACCATTTTAAATTAATTCACACACATTTTCACTCACCCTAGCCTAAGAATATAAAACAATAAAAATACTGTGCCTTGAGATCATGTTTTAAAGAAAATCACAAATTTATTTTTAATCCATACATTTTGCACTTTTCTCTGAAACATTGTTCTACAGCATGTAGTTTAGTAATATGTAATGCTTGCACTGATAATAAAGATAATTATATTCTAAACCCCTGGCATGGAAAATAACCGCTTCCTTATTCTGATCATTGAGATATATTAAACA
Organism: Garra rufa; assembly: GCF_049309525.1. Taxonomy (NCBI): domain Eukaryota; kingdom Metazoa; phylum Chordata; class Actinopteri; order Cypriniformes; family Cyprinidae; genus Garra; species Garra rufa. Next base: position 10,521,402 of record NC_133361.1, read on the forward strand.
CTGAATAATTTAAAACAAACTACAACTGATGTGATTAGGCAATAAAAGCCAAACCTGTTGTCCCTGTGTCCATCTGTCAAGCTTATAGTCCAAAATAGTTCCTTTCCTTTCAAATAGCAAATAAAAGTTCTCTGCCTAGCCTTTATATAGACACACATAAAAAAAACCCCACAGTATTCCTTGAAATCACATGACATTCATGAAATTTAAAGTATTTGACCTACTTGCACGGGATTTACTAACAGTCAAGGGGCAGGTTAAAAACAGTCTTCAGACAGCACTGGTACTGGTAAAGATACTGTGTGGGAATTTTTTTTTATTGAAATACAAAATACTGTGTGGGAAAATATCTATTTATGTAATAAAACTCTATATGAAGCAGGCTGACGGGTTGTTAACATAACCGGTAATATCACAGAATTATACAACTTGGCACAAGCTGATTGGTTCATGTTGCGTACGCAACCAATGAGCTTGCAGCTTGCAGTTATTTAAATGGCTGGAAGGATTTACTTTGGCTTTTCGCAGCACACTTTCAGAGTTCCTCTGAAACCCTCCATCTAATTATAAAGTGAAAGTAAAATGTGCACAGCACTTTTACAGAAGGAAAGTCAGGAAAAGAGGGAAAACTCAAACAAACTAAAAACAAGCAGTTGCTAGACACGGAACTTCTGCTAATTTGAAAGAAAGTAAAACTCAAACGACCAAACCCACACCCCATGGTCAGACCGGTATTGCCGGTGTTGTCACACGTCGATTAACCGGTGGAAAAATTTCCTCAACGTCACAACACTACTAAATAAATTTAAAACAAACTACAATTGATGTGATTAGGCAATAAAGCCAAACCTATTTTGTTGTCCCTGTGTCCATCTGTCAAGCTTATAGTTAAGTTCTCTGCCTAACCCTAGACACATAAAAAAAAAAAAAAAAAAAACAGTATTCCTTGAAATCACATGACATTCATGAAATTTAAAGTATTTGACCTACTTGTACGGGATTTCCTAACAGTCAAGGGGCAGGTTGAAAATAGTCTTCAGACAGGACTGGTTTAGAGACTTTTCAACAGAGATGGGCACAAATACAACATAATGTATTAGCCCTTTCACACGTGAGTTTAAAATACTCTATCTAACCCCAAAGAGTGAGTTTTTATAGACCTTTTTCCTGAGTAAACGATGAGCGCCGCCATTACGAATTCTAACGTCAGATTGAATGCTTTTCTGTTCCGGTTTCCATAGGAACCCATTCAAATAGCGTCCATGTGTTTTTAATGTAGCTACCTTCCGCTGCTTCGTGTCATCTACACACTCATTAAAGTGAGGCAGTGACAAATGACGGTCATTGCGACATTGCCAAGTGATGGCGCTATGGAGCCATGTGCTTTTTAAAAACATTTTAATAGGTTTAACATTAGTTTATTAGCTCGGAATATTCCTGGACATCAGAGTGAAGGCAAATGACCTTTTCCCTCTTAGGCTCTCTCCTCATCTTGTTGCAAAGACAGACATAAACATACACAGAGAACACTTATCTGTACTTCAAGGTTGCCTGGCACTACCCTGGATCTTATCAAATATGGTTAACACACAAAAAGAAAGCTTCTTGGAGAGCAAAAAGGCAGACTAAATCCATATTCTACTTATTTTCTAACATGCATAAATGTTAACTCATTCTAACATGCATAAATGTTAACTCACTGCGTCTGACCTCTGACTGCTTTTTACCTAATAATCACTGAAGATAAGCTTATGTCCAAGTCTGAAGATTTTCTACGTTTACCTATGCTCCAACCAACCAGAAACCTTTTACCAAACTATTGACGTAGATACTGACCTCTGTTCGAGTATATGTACATTGTATTGAAAGTACGCAGAGGGTGGCCAACAAACTCCATCAAATGTGTTGAAGCTGACTTCTGCTGATGAAACTACTAAATATTTTCCCCAGTAAATTTTTCTTCGATTGATTGCATCTCTGACTCCTGGTCTTTGTTCATCATATCTGGTCGTTAGGTTTTAACTGTAAATTCCCCTACACTAGTCTGAAATGTGGTAAGGGTGGTTTCCTCCAGTGGTTAAGGCTGCAGGATTTCGGAAGGACTAAAGAAATGTTATCAGCATGATAGTATAAATCCCACTGCCACTTATACCAAGGACGGAAATAAGCACAGTTAGAATAGCTGTGGGAGAGTGTTGCTATTGAGTCACCATAATGCAGTGTTTTTAGCAAGCGGCAACCTCCCGCTCTCTCTATTGAAACCAACACGGAAGTGGCTTAAACTGCAGTTCATCGACTGGCTGCAAAAGGAAGTCAATCCCATAGACGCCCCATGTTAAAGTGCCCAACTTTACAGCAGAAAAAATATGTTTACAGCCTGGTACAAAAAGTGGTTTTGGTCTATATAGCTAATTTCACCCTTCATGTAAACTGTAATGGGGGGGAATTTTTTTATAACTCATCCGTTTAAGTTATATTAAGACTTAAAGTTCTGCATAATTATGGGTGTGGACACTTGAGTGACGGGGATTGCCGCTGCTGTCACTACTGTAGCACTAGGTGGCTGTGGTATCATCAACAGCTCCACCCATGTCCCCCCTTTGCCCATTTTCAATTATCTGGGAGTGACGCATGATAACGCGATTCCAAGATGGCGACGGACGAATTCCGCCCACTGTGAACTTCAAAATTGCTCTTCAGAAACCTACGGTTGACGTCACGGACACTACTTCCATATTTTTTACAGTCTTACAAAATATATTATCCTTTTTATTTCTCAAAGGTCCCAATTAATTTTCATCTTTACAATGATTTCATTTTAGACCTGATGAAAACGAAAGAAGAAAGAGAAGATCTGAATGGGGTGAAGGGGAAACATCACGATCAGAAAGATCATGGTGTCAATGGAGAAAAATCAGTGAGTTGCAGCTTTCAGAAAACAAGTCAAAAGGCCATTTCAGCTGCTCTCGATGTGGAAGGAGTTTTACACTGTAAGAAAAAAAAAGCCATAATATTTACAGTAAAAAACTGGCAGCTGTGGTTGCTTGAATTTTTCCGCTAAAAAGTATGGTAGCAATGTTTTACATTTTATGTTTTTCACTTAAATTCACAGGTAAATACTGTAATTTCAACTGGTATCATGGTAACGTACCAACATTTGGAAGTACTGAAATCTGTTTTGTACCTTAGCAATACACTGATAACCACCAAGACCAGGTGGTGATGACAACATCACATGATGAATCAAAGCCCATCACAAGGAGGTTTTAAACAATAACATTCACAGAAGGTGCACAGTGTCATTCACACAAACACTAAATACCATCATGGTAACACACATGAAACTGAAACAGTGCAAAACACATTAATTCAACAACATTAGATGTAACATACAGCCCTGATGTATATAACTGCCAAAAAAAGAAGAAAGTTATTCCAACAACAACAAAAACATCAAATAAAAAAAAATGAAACTGGGAATGTCCATTTGTGGTTATTCACTGTAAATTTTACATCCTTTTTCAACACAGTTTTTCACTGTAGAAGGGGAACTTACCGTTTACCATTTCACAGGTTTTTACCATAACATTTTTACAGGTTTTTTTTTTTTTCCCCAAATAATTAAGTCATTTTTTACAGTGTATAACGGACGTGCCACTCCACAAATCCCATATAATAACCCATTTTCATTGGTTAAATAA
>NC_133361.1:10525602-10581470 GCF_049309525.1 Garra rufa
CGTTGTTTGAGCTTCTTAATGAGGACACGTTTTCTTGCAATGTAGGAAGTATAGTGTAGAAAGAAAACACTTTTTGATAAATTGGCAGAACTAAAGTATTTTCTGTTACTTCTTTGTTTAGACACAGTGACAAGCATAAACTGATCTCTGAGACAGTTCTTCAGTTCTTGCATAATACAGGACAGTATATACGAATTTAGTTCAAATTTGAATTTAGTTCAAATTCAATACGCCCCAGTAGTGTCTACACTGCCGGTGTTGTGCCTTTTTTCGACCCTGCCAAATTATTACCCCCTCTCGTTGAAATCGCTACCTGATTGCCTAATCCTAACCCCACCCCTAATCCTAACCCTCCCCCACACCTAACCCTAAAACCTACCAATACTAGGGGGGGTAGTAATCTGGCGGGGGTCAGAATTCGGCACAACACCGGAAAGAGAAGAAGAAGAGCCTCTTAATGCACCGTGTTGATACGTGCATAGTAGGTAAGTCATGTCAATGGAAGTGGAAACTAAAAAAAAAAAAAAAAAAAAAAACCTAAATGCAGCCTAGGCTGGTTGGATCTTAGCTGGTTTAAGCTGGAAGTAGCTGGTTTTAGATGGTCACACAGCCTGGCCAGGCTGGTTTTAGCTGGGATTTTTATTTTTTTTTTCAGCAGGGATGTAAAATATCTTTGTTGTTATTGCACCAAAGTTCAGTTTTTAGAGATGTTTTGTGTTTTGAACTGAAAAAAAAAAAGCTCTAAATGCAAAGTAATATAGAGAGTTAAAATGTTTTGTTCTTTCTTTTGAATGTGGTTTATACGTGGTGGCTAATGCAAAGCTATATATGATAATATAACAGCGAGAGCATAGTATTGAATTACATTCATTAAAATGGACTTTGCAAGTTTACAAACTGAATAAAGGTCATGTTATCAATGCTATAGATGCCATACTAAACAAATCAACATACCTAGCATTTTATTCGGAATGCATCTCTCTGAAATGTAACTTATTCAATGTATCGTTTATTGTGTGGTTTATTCATGAATGTTAGTTATTTATCCACATTTTATGTGTATAAAGGCATTTGTAATTGCGATGAACGTGCTTAATTACATGAATAATATATAATAAATTTATACAAAGCGTAGTTCAAATTTGTTCAAATCTGCTGCTGCAGATAATGTTAGTTTTGAGTTAGAGTAATTCGCTCAATACGCTATAGAAGGTTTCCATCCACTGAGAGAAGAGATGAAAGATGTGAAATTAGTGGATTCGCAAACCGCGCTGCTCTTGACTACGTTTTGCCAAAGAAGGCGGAGTTTGTGCTGCAACTGGAGACCAATGCTGAATTTATATTACCGATCTGACTGATAACATGACTGATGCAATACATTACATGACGCAATTAGTAGATGATATGGAGAACTGCAAACAAGAAAGGGCTCAGAGCCGATCCTTGATGCAATCCCACCTTCACCTTGAACCAGTTCGACATTCCTACCGCACACTTCACTGCTGTCACACTGTCCTCATACATGTCCTGCACCACCCTCACATACTTCTCGGTTACACCTGACTTCCTCATACAATGCCACAACTCCTCCCTTGGAACCCTGTCGTACGCTTTCTCCAGATCTACAAACACGCAATGCAACTCCTTCTGATCTTCCCTATACTTCTCTATCAACATCGTCAAAGCAAAGATTGCGTCTGTAGTACTCTTCCTCGGCATGAAACCATACTGCTGCTCACAGATGGTTACCTCCTCTCTCAGCCTAGCTTTCACTACTCTTTCCCATATTTTCATGGTGTGTCTGATCAACTTTATTCCCCTGTAGTTACTACAGGCCTGCACATCTCCCTTATTCTTAAAAATTGGTACCAGAACACTCCTCCTCCATTCCTCCGGCATTCTCTCACCATCCAAAATCCTGTTAAACAATTTAGTCAGAAACACCATTGCCATCTCTCCTAAACATCTCCACGCTTCTACCGGAATCTCATCTGGTCCAACCGCCTTTCCACTCTTCATTCTCTTAATAGCTACTCTCACTTCCTCCTTGCTAATTCTATCCACTTTCTTCTCCATCATGTCCACATTATCCAACCTTCTCTCTCTCTCTCATTTTCCTCATTCATCAGCTGCTTAAAATACTCTCTCCACCTTCTCAACACACTCTCCTCACTAGACAACACATTTCCCTCTGCATCCTTTATCGCGCTAACTTGCAGCACATCCTTCCCAGCTCTGTCTCTCTGCCTGGCCAACCGGTACAAATCCTTTTCTCCTTCCTTAGTGTCCAACTTCTCATACAGCTCCTCATATAGGCCTTTTCCTTCGCTTTTGCCACATCCCTCTTCACCTGCTGCCTCATCTTCTTACACTACTGTCTACTTTTCTCGTCCCCCTGCCAATCCCAATTCTGTATGGCCAACCTCTTCCACACAATTCTTTCCTGCTCTTCCTCATTCCACCTCTACGTCTCTTTATCTTCCTTTCCTTTTCCAGATGTCACACCAAGTACCTTCCTAGCTGTCCCCCTTATCACTTCTGCAGTCGTTTCCCAATCCTCCAACATCTCTTCATCACCGCCGAGCCCCTATCTGACCTCCTCCCTGAATCTCCCACTAACGTCTTCCTCCTTAAGCTTCCACCATCTAATTCTCTTTTCTGTCCTCTCTCTCTTTCTTACGGTGGCCGACAGAGGCCAACGCGCTGCAAACAAGAAAACACATGCAAACAGAAGAAAACGACAACAAATTTAGAAAACATCTTCATCAGTTTGACAACACAGGCGCTGCAAATCCTCGCAACGCAAACACAAGCACGCTGCAAATTCTCACAACACAACCAAACTCAGAAACGCGCTGCGAACACACGAGGGTGCTGCAAACTAACAAACGCACTGCTTATAGCACGGTCCACAACGGAAATGTTTCAGGGGGACCTCAAAAAGTGACGAACTCATCTGGGACCTGATTATTTATATCACTATATTACCTGATTATTTATATCACTATCACCTTTAAGTGATACTATACTATCACTAAAAGGCGATAGTTCACTGATAACACCTCTGCTCTGACCAACAGCCACTGAAAAAATAATCAGGTCCGAGATGGGTTCGTCACTTTTTGAGGACCCCCTGAAACATTTCCGTTGTGGACCGAGCTACATGCAGCGCGTTCGCGTGTTCGCAGCGCGTTTCTGAGTTTGATTGTGTTGTGAGAACTTGCAGCGCGTTTCCGTATTTGTGTTTGCGTTGCGAGAATTTGCAGCGCCTGTGTTGTCAAACTGATGAAGATGTTTTCTTAATTTGTTGTTGTTTTTTCTGTTTGCATGTGTTTTCTTGTTTGCAGCGCGTTGGCCTCTGTCGGCCACCGTACTTTCTCTTCTTCTTTACCTCCAAAGCCATCCTACAGACCACCATCCGATGCTGTCTAGCTACACTTTCCACTGCCATCACCTTGCAGTCTCCAATCTCTTTCAGGTGACATCTCCTGCACAGGATATTGTCCACCTGTGTGCACCTTCCTCCACTCTTATGTCACCCTATGCTCTTCCTTCTTCTTAAAATAAGTATTCACCACTGCCATCTCCATACTTTTTGCAAAATCTACCACCAACTGCCCTTCCACATTCCTGTCCTTAAGACCATACCTACCCATCACCCCCTCATCACCTCTGTTCCCCTCACCAACATGGCCATTGAAGTCTGCTCATATCACTAATCTTTCATTCCAAGCTACACTCTCCACCACTCCATCTAACTCACTCCAGAATCTTTCTTTCTTATCCAACTCACAACTTACTTGCGGAGCATAAGCACTGATGATATTGATCATCACACCTTCAACGTCCAGCTTCAGCTTCATCACCCTATCAGAAACTCTCTTCACCTCCACCACACTCTTATGGCGCTTTTCCACTACACAGTACCAGCTCGCCTCGGCTCGACTCGACTCGGCTCTGTTTGGTTTTCCACTGTGTAAAAGTTGTACCTGTACCTCCACAATAGTACCTGGTTGTCATAGCGACGCTGCAAGAAACTGCCGCGATGTAATCTTCTACGCGAAACACACCCGCTGTCTGCACCTCCTCGTTTGACCACGGCGTATTCTTCCGAGTTGCCATAATATGTAATGGATTGGATATGTCACGCAATCTCTGGCCAAACTTTTTAAAAATGGCGGGGTTATTCTGGATACTATTGCTGGCACGTGCAATGATGACGCAGTGAATAGTGAAGATTCTTTCTGACCAATCAGCAGTCTGCTGTGTCATTTTAGTATCGCCTCAGCTCGCTTTAGCTTGCTTGGAACCTCGCCGGAGGTGGTACGAAAAAAAAGTACCTGGAAGCCGGTACAGGTACAACTTTTACACAGTGGAAAACCAAACAGAGCCGAGTCGAGCCGAGGCGAGCTGGTACTGTGTAGTGGAAAAGTGCCATTACTGTGCTCTTCCTTCAGTATAACACCTACATCCTTTCTCTTACCATCTACACAGTTTAAACCCACCTCCACTGTTCCTGGCCTTAATCCCTTTCCACCTGGTCTTCTGAACACACAACATATATACCTTTCTCTGCTCCATCATGTCAGCTAACTCTCTTCCTTCACCAGTCATAGTCCCAACAATTAAAGTACCAACTCTGATCTCCACTCTCCCACACTTCTCCTTCCCCTGCCGTCTCTGTAGACGTCTACTCCCTCTCCTTTTCGTCCTGGCCAACAGTAGTAGGGGTGGGCGGTACACCGGTGTCATAGTCAGCACCGGTGTGACATTGCGCCACGACATGGATTTTCTAATACCGTCAATACCGTAATAAATCAATTATGTGCCTTGAACGGCTGCATTTACATCAATAATAGCTAATTCTAAATAATAAGGCATTACATTTTCTTCAAACGTTCAGTTGTGGCCTGAATGCCTGTCCTTATACTATATATCCGGTTGTAAATAAAGTAAAACATATTTGTATCAGCTTTGCAGGTGGTATGTAAAAGGGGAGTGGCCCTTAAACGACTGGTGAAACATTGTGAAGAAAGGTTGGGCCTGTATCCTATATACCATGGGTGGAGTGGCAATCGATAAGACCGGGACTTTTCCCGGCGGCCGGCCGAAGGACTTACACAGTGGATCACAAATTGAGCGGGCGCGAGGCGGAGGCGAACGCGACCAGCCTGTTTATATTTACTTTCGTTTTTGCGATAACGCACACTCTGTGTAAAGGAGCAGCACATCTTAGATATTTGTCAGTGAGTACAAGATAGCAGCAAAGCCTCCTGTCTATTTTTGTCATCTCTCTTTACTTTCGAATCATTCAAATCTAAAGGTCATTGTACACTGAGTCCGATTTTCGTATGCGTTTTTTTTTTCTCATATTCGCCATCCTTATCAAAATGCTTATGGATGCGAAAATGCAGAAAATCGTTTTATGACGGACGAAAGTTTCAGAGGCAGTGTGTAAACTCGATTAACATAACCTGTATTTTTTGAACGTGCAGAAATCTAGGACTCGTGTGTGCAATGACATTAACTCCAGCAGCTCGTGTTGGATTCAGGGTTGCCAAGTCCACGTTTTTCCCCACAGAATTGGTCTAGTTTTAAACTGTTGCCATGGGTTGATTTCTCCTAGTTATTTAAAGGTTTTAAATATTGCAGAAAAAAATTAAATAAAATTATTGTACATTGTTAAGATCTTTAGGTTTTTTGCAAAATAAATATGTTGAGAATGCATAATACTCTCCCATATCTCTTTTTGATAAGGATACCTGCCATTTACTTATTATATTATAAAAATATTAACTTTATTCACATACTAAAGGGACAGGACAGGCTAATCCTCCCAAAATGTACCCAATAAAATAATACAGTGATATTATACCGTCACCGTTCAAAAGATGAAAAATACCGTGATATTCATTTTAGGTCATATCGCCCACCCCTAAACAGTAGCCCAATTTCCACCTGTACCCTGTCGGCTAACGGTACCTGTGGCGGACGTTGTTAACCCGGGCCTCAACCGATCTGGTATGAAATTCCGATTAGTGATCCGCATATTTGATTTGCCATGTTTTACGCTGGATGCCCTTCCTAACGCAACCCTCCCCATTTATCCAGGCTTGGGACCGGCACTAAGAATGCACTGGCTTTTGCAACCCTAATGGCTGGGTTATTTATAATATATTATTAATGTATTAAATAATTAACGTGTATTTTGATGTATAATTAGTATATTTATGAAATATGTTTCAATTGTATTAAAAGTGGTAACAAAATACATTTGTGGAAATGCTGAGATAGTATGTTTAAGGCACATTTTAGTTCATCTTCATGGTGTCTAAAAATAGCACAGTTGAGTACACTTAGATGATCTTAAGTTTATCTTAAGAAGTACTAAAGAATAACTTTTAGTATATTAACCCTCTGGGGTCTGAGGGTGTTTTGGGGCCCTGAAGAAGTTTTGACATGCCCTGACATTTGTGCTTTTTTTCAGTATCTTACAACATTTTAAGGGTTAAAGTCAGATTACATTGTAATCAGCACATATTGGGCTTCAGTAATATGCAAGCAACTTTACTGTTCATGTTTGTGTTTTTGAGAAAACTATGTTTATGCATGGTTATTGAAAACCTTAAGTTTTGAAGTCACTGAAATAAGGCCATGAAGCACATACAGAACATTTGTCATCAAGACTGTTGAGAATTTGATGTTGTAGGCTAGAATTTTTTACAACCAACTGATGTGAAAATCATCTTGTTCACTCGTTCAGAGAAAACAATATATTGATGTAAATTTTATAAAACATGTTTTGTGATCGAAAGGGATTATCCATAGGTGTGGCAATGAGCCATGAATATTTAGCAATTCACACCTGAGAGACAAAAGAGCCCTCCCTAATGGCCCCATCAAAAAAGAGCCCTCCCTAATGGCGCCGACCTCAGGGAGTCAGCAATCAGGCTCAGTCCTACGGGGGTGCTAAGCACCCTCAAATGAAATCAATAGCACCCTCAATTGTAATAATAGCATTTGATTGCATATTTGGTTAACTAGTGAGTTATGGTTTGCGCTCTGGAGAGTCTATTTCAGCATGTTTTTGTAGCTTTATAATGTTGCCAAACAGACAAGTTTGCTTGAAATATAGACGCGATGCACATTAATATTGTTGTTAACACAGACTGGGTTGAATACAAAACCTAAAAACAAGATTTACAGTTATTTAAATGTCACACACACACACACAAAACTAGAAATAACAAAAATATTAAATGTGAAATAATACATATCATTAAAATGTATTATGTGGATGTGCTTTAACGCATGTGTTTTCCTTCAGATTTGAAATGTCTGCAGTATGGCGTGTGCACAGCAATCTGCTACTGAGTACCTCACAAACACCAGGAAAGACCTGGTGACACACATGAAAAACCTTCATCTGATCATCGAGAATCTTTATCAGAAGAATGTTTTCAATGACTATGAGATTGATGCTCTCCAAGCAGAGAGGACAGAGTTTGATAAAGCCAGATGTATACTGGATTGGGTCATTAACAAAGGTGAGAAGGCCAGTGAGGAATTACTCCAGATTCTGGATGTCACTAAGAAGAGGACATTAGATCCTGATTTACACTCCTGGATCAGCTGTTTTCCCTTCAGAGTGGAAGATACAGAGGCCAGCTATTCATTTGGTGAGTGAAAGTCAAAGAACATTTAGGTGAAATTCAGATATTTAAATGTTTCTACATTTGTTTTTATGCTTTTCTTGCTATTTTAGGTACACAACCCTGTAAAATCTACCAGACACAGCTCAAGATGAAAGCAAAACGTATCCTGAAGAACCAAAGGAAATGTTTCTGTAAATATCTGAATGACGAGGTACAAGGAAACTTAAGTTTTATACCTCTTGTTTTAAAGACTGACTCTGTCATGAAAATGCAATGCAAAATAAAATGGAAAAACAAAAAGCTACGGCCCAAAAAACTGAGACCTTACATTCCTAATGAAGGACAAACACGGTCACCTGAAGATCTCCTGAAGTGGCAAGACAAAAACATCCTCATCATAGGAAAACCTGGAGTAGGAAAGACTACATTTGTCCAGGAAATGTTGCGTCTTTGGGCAGAGAAGGATGACAGACAGATAGACTACATGTTTTACTTTGATGAAGGTGTTTTGGCCCACAATAGTGTTACCAGTTTGGAAAATATTTTGTTTGATGTTTATTTAAACCCAATGGAAAAAGACAGAAAAGATATATTTCAAGATATTGAGGAAAACTCTGAGAATGTTGTCATTGTGTTTGATGGTGTGACGGATTTAGAAAAAAATTCCATCTTATTGAAGATCATGAAGCACAAGCTCCTGCCTGATGCCAAGATTGTGGTCACATGCAGATCAGAGGTGGAAGATGATCCACTTTTCTGCAACTGGCCGACACAGAAAGTGTATGTCCAAGGATTCAGTGAAGAGTCTATTCAGACTTACTATAAGAAGATGTTGGGTCATGATCCTGTTCTTCTAGATGTTGTTTTGAAGAATCAAGAGCTGTTCAGTCTTAGTCATGTTCCATTATATGCATTCATGATTGTAGACCTGATTATGCTTAAAAATGACACTGAATGCAACCATCCACACACAGTCACTGAAATGTACATCCACATTTTCCGTCTTGCTGTGAAGAAACATGGGAATAAACAAAATAAGCAAATAGATGAGTACCTAAAAGGGAAGAAAGATGAGATTCATCCCTTGATGGAAAAAGCTTTCAATGCAACCATGCAGAAGTGCCTGAACCTTACAGATTTCAGTGGAGAAGAGAAAGACATTAGTCATGCTTTTCTGAAAATGATCACAACAACAGACTCGCCAACATCTGCTACGACATACTGTGCATTTCTCCACAACACAATGCAGGAATTCTTCTCAGCTTTGTGGCTTCTTGGACATCCAGATGAAATTGAGAAAGTCCTAGAGCTCTGTCAGACTGAGGAGCATCAACACATGAGACATGTTCTTCCTTTCTTATGTGGACTTCTGAGTGAACACAACACCAGACTCCTCAAGTGTCTCTTCCCAGAAGATCAGATAAAGAGAACATCTGATTGGTTCATTGAGAAACTTTTGGACACGTTTCTTCAACCTCAGAGTGAGAGTGAAGAGTTTGATCTTCTCTATGTGTGTCAATGTTTGTATGAGCTCCAGTCTCCTAAAGCCTGTTTAATGTTCCTGGAGAAGATGGACCATCAGCTTGAACCAGAAGTGGATCTTGATCCTCACCAGTGTTGTGCTTTGTCTTACGTGGTCAGTCAATCCAGAGAGAAAGAGGTTTATGTGAATCTGGAGGACTGTACCATAGCTGATGTGGGAATGGACATGATGCTCAGCTGCTCACCAAACATCAGGTACTAGAAATCATAATGGTTAACTAATCTAGCTCTAGTGTTAAAGAGGGACCTTTCTTACAAGAAATAATATACCTCTAAGGTGTGCCAAAAAAATGTGTGTAGTGCATGCATCTTGCTGTAATCTCTAAGTCTGTTTTTACTCTCATGTGTATTCAGTGGTCAGCTCGTGTCTCTCATCTTGTACTGTGTGAATGTAGGCAGGTCAGTGAGTTTCTTGGGTTTGATTTCTTTGTTGCAGGTTAAAGACTTGTAAAGATCCACAGAAGCAAATCACATTCTTTGTAGAATTCTTCCATAAATCATCTCAGTGCCACTGCAAACTTTTTGAGGTGAGAGGACGATACATCCCAGAAAACAGCAATGCTCTGCTGGATCTTTGCTCTCATGTGAAGAACTATGAGACTCAAACAGGCAGGAGTTTTCTTCCAGCATTACAGTCAGTTTTCCAGTCACCTGATGAATGGATCATAGATCTCTCACAGAGAAAGAGCTCCGTCCTCCTGGAAGTGCTGAAACTACAAACACAGAAGAAACCAGTAGAGCTGAGCGGATGTTCAGAGGAAGAGAGTGAAGTGAAGAGTTTCCTTCAGTGTCTGCCCTACATCTCACAGCTGAGGTGAGAAAATCTCTGGTAACTTACAGTTATTGTGAAATATGATTTCTGCATAAGCTGGGAGTCGTTTGAGTTTTACTCAGGGTTTCCGCGGGGTCTTAAAAAGTCTTAAATTTAAAAATCTAAATTTTAGGCCTTAAAAAGTCTTAAATTCGCTGTTCTAGGTCTTAAATAATTTTACACAGGTCTTATTTTTCCGATGTCCATGTAAGGCTACCTCTAATGCTGCATTTAAATTCTCTTTTTGTTGTTGTTGCTTGGTTTTCGTGGTGTTGTAGTTCTTTATTTCACTAGTCCAAATATAATTTGCTGTATTACAACTACAAATGAGACCAACATGTAAAAGCCAATCGGCTTTCTGTTATCGGCACGAGTCTCTCTCGGATTGGTGGCTTCTCACTGCTTAGGCAAGGCCCACACTGCAGCTCTGCAAACCCCAAATCCATGTCCCTTTTGGATCAGAGCCAACACTAGTTAGTTCTCAATAATAATAATAATACATATAGGTCGAGCTAGCTGACCACCAGCCTTTTAGATACTTTTAAAATGTTTATTTTACCTGCCCAACCTAACAAATAGCCTGAGTAAAACTGAAGTGACAAAAACAACCAGTGAAACATCAAAACGCATGAAAGATTCCTATTTTAATCTATTCAACGTAAACGGCAATTGGTAATGAATAGTGTATTTCTGGTCTCTTTGTGAGAGACTTCAAAACAAACAAGTGTAAGCACTCATAAAGAAATAACATTACATTAATTTTAGTTTAATAAACTAATTAGTGAAGTAGTTAATTACATTGTAGACGACAGATTAACTGTTTTGTTCTGTTTCACCAACGAAAATAGTTCCAAACAAGGATCACAGCAGAAGTACAGCACATTCTCCAAGAAACGTTTTAATACTAAACGATTCAGAGTTTGGCTCGAATCAGTCGAAATAACTCACTCATGAAGTGACTTATTGCCACCTGCTGGTAGTTTAGTAGCCTATGTTTGAAAGTATGCATCCCCAGCCCAACATTTCTAATTTGTATATTCATAAATGGATTTAAAACATTAATCTCATAACATAATTTATTGCATTTTTAATTTTGCAATGTAAATTATGTAATCTGATGGCTAACAGCCATATAGAATTTATTGAAAAATTGTAATGATTGCAAAGGTGATGCATACATTTCAAAAAGAAAAAAAAAAGGTGAATCAAATATGAAGATTTAAGATGTAAAAGCTAATAGAGCACTGATGAAAATATTTCATCAAAATAAATAGTTTACATCACCAGATATCTCTAAGTGGTACTTTTATGGGGATATTTTGTGTGGAATAGTATCTGCTGATATGAAAAGTTCACTGTATATCGTAGTAATAAATATAATTTATGACAGCCATGAAATATTGTTTACTTTTTACATTAAATGTTACATATTTATATGCATGTAATGTAACGTGTGTTTCCATTACAGGTTTCGGTCTTAAATTTCATATAAGGTGGTATTAAAAAGGTCTTTAAAAGTCTTAAATTTCACTGGTTCATATCTGCAGAAACCCTGTTTACATTGATTTTCAAATTAGCAAAAATTTGTCATCAAGCAATTTGTTTGTTTTTAGTTTGAGTTTTCCTCGCTTTCCTTTGTTAAAAGCATGCACACATTTTTATTTTACATTTAAATTAGTGTCATTAATGTAACATAACAAACTTTTATGAACAAAACTAAAAAAAATACTAATTAAAAAATAATAAAAATATTAAAAGTTTAAATAGGTACAAAACTGAAAATCCGTAAACAGAGAAATCAAATAAGAAACGTAGAATGTTTATTCACAAAACAATTTAAGAAAGCTTGAAAGCACGGCATACACTTTGATGTAATATCAAATAAAATCATAAAAAAAATGTCCACGTTTTGAATAAATAAAAATAAGCATATATCTACATTTGGCACACTGCAGAGATGGTGGAGAAAATAGTGACTCATGCCCAGATTTCAGTGAATTATTAATTTCTATGTGTATTTTACTTCAAAGCATGAGCTCTCTTGTATTTTGTGATTGTTTCAGAGCAGACTAAACGGTTTTTCATCATGCTGTGAGAAATACAGACTGAACAATGAATGAAAAATCATTCTGAACGTAATTCTAATGATATTGTTCCTCTGTGTTGCTGTTGTTATAGCTATGATATGGACTTACCTGTTCTCAATGAGAACGATTATTAAAACAGTTACTGTCCTTGATGTGAACGGGTCTTAAGACTTGAAGGATACATTAAAGAAAATCCCCATCTTCCTCCTCCATACCCACAGACTTTGCACAAATGACATTTCTGTTATGAGCCCCTGCTCTTTCTCTCTAGGTTTTCTTTCCTGAGAGCAGCTGCTAATTGTATGGGGGCAGACACTATCATAAACACCTGTGGTCTCTGCCTATTGAAGAGCTGCTGGTGGGACTTCAATGGCGGATTGCCCTGGGAACTCTGTTTTGTGTTTTAATTTGTGTTTTGTTTTCTTAATTTCATTTGTTTAAGGATGGTGAGTGAGTGATTGTTTGTTTAGTTACTAGAGTGTACATAGAAAGTGAAGGTACTGTAAGTGAGCTGACCTGGAATACTTTTGCAGTGTTTAATTTCTTCCTCAGGAGATAGGAGGTTTTCTTAACTCTTCAGTAAGTTGTAGTTTAAATGAGTTAGCTCACCAGTCCTTATTTATGATTTATTTACATTTAAAAGTTTTTTGTTTTGTTTTGTTTTGTTGTTTTCTGTTTTAGTCACATTCTCTTTTCTATACAATACAACTTTTAACTTTTTAACTTTAGCTTTCTCATGTTGGTGCCTAAATGAGTCGTAACAACATTCCATTGCACTGCATTTCAACTAAAACATTGTCAAATTAGATCCCTGGGTCTTGTTGAATTATTTATTTGTGTCTGATGTGAAGTAGTGTATTATGTGATGTAAGTTGTCTCAAATGAATGAAGTGTTTGGTTCTTGATTGTGTTTTATCAGGATCTGGAACATTTATATTGAAGAAACAAGGATGTCTGCAGTAAGATTTCTGCTGAATCTCTGTGTTGCTGCAGAAGAAACTGACAAAGATGCAGGAACAAGATTCTCGACTCTGATCTCATCTGTGTGCAGCTACAAAACCTTCCCTTTTGATGAAGAGGTTTATGATTATTTTTATGATGATCAGAGTGATTTCCTGCTGCATCTTTACTCTTATCTGAAGATCTATGAGACTCAAACAGTCAGGAGTTTTCTTCCAGCATTACAGTCAGTTTTCCAGTCACCTGATGAATGGATCATAGATCTCTCACAGAGAAAGAGCTCCGTCCTCCTGGAAGTGCTGAAACTACAAACACAGAAGAAACCAGTAGAGCTGAGCGGATGTTCAGAGGAAGAGAGTGAAGTGAAGAGTTTCCTTCAGTGTCTGCCCTACATCTCACAGCTGAGGTGAGAAAATCTCTGGTAATTGTGAAATATGATTTCTGCATAAGCTGGTGGTCGTTAAAATTTTACTTTCACTTTCAAATTAGCAGAAATGTATCATCAAGCAATTGTTTGTTTTTAGTTTGAGTTTTTCCTCTTTTCCTCGCTTTCCTTTGGCAAAAGCACACACACATTTTTCTTTTACATTTAGAGTAGCGGCATTAATGTAACATAAACTTTTATGAACAAAACTAATAAAAATACACCATGTATAATATAAAATAACAAATAAGTTAAGTTTATATAAAAATAACGGGTAAATTTAAATTGGTATACAAAACTGAAAATCTGTAAGCTCCATTGAATCAAATAAGAAACGTAGAATGTTTATTAGCAAAATGATTAAGAAAGCTTGGAAGCACAGCATACACTTTGATGTAATATAAAATGAAATCATAAAAAAAAATTCCACATTTTGAATAAATAAAAATAAGCAAACACTGTGGAACCAAATACATATGAAACTTCCACTATTACGTGGTGCACATTGCATTTTGTTTTGAAACTTTTCTGCCATGGTCTTGTCTTTGTCAGCTCTCTCTTCCTGTCAATTAGCTGGACTCACTCTTTTCACATGATAATTGTAATCTGATCCATTCGGCACACTGCATTGAGAAGCTGCATTTTTTTAACTATATTGTCTGTTCTTTAAATTAACTAAATGATTTTTATTTTTTATTTTTTTATAAAAAAACAAAACAAAAACAAAAACGATGGTGCCGGTGTGGTCAGGTGATGCAATCTCAGAGAGCAACTGTTGTACAGAGTGAGTGTGAGGGACTGAGCAGTAAATAAAGAGGGCCATAAAAAAAGAAGTTTCTAAAAATATAATTATTTTAATAAATCAAAAAAAAAAAAAGTTTCACAAAAAGTTCAACCATCAAAAAAACTAGGCCTATGAAGAAACAAAGAAAATGATCAAAGCAAACAAAACTCAACATGTACTATCAAACTTGCACCAAATGACACACCCGGGCACATTTAAACAATTGGACTAGTCCATATTCCTGCAAGAGGGGGAAGGAAGAGACAAGACACTTACTACAAAGTACAACAACAACAAAGTACTTAAATGCTGAAATTAGGACTAATATAAAATAAATGTATAATAAACAAAATACGAATCAAGAAGATCAAGAATTAAACAAACAATCCTCGGTCTTCCAGTCTCATGTTTCCCCCGCGGTTATTCTGTTTGTTGGTGTAAGCGGGCGGAACTAAAAGTCAGCGGAGGCTGCGCCTGCTAGTGATGGGAAGTTCGGATCATTTTACCGACTCGGATCTTTGAGTCTCGTTCAGCAAAATGAACGAATCTTTTTTCGAGTCATTTCGTTCATTCCGTTCATTTTACCAAAATATAATAAAAAAGCTACGTGTTACTTCCATAACTCATGTACTGCTTATACAAACGTTGATCACACTACAAACAAGACAAAACTATAATGCTATTAGAAACATAAGAGACTAATTCATTTTTTACCTGGGTCTTCAGTCTATGATTAACTCCCTCACCTCTATCTGTCCGGGTTTGAGTCGTTCGTTCATCACGTGACAGCCCCATATTAACTTAACTAACGCGATCTGAGCCGGAAATAGAATTGATTAGTTCATCTCTCGAGTCTTTCGGGTTTGAGTCGTTCGTTCATCACGTGACAGCCCCATACGCTTAACCTATGCTGCTGGAGCCGGAAACAGAATGGATTCGTTCATCTCTCGAGTCTTTCGGGTTTGAGTCGTTCGTTCATCACGTGACAGCCCCATACGCTTAACCTATGCTGCTGGAGCCGGAAACAGAATTGATTAGTTCATCTCTCGAGTCTTCGGGTCCGAGTCGTTCGTTCATCACGTGACAACCCCATAAGCTTAACCAATGCTGCTGGAGCCGGAAAGAGAATGGATTCGTTCATCTCTCGAGTCTTTCGGGTTTGAGTCATTCGTTCATCACGTGACAGCCCCATACGCTTAACCTATGCTGCTGGAGCCGGAAAGAGAATTGATTCGTTCATCTCTCAAGTCTTTCGGGTTTGAGTCGTTCGTTCATCACGTGACAGCCCCATACGCTTAACCTATGCTGCTGGAGCCGGAAACAGAATTGATTAGTTCATCTCTCGAGTCTTTCGGGTTTGAGTCGTTCGTTCATCACGTGACAGCCCCATACGCTTAACCTATGCTGCTGGAGCCGGAAACAGAATTGATTAGTTCATCTCTCGAGTCTTCGGGTCCGAGTCGTTCGTTCATCACGTGACAACCCCATAAGCTTAACCTATGCTGCTGGAGCCGGAAAGAGAATTGATTAGTTCATCTCTCGAGTCTTCGGGTCCGAGTCGTTCGTTCATCACGTGACAACCCCATAAGCTTAACCTATGCTGCTGGAGCCGGAAACAGAATTGATTAGTTCATCTCTCGAGTCTTCGGGTCCGAGTCGTTCGTTCATCACGTGACAACCCCATAAGCTTAACCTATGCTGCTGGAGCCGGAAAGAGAATTGATTAGTTCATCTCTCGAGTCTTCGGGTCCGAGTCGTTCGTTCATCACGTGACAACCCCATAAGCTTAACCTATGCTGCTGGAGCCGGAAACAGAATTGATTAGTTCATCTCTCGAGTCTTCGGGTCCGAGTCGTTCGTTCATCACGTGACAACCCCATACGCTTAACCTATGCTGCTGGAGCCGGAAAGAGAATGGATTCGTTCATCTCTCGAGTCTTTCGGGTTGGAGTCGTTCGTTCATCACGTGACAGCCCCATACGCTTAACCAATGCTGCTGGAGCCGGAAAGAGAATGGATTCGTTCATCTCTCGAGTCTTTCGGGTTTGAGTCATTCGTTCATCACCTGACAGCCCCATACGCTTAACCTATGCTGCTGGAGCCGGAAAGAGAATTGATTCGTTCATCTCTCGAGTCATTCGGGTTTGAGTCGTTCGTTCATCACGTGACAGCCCCATACGCTTAACCTGTGCTGCTGGAGCCGGAAACAGAATGGATTCGTTCATCTCTCGAGTCTTTCGGGTTTGAGTCGTTCGTTCATCACGTGACAGCCCCATACGCTTAACCTATGCTGCTGGAGCCGGAAACAGAATTGATTAGTTCATCTCTCGAGTCTTTCGGGTTTGAGTCGTTCGTTCATCACGTGACAGCCCCATACGCTTAACCTATGCTGCTGGAGCCGGAAACAGAATTGATTAGTTCATCTCTCGAGTCTTCGGGTCCGAGTCGTTCGTTCATCACGTGACAACCCCATAAGCTTAACCAATGCTGCTGGAGCCGGAAAGAGAATGGATTCGTTCATCTCTCGAGTCTTTCGGGTTTGAGTCGTTCGTTCATCACGTGATAGCCCCATACGCTTTACCTATGCTGCTGGAGCCGGAAAGAGAATGGATTCGTTCATCTCTCGAGTCTTTCGGGTTTGAGTCGTTCGTTCATCACGTGATAGCCCCATACGCTTAACCTATGCTGCTGGAGCCGGAAACAGAATGGATTCGTTCATCTCTCGAGTCTTTCGGGTTTGAGTCGTTCTTTCATCACGTGACAGCCCCATACGCTTAACCTATGCTGCTGGAGCCGGAAACAGAATGGATTCGTTCATCTCTCGAGTCTTTCGGGTTTGAGTCGTTCGTTCATCACGTGACAGCCCCATACGCTTAACCTATGCTGCCTGAGCCGGAAACAGAATTGATTAGTTCATCTCTCGAGTCTTTCGGGTTTGAGTCGTTCGTTCATCACGTGATAGCCCCATACGCTTAACCTATGCTGCTGGAGCCGGAAACAGAATGGATTCGTTCATCTCTCGAGTCTTTCGGGTTTGAGTCGTTCGTTCATCACGTGACAGCCCCATACGCTTAACCTATGCTGCTGGAGCCGGAAAGAGAATGGATTCGTTCATCTCTCGAGTCTTTCGGGTTTGAGTCGTTCGTTCATCACGTGACAGCCCCATACGCTTAACCTATGCTGCCTGAGCCGGAAAGAGAATGGATTCGTTCATCTCTCGAGTCTTTCGGGTTTGAGACGTTCGTTCATCACGTGACAGCCCCATACTCTTAACCTATGCTGCTGGAGCCGGAAACAGAATGGATTCGTTCATCTCTCGAGTCTTTCGGGTTTGAGTCGTTCGTTCATAGTTGCGCAATTCCGCATGCGCGACTGAACGAATCACTCCCGAGACGACTCGTTCTTCCCGAGTCACATTAAAGATTCGTTCAAAATGAACGAATCGTTCAAGAACGACCCATCACTAGCGCCTGCGCGCCGGTCCTTAATAACGCACGGACCTTACTTCAGCAGCTCGTACTCCTCAGCGTCTCCCGGTAGCTGCTAGTGATGGGAAGTTCGGATTATTTTACCGACTCGGATCTAGAGTCTCGTTCAGCAAAAGGAACAAATCTTTTTTCGAGTCATTTCGTTCATTTTACCAAAATATAATTAAAAAGCTATGTTTTACTTCCATAACATATGTACTGCTTATACAAACGTTCATCACACTACAAACAGGACAAAACTATTATGCTATTAGAAACAGAAAAGAATAATTCATTGTTTCACTTCCTTTCTTTTGAGGCAAATAACGAAAAACGTATACACTGTAAATATGAAGCAAAGCGATATATTTGTTCTAGACAAGTGTGAAAATAACGTGGATAAAAAATTGTACTCTGAACCCCACGTGGATTTACATAAACCGCGAAATTCAAAAAGTGTTAGGTTGTGCCCCGCTCTCCCCTATGTATGTATGTGTGTGTGTGTGTGTGTATTACCCTCACAGATGTGTGGCCATATCCCTGGCCATCACAGTGAGATAAAGCTGTAGGTGTGATACTCATAATATCTGTAGATGTTTTAGCACAAATTTTTGTAGATTCATCCATCAGATGTTACTAAAGTACATGTGCTAATGATGTAGCTGACAATAAGAGTTAACTGCATTCTCTATCAGTTCATTGAGCCAACATCCAGTCAGTCCTGATGAGCACCACATTTATCGGGTGTGTTTAGAGCGTGTAATACAGAGATGGCTGTTATTCAAGGATGCAGTTACTGCACAGAAGTTGTTAACTTTTGTTTTCCCTCAAGAAACTTTGTATTGACTTGTATAACATTTGCATTCCCTCAAAAAGCATTTGTGTTCTCTTGACTAGTTGAGTTCAGACAAAAATTCCTGTTTACTTCACAGCTTGCAGTGGTTCATACAGCTCTGATCGTTCACAATGGAGCAGACCAGAGAGTTTTATTTTGAACTTGGACTCAAATATAAAGAAATTCAGATCTTAGGAGACATCTTTTAGTGCTTATTGCTGAAAGGACCTGAATAATCCCAGAAGGTGTTCACTGGTTGGGTTTGAACTATTACAAGAAAATAATACAAAGACACTTCTTCTGGTCCAAGAAAAGTTGAAAAGCCTATATTCCCATTCTGACCATTACAAATGACTAAAACACTGAACACTGATGACACTCTGAGGAAGACTGAAATGCATCAGTGTGGTGATTTAGTTAATTATTTTATATAATATTATTACAATATTCATGTAAAATACTACATCTTGGTATACTGTATTATTATTATGCAATTGTGTTAATATTAACTTTTGTGATGAATTTGTTGTTAATGGCCAGTATGTTGTGCTGAAGGACACCTTTATGAAAATAAATGTAACTAGTTCAAACTGAGTAATATTTACATGGATATATTGAACAAGGTTATATTGAATACTGATTGTGTCATATTTATCAATTTTAGATTAAATGAAGTATTTAATTCCTCATTCAAATGTGTCACTTCTGCTTTGCTGGGTCTCATGAAACTTCATCTTTTACTGTCTCTTCAAGAACAAGACGTGTGTTCAGTGTAATTGTGTGCTGTATCTGTTGTCTGATAAAATTCTGATCTGATAAAATTATAAATTCATTAGAAAATCTCTGGTAACTTACAGTTATTGTGAAATATGATTTCTGCATAAGCTGGGAGTTGTTTGAGTTTTAATTTGATTTTCAAATTAACAGAAATTTAGCGTCAAGTAATTGTTTGTTTTTAGTTTGAGTTTTCCCTCTTTTCCTCGCTTTCCTTTGGTAAAAGCACATGCACATTTTTTTCTTTTACATTCAAATTAGTGGTATTAATGTAACATAACAAACTTTTATTAACAAAATCAATAAAAGTACACCATACATAATATAAAATGTGACCCTGGACCACAAAACCAGTCTTAAGTCGCTGGGGTATATTTGTATCAATAGCCAAAAATACATTGCATGCATGGGTCAAAATGATTGATTTTTCTTTTCTGTCAAAAATCATTAGGAAATTAGGTAAATATCATGTTCCATGAAGATTTTTTGATTTTTTAATTCCTACTGTAAACCTATCCAAATGTAATTTTTGATTAGTAATATGCATTGTTAAGAACTTAATTTGGACAACTTTAAAGGTGTCTTTCTCAGTATTTAGATTTTTTGCACCCTTAGATTTCAGATTTTCAAATAGATGTATCTCGGTCAAATATTGTCCTATCCTAACAAACCATACATCAATAGAAAGCTTATTTATTGAGCTTCCATATGATGTACATATCTCAGTTTTGTAAAATTTGACCTTAAGACTGGTTTTGTGGTCCAGGGTCACAAATAACAAATAACTTCCACAAAGTTTAAATAGGTAAAAAACTGAAAATCCGTAAACACACAGGAATTAAATAAGAAACGTAGAATGTTTATTCACTAAACGATTAAGAAAGCTTGAAAGCACGGCATACACTTTGATGCAATATTGTAGCAGGGATGACTACATATGATTTATAATTTAGCTCAAAGGGAATCGAATATGATTCAATAGGGAATTTGAACAGAATCGCTGTTTTACGGCTGTTTGAGTCGACCCGCGATTCATTCACAAGCCGTGTCACAGAAACTCTGCAATGGATATTACTATCCAGAATATAGTGAAAACACTATATATAAGCACAGTAACAAAATCATCAGTTTAAGGCAATAACTTGTAAGCACAAAACACAAGATACTTATCTTTTCTAATAAAAATATGATTTTAATGGATAAACCTAACACATACAAACTAATCTAACACATAAACACACGCATTCACACAGGTTGCAGAAAGAGAAAGTGAGGAAAGAATGAGTTTAAAGGAATGAAAATATGAAGTCCCAAGTTAGCAATATGTGCAATTGCTTAGACCTGAACAACCATCAATCACTTAATTTAACTTTATATCAAAATGCACCAGTTCAGTAAAATTCTGGAGGTTACTTGCTGTTAAAGCGGCTTGCACAAACTTAACTAGAACGAAACTCTCAACGGAAAGAAATAAAAAGAATTAAAGTAAAAGACAGAAGTGTCATGATCTCCTCATGTTTCCTTTAGAGGAGCGTCTGGCAATGCAGGACTGGCGGCGCGAAGCGCAAAGATTAGGACAGAGGGTTGTAAGGGGTGAGAGAGATAAGAGCGAGAAGAGAGGGTGTCCTGGGGTTTTAAACTCAGCTTTTGGACACATCCCAAAATGATGTCTTGACCAGTGAGAACATTGTCTGAACTCCGGTGGACTGCTGGTTCCACCTCCCGACCTTAAATCACAATGTTATCTTATTAGTCCCGTGATCCCAAATTCCCGCTCCTTTGCAAAGATAAATTTGGACATGATTTCTATAACAAGACTATAATACATTTCGCAAAGAATTGAATTACAGGAACATTTTGAGAATACGATTTCAAACTCAGGCATATCAAACACAAGTATAAACCATCAAACTATTCAATAGTTATCAAAAAGGGACATACACTATAAGTGATTAAAACATAATAGGCAAATGTATGGGTTACATATATGAATAGGAAATTATGACATAGAAATGATGAGTTGCTCCTAAGTTCTTTAGCACATTTTAGGCACATATGTACATCAATGGGCAGTTTCCTGTACCGTTCTGTGGACGTGAAGATGTATTCTGTGAGGGTCTGTTCTCTGAGCTGGAAGTCAAAAGGTTAGGGAAAGAATTTCAGTCTTTTATCCTTGTGTGGGGGAGACCATCCACCAAACTCAAATGACTCAACTCATGCGATGTTCATTATGTGCATTTCTTTGACAGTTAATCTTGGTTACTTGCTCCAAATTTGACATTCTCCTTCTTTGAAGGATTTGATTATGAAGAAGTGTCTTTTGTGTTAATATTGCAAGTTTCTTAGTTAGTTTGCTTGTTGGCTGGCGGTCTGGCGCAAGGCTATCAAACGTCAGATTTATGACGGGACCTCTTGTGGAATTTGTGGAGTTTGAGGTTGTAGAAGTGTTTTTACTTCTAATCGAATCTCCCAAATTGTTTGATTCACGCTGATATCCTACAATATAAAATAAAATCATAAAAAATGTCCAAGTTTTGAATAAATAAATATAAACAAACACTGTGAAACCAAATAAATATGAAACTTAGGAGTGAAAGGGGGTTAGAGTGTGGAGACAAGGCTGAGACTGCATTAAAGGAGGAGTGACAATAAGTGAATACATTCTGCTAATTTGCACACTGACAATGTAAACACACACACACGTTGGCAAGATGGACACGAGCTGCTGGTGGCACTTCAATGGCGGCTTGCCCTGGGAACTTTAAGTGTTTTAATTTGTGTTTTGTTTTCTTATTTTCTTTTGTTTATGGATAGTGAGTGATTGGGTGATTGTTTGTTTAGTTACTACAGAGTACATAGAAAGCGTAGGTAAGTGAGCTGACCTGGAATACTTTTGCTGTTTTTAATTTCTTCCTCTGGAGGTTTTTTTTTAACTCTTCAGTAAGTTGTAGTTTAAATGAGTTGGCTCACCAGTCCTTATTTATGATTTATTTACATTTTAAATGCATTTATTTTTTATTTTCTATTTTGGCCACATTATCTATACAATAAAACTTTTAACTTTTTGCCCTGGAAACTCTTGTATTTGTTGGTTTTAGAATAGCTTTTTTATGTTGGTCCCTAAATGGGTCGTAACAACATCCCATTGCACTGCATTTCAACTAAATCTTCAATCCCTGGGTCTTGTTGATTTATTTACTTGTGTCTGATGTGAAGTAGTGTATTATGTGATGTAAGTTGTCTCAAATTAATGAAGTGTTTGGTTCTTGATTGTGTTTTATCAGGATCTGGGGCATTTCTAATAAAGAAACAAGGATGTCTGCAGCAAGATTTCTGCTGAATCTCTGTGTTGCTGCAGAAGAAACTGACAAAGATGCAGGAACAAGATTCTCGACTCTGATCTCATCTGTGTGCAGCTACAAAACCTTCCCTTTTGATGAAGAGGTTTATGATTATGATGATGATGATGATGATGATCAGAGTGTTTTCCTGCTGCATCTTTACTCTCATCTGAAGATCTATGAGACTCAAAGAGGCAGGAGTTTTCTTCCAGCATTACAGTCAGTTTTCCAGTCACCTGATAAATGGATCATAGATCTCTCACAGAGAAAGAGCTCCGTCCTCCTGGAAGTGCTGAAACTACAAACACAGAAGAAACCAGTAGATCTGAGAGGATGTTCAGAGGAAGAGAGTGAAGTGAAGAGTTTCCTTCAGTGTCTGCCCTACATCTCACAGCTGAGGTGAGAAAATCTCTGGTTACTTACAGTTATTGTGAAATATGATTTCTGCATAAGCTGGGAGTCGTTTGAGTTTTACTTTCACTTTCAAATTAGCAGCAATTTAGTGTCAAGCAATTGTTTGTTTTTAGTTTGAGTTTTCCCTCTTTTCCTCAATTTCCTTCGATAAAAGCACGTGCACATTTTACTTTTACATTCAAATTAGCGGCATTAATGTAACATAACAAACTTTTATTATCAAAACAAAGAAAATACACCATATATAATATAAAATAACAAATAACTTACTAACAGTTTAAATAGGTATACAAAACTGAAAATCCGTAAACTCTGTTGAATAAAATATGAAATGTAGAATGTTTATTAGCAACACAATTAAGAAAGCTTGAAAGCATGGGATACACTTTGATGTAATATAAAATAAAGTCATAAAACGTTCCACGGTTTAAGCAAATAAAATAAGCTAACACAGTGGAACCAAATTAATATGAACCTTACACTCTCACCTGGTTTGTTATGAAACTCTTGTGCCATGGTCTTGTTTTTGTCAGCTCTCTCTTCCTGTCAATCAGCTGGACTCACTCTAATCACATGATAATCTGATCCATTCACCACACTGCATTGAGCAGCTGCATTTTTTAATTGCATTGTCTGCTCTTTAACAGAACTAAAAAAAAATTATTACTTAAAAAAAACATGCCAAAAAAAAAACACAATTGGGTGGTGCCTATCACTGCAAGCCTAATTCTGACCATTCACTGCATCTGATCTCATTCTTGTGTCACCGGCTAAATCAGAGAGCAATTGTTGTACAGAGTGAGATAAAGCTGTAGATGTGAATACTCATCATATCTGTAGATGTTTGAGAAAAATTCTGGGGCATTTTTGTAGATTCATCCATCAGATGCTACCAAAGTACATGTGCTAAATGGTGTAGCTGACAATAAGAGTTAACTGTGAACACTAGTCATGATGGTGTGTGTCAGTAGATCAATATGATTCATTATACTTACATTCTCTATCAGTTCATTGAGCCAACATCCAGTCAGTCCTGATGAGCACCACATGTATCAGGTGTGTTTAGAGCGTGTAATACAGAGATGGCTGTTATTCAAGGACACAGTTACTGCACAGAAGTTGTATAACTTTTGTTTTCCCTCAAGAAACTTTGTATTGACTTGTATAACATTTGCATTCCCTCAAAAAGCATTTGTGTTCTCTTGACTAGTTGAGTTCAGACAAAAATCCCTGTTTACTTCACAGCTTGCAGTGGTTCATACAGCTCTGATCGTTCACAATGGAGCGGTTCATAGAGTTTTATCTTGAACTTGGACTCAAATATAAAGAAATACAGACCTTAGGAGTCTTAAATTGCTACTCGCTGAAATTACAAGAAAGAAATCCAAAGGTACATCTTCTGGTCCAAGATCAGTTCAAAAGCCTATATTCCCATTCTGACCATTACAAATGACTAAAACACTGAACACTGATGACACTCTGAGGAAGACTGAAGACTGAAATGCAGCAGTGTGGTGTTTTAGTTAATTATTTTATATAAGATTATTACAATATTCATGTAAAATACAAGATTACTTTTATACATCTTGGTATACTGTATTATTATGCAATTGTGTTAATATTAACTTTTGTAATGAATTTGTTATTAATGGCCAGTATGTCATGTAGAAGGATCAAATAAATGTAACTAATTCAAACTGAGTAATATTTACATGGATATATTGAACAGGGTTATATTGAATACTGATTGTGTCATATTTATCAGTTTTAGATTAAATGAAGTATTATTTAATTCCTCATTCAAATGGGGCTCTTCTGCTATGCGTGTCTTACTAATCTTCATCTTTTACTGTCTCTTCAAGAACAAGACTTATGTTCAGTGTAATTCTGTGCTGTATCTGTTAAAATGTTAAAATTCTGATCTGATGAAATTATAAATTCATTATTGACATTTAATGTCTATTTTAGAAAGTGTTAAATGTGAGCTGAAAACCAGAAACAAAACACTGTTTATTGTTATTTTGCATTATTTAGTCACATCATAGCTATAATAAGTTAATATTGTGATATCTCTGTTTATTCACATTTCTCATTTTCATTTTGTTACAGATTCTCTATTCAGAGTGGAAATCTAAGCGAATTTGTTCTGAGTCTCTTCATTAAAGCAGCAGAGATTGAGACACAGACAGGAGAGCAGATGCTGAAACTGTTAACATCAGTCTGCACCAGCTCTTATGGTTATGAATTGACTGAAATATTTTATCACTGGGATTTCCTGCTGGATCTTTGCTCTCATGTGAAGAACTATGAGACTCAAACAGGCAGGAGTTTTCTTCCAGCATTACAGTCAGTTTTCCAGTCACCTGATGAATGGATCATAGATCTCTCACAGAGAAAGATCTCCGTCCTCCTGGAAGTGCTGAAACTACAAACACAGAAGAAACCAGTATATCTGAGAGGATATTCAGAGGAAGAGAGTGAAGTGAAGAGTTTCCTTCAGTGTCTGCCCTACATCTCACAGCTGAGGTGAGGAAATATGTGAAAAATTGTGAAATATGATTTCTGCATAAGCTGGGAGTCGTTTGAGTTTTACTTTGATTTTCAAATTAGCAGAAATTTAGCATCAAGCAATTGTTTATTTTTAGTTTGAGTTTTCCCTCTTTTCCTCGCTTTGCTTTGGTAAAAGCACACGCACATTTTTCTTTTACATTCAGATTAGTGGTATTAATGTAACATAACAAACTTTTATGAACAAAACTAATAAAAATACATCATGTATATTATAAAATAACAAAAAACTCCCAAAGTTTAAATAGGTATACAAAACTGAAAATCCGTAAACACAGATGAATCAAATACGAAACATAGGATGTTTATTCACAAAACAATTAAGAAAGCTTGAAAGCACGGCATACACTTTGATGTAATGCCAAATAAAATCATAAAAAGTCCATGTTTTGAATAAATAAAAATAAGCAAAGACTGTGGAACCAAATACATATGAATCTTCCTCTATCACCTGGTGCACATTTAGTTTTGAAACTCTTCTGCCATGATCTTGTCTTTGTCAGCTCTCTCTTCCTGTCAATCAGCTGGACTCACTCTATTCACTTGATAATTGTAATCTGATAAATTCGGCACACTGCAGAGAAAATAGTGACTCATGTCCAGATTTCAATGAATTATTAATTTCAGTGAGTACTTTACTTCAAAGCATGAGTTCTCTTGTATTCTGTGATTTTTTTTAGAGCAGACTTTAACTGTTTCTCATCATGCTGTGAGAAATACAGACTGAACAACGACTGAAAAATCATTCTGAACGTAATTCTAATGATATTGTTCCTCTCTGTGTTGCTGTTGTTACAGCTATGATATGAACTTACCTGTTTTCAATGAGAACGACTATTAAAACAGTTACTGTCCTTGATGTGAACGGGTCTTAAGAAAATCCCCATCTTCCTCTTCCATACCCACAGACTTTGCACAAATGACATTTCTGTTATGAGCCCCTGCTCTTTCTCTCTAGGTTTTATTTCCTGAGTGCAGCTGCTAATTGTATGGGGGCAGAGACCATCATAAACACCTGTGGTCTCTGTCTATTTAAGAGCTTCTGGTGGCACTTCAATGGCGGCTTGCCCTGGGAACTCTGTTTTGTGTTTTTATTTGGGTTTTGTTTTCTTATTTTCTTTTGTTTAAGGATGGTGAGTGAGTGATTGTTTGTTTAATTACTACAGAGAACATAGAAAGCGTAGGTAAGTGAGCTGAACCAGAAGACTTATCCCACCCCTATCCGGAATGCAGACTCCTTAACAGCTTTCAAACGACTGCTGAAAACCCATCTTTTTCGACACTATCTGACTCAATAAAAAAAAAAAAAAAAAAAATCCTCCCTTCTAGCCTGTTTTTCCTCTCTTTCTTGATCTTCTCCTTCTAGCCTGCACTCTTCTAACAACGCCTGATATATGGTATTTTTGAACACTTCCTATGTTGATCTGCCTCCTTAGGATGAATCACTTGTTGTATTCCCAATTGTAAGTCACTTTGGATAAAAGCGTCGGCTAAATGAATAAATGTCAATGTAAATGTGACTTATGCTGTGTTTAATTTCTTCCTCGGGAGATAGGAAGTTTTCTTAACTCTTCGGTAAGTTGTAGTTTAAATGAGTTAGCTCACCAGCCCTTATTTATGATTTATTTACATTTAAAATGTTTTTATTTTTGTTTTCTGTTTTAGTCACATTCTCTTTTCTATACAATACAACTTTTAACTTTTTAACTTTAGCTTTCTCATGTTGGTCCCTAAATGAGTCGTAACAACATCCCATTGCACTGCATTTCAACTAAAACATTGTCAAATTAGATCCCTGGGTCTTGTTGGATGATTTGTTTGTTTCTGATGTGTAGTAATGTATTATGTGATGTAAGTTGTCTCAAATGAATGAAGTGTTTGGTTCTTGATTGTGTTTTATCAGGATCTGGGACATTTATGATGAAGAAACAAGGATGTCTGCAGTAAGATTTCTGCTGAATCTCTGTGTTGCTGCAGTAGAAACTGACAAAGATGCAGGAACAAGATTCTCGACTCTGATCTCATCTATGTGCAGCTACACAACCTTCCCTTTTGATGATGAGAATGATGAATATGATGCTGATGTTCAGAGTGATTTCCTGCTGGATCTTTGCTCTCATCTGAAGATCTATGAGACTCAAACAGGCAGGAGTTTTCTTCCAGCATTACAGTCAGTTTTCCAGTCACCTGATGAATGGATCATAGATCTCTCACAGAGAAAGAGCTCCGTCCTCCTGGAAGTGCTGAAACTACAAACACAGAAGAAACCAGTAGAGCTGAGCGGATGTTCAGAGGAAGAGAGTGAAGCGAAGAGTTTCCTTCAGTGTCTGCCCTACATCTCACAGCTGAGGTGAGAAAATCTTATTTTGTTTGTTCTTTAATTTGTGACACTCATGTCTGTTTTTTTTTTTTTTTTTTTTTTTTTGTCCTCAGGCTGTTCATTTACTTTGCCTGTCCTCCCACATATTCCTTCCTGTTTATGTCCTCCTGTTCTGTGTCTGATTGTCATCTAATGTATCAGTGGGTTCTCCCAGCAAGTTTTTTGTCTCTGGACTGCCTTGCCTTGTTGTTTGAAAAATGATTTCTGCATAAGCTGGGAGTTTTTTGAGTTTTACTTTGATTTTCAAATTAACAGAAATGTATCATCAAGCAATTGTTTGTTTTTAGTTTGAGTTTTCCCTCTTTTACTCGCTTTCCTTTGGTAAAAGCACGCACACATTTTTCTTTTACATTCAGATTAGTGGTATTTATGTATAACATATAACACATAATGTGTATAACACATGTATAACATCATGTATAATATAAAATAACAAATAACTCCCAAAGTTTAAATAGGTATACAAAACTGAAAATCCGTAAACACAGAGGAATCAAATAAGAAACGTAGAACATTTATTCACAAAACAATTAAGAAAGCTTGAAAACACGGCATACACTTTGATGTCATATAAAATAAAATCATAAAAATTCCATGTTTTGAATAAATAAAAATAAGCAAATACTGTGGAATCAAATTCATATGAATATTTCACTATCAGCACATTTAGTTATGAAACTCTTGTGCCGTGATCTTGTCTTTGTCAGCTCTTTCTTCCTGTCAATCAGCTGGACTCACTCTAATCACATAATAATCTGATCCATTCACCACACTGCATTGAGCAGCTGCATTTGTTTAATTGCATTGTCTGCTCTTTAACTGAACTAAATTATTTTTATTACTTAAAAAAAAAAAAAAAACATCCAGCCAACATCCAGTTAGTCCTGATGAGCACCACATGTTTCAGGTTTAGAGCATGTAATACAGAGATGGCTGTTATTCAAGGACACAGTTACTGCACAGAAGTTGTATAACTTTTGCATTCTCTCAAAAAGCATTTGTGTTCTCTTGACTAGTTGAGTTCAGACAAAAATTCCTGTTTACTTCACAGCTTGCAGTGGTTCATACAGCTCTGATCGTTCACAATGGAGCAGACCCGAGAGTTTTATTTTGAACTTGGACTCAAATATAAAGAAATACAGACCTTAGGAGTCTTAAATTGCTACTCGCTGAAATTACAAGAAAGAAATCCAAAGACACTTCTTCTGGTCCAAGATCAGTTCAAAAGCCTATATTCCCATTCTGACCATTACAAATGACTAAAACACTGAACACTGATGACACTCAGAGGAAGACTGAAGACTGAAATGCAGCAGTGTGGTGTTTTAGTTAATTATTTTATATAATATTATTGCAATATTCATGTAAAATACAAGATTACTTTTATACATCTTGGTATACTGTATTATTATGCAATTGTGTTAATATTAACTTTTGTAATGAATTTGTTATTAATGGCCAGTATGTCGTGTAGAAGGATAAAATAAATGTAACTAGTTCAAACTGAGTAATATTTACATGGATATATTGAACAGGGTTATATTGAATACTGATTGTGTCATATTTATCAGTTTTAGATTAAATGAAGTATTATTTAATTCCTCATTCAAATGTGGCTCTTCTGCTATGCGTGTCTTACTAATCTTCATCTTTTACTGTCTCTTCAAGAACAAGACTTATGTTCAGTGTAATTCTGTGCTGTATCTGTTGCCTGATTAAATTCTGATCTGATAAAATTATAAATTCATTATTGAAATTTAATGTCTATTTTAGAAAGTG
This sequence comes from Garra rufa, assembly GCF_049309525.1. Taxonomy (NCBI): domain Eukaryota; kingdom Metazoa; phylum Chordata; class Actinopteri; order Cypriniformes; family Cyprinidae; genus Garra; species Garra rufa. The sequence goes on from NC_133361.1 coordinate 10,555,424, forward strand.
TTAAATGTGAGCTGAAAACCAGAAACAAAACAGTTTATTGTTATTTTGCATTATTTAGTCACATCATAGCTATAATAAGTTCTGTGATATCTCTGTTTATTCACATTTCTCATTTCTCTTTTTGCTACAGAATCTCTATTCGGAGTGAAAGTCTAAGCAAATTTGTTCTGAGTCTCTTCATTAAAGCAGCAGAGATTGAGACACAGACAGGAGAGCAGATGCTGAAACTGTTAACATCAGTCTGCACCAGCTCTGATGATGATGAATTGACTGAAATATTTTATGACTGGGATTTCCTGCTGGATCTTTGCTCTCATCTGAAGAACTATGAGACTCAAACAGGCAGGAGTTTTCTTCCAGCATTACAGTCAGTTTTCCAGTCACCTGATGAATGGATCATAGATCTCTCACAGAGAAAGAGCTCCGTCCTCCTGGAAGTGCTGAAACTACAAACACAGAAGAAACCAGTATATCTGGAGAGATTTTCAGAGGAAGAGAGTGAAGTGAAGAGTTTCCTTCAGTGTCTGCCCTACATCTCACAGCTGAGGTGAGGAAATCTCTGGTAACTTACAGTTATTGTGAAATATGATTTCTGCATAAGCTGGAACATGTTTTCTGGTCTTAATGAGTGTCTTTAGATTAGGGGCTCTGTTTTGTTTCAGTGTTAGCTATAAACTCATGTATTCTGACCATTCACTACATCTGATCTCATGTTTGCATGAACACCTAAATCTAAGAGCAGATTGTGTTTAGGGTGAGATATTCATCATATCTGTAGATGTTGGAGCACATATTAATGGTGTATTTGTGGGCATTAATGTAGATTCAACCATCAGATGCTACCAATGTACATGTGCTAAACAGTTGTTGCTGTCAATAAGAGTTAACTGTTAACACTAGTCATGATGGTGTGTGTCAGTCATCAGTATTTGAGATTATATTCACATTGTACATCATTTAACAAGTTTCTTAAAGTGTGGGATGAACTTCCCAAAGCATGTCATGATGTACACTGAGGGGTAAAAAAATTTAATTGTTTATTTAATAATTTAGTTTAATGTATTATCATTGAAATAAAAGCAAAAGGAAAGCAGGGTTTTTCAACAAGACGTCATCATGATCATCATGTTATACTGATAAACTCCTGTACAGTTTCTAGTCAAGGATCCAGTAAGTGAATGTATTCAAGCAGTCAGATTAAAACATGAGAGATGGAGAAAATAGTGACTCATGTAAAGATTGCAGTGAATTATTCATTTCATGAGTTATCTTGTATTCTGTGATTGTTATATACAGGTCCTTTCAGCATAAACACCTGTGGTCTCTGCCAATTTAAAGTGTCACAACACCCCCCTGTTTCAGAGCTGCTTCTTCACACCTGTGGTTTGAAAAACTTTCTGAAAAGGGGCGTTGTTCACTGGGGGTAAGGGATGGGGGTAGAGTTTGGAGACAAGGTGGAGACTGCATTAAAGGGGGAGTAACAATAAGAGAATAAATTCTGATGTCATGATGGTGTGTGTCAGTCATCAGTAAATGAGATTATATTCACATTGTACATCATTCAACATAGGAGTTTTTCAAAGTGTGGAATGAACTTCCCAAAGCATGTCATCATGTCCACAGAGGGGTAAAAAAATATTGTTTATTTAATAATTTAGTTTAATGTATTATCATGGAAATAAAAGCAAAAGGAGAGCAGGTTTTTTAACAAGAGACGTCATCATGTTCATCATGTTAAACTGATAAACTCATGTACAGTGAATTATTCATTTCATGAGTTTCTTATTTATTCTGTGATTGTTTGAGAGCAGACTGAACTGTTTCTCATCATGCTGTGAGAAATACAGGCTGAACAATGACTGAAAACTCATTCTGAACGTAATTCTAATGATATTGTTCCTCTGTGTTGCTGTTGTTATAGCTATGATATGGACTTACCTGTTCTCAATGAGAACTATTATTTAAACTGTTACCGTCCTTAGCTACTGTCAAATTAGATTCCTGGGTTTTGTTGAATTTTTTTTTTATTTGTGTCTGGTGTGAATTAGTGTATTATGTGATGTAAGTTGTCTCAAATTAATTAAGTGTTTGGTTCTTGATTGTGTATTTTCAGGTTTGGAGGCATTTCTAATAAAGAAACAAGGATGTCTGCAGTAAGATTTCTGCTGAATCTCTGTGTTGCTGCAGTAGAAACTGACAGATATGCAGGAACAAGATTCTGGACTCTGATCTCATCTGTGTGCAGCTACAAAACCTTCCCTTTTCACCATAAGCGTCAGGATCAGAGTGATTTCCTGCTGGATCTTTACTCTCATCTGAAGAACTATGAGACTCAAACAGGCAGGAGTTTTCTTCCAGCATTACAGTCAGTTTTCCAGTCACCTGATGAATGGTTCATAGATCTCTCACAGAGAAAGAGCTCCGTCCTCCTGGAAGTGCTGAAACTACAAACACAGAAGAAACCAGTAGAGCTGAGAGGATGTTCAGAGGAAGAGAGTGAAGTGAAGAGTTTCCTTCAGTGTCTGCCCTACATCTCACAGCTGAGGTGAGAAAATCTCTGGTAACTTACAGTTATTGTGAAATATGATTTCTGCATAAGCTAGGGGTCGTTTGAGTTTTACTTTCACTTTCAAATGATCAGAAATGTATCATCAAGCAATTGTTTGTTTTGAGTTTTCCCTCTTTTCCTCGCTTTCCTTTGGTTAAAGCACTCGCACATTTTTATTTTACATTCAAATTAGTGGTATTAATGTATAAAATAACAAAAAAACTCCCAAAGTTTAAATAGGTATAGACGTTTTTCCTGAACGCGGAAGTAAGTCCGACTCTTAACTGAATGAATGCTTTGCATTTCCACTCTGCCTTGTTTTTAGTCAAATTAGGGCATATTCCGAGCTAATAATCTAAAGTTAAAGCTATTAAAATGTTTTTAAACAGCACATGGCTCCAAAGCGCCTCACTTGGCAATGACCATCAGTTTGTCAGTGCCTCACTTTAATGAGTGTGGATGACACGGAGCTGCGGACGTTAGCTACATTAAAAACAGATGGACTCTATTTGAATGGGTTCCTATGGAGACTGGAACCGAAAAGCATTCAATCAGTCGTTAGAATTCGTAATGGCGGCGCTCATCATTTACACAGGAAAAAGGTCTATACAAAACTGAAAATCCGTAAACACAGAGCGATCAAATAAGAAAAGTAGGATGTTTATTCACAAAAAAAAAAAAAAAAATAAGAAAGCTTGAAAGCACGGCATAAACTTTGATGTAATATCAAATAAAATCATAAAGTCCATGTTTTGAATAAATAAAAATAAGCAAACACTGTTGTAGAACAACCTCGGAGCTTCAAGAAATTGCAACTCTGGCCATCAAAGGGAACCATCCAGGACTTCTTCAGAGGCTCCACGAGACCCTCATTCGGATGCAAGTATCGTTTCTTCTACTAAACAGGTTTTGTGTAAGCTATCGTATACAGCTCTTTGAATTAGAAACTGATGGTTCTTTAGATGGTCAGCTCAGCCTCATGCCCTTTTCCTGTACTGCTCTAACCATCCTCTTACCCTACTCTGTATGAGTAGGGATGGGAATTGATACGATTTTTACGATTCCAATTCCATTTTCGATTCTGCTTAACGATTCGATTCTTTATCAATTCCCTTATCGATTCTCATACGGAAGAAAAGGGACAACAAATTGTTGATTAGCATAGTTAAACTGTCTCTGATTGGGGCTTTGTACTTACGGTTGAGAATTTTTGTCATCTCCCTAGAAAATGTATATAGGGAATGAATGAGTCCTGCAGTTTTATTAGCCGAGGACATGCTAACATTGTTGCTGCTGCTGCCACTGCTGGGTTGAGAACTGTTAGTCCGGAGCAGATTGAAAACACAACATTCTTTTATTGTTATTGCATGCTGTGTACGCAAATGTTTTAGCATGTTAGTTGTATTTCCTCCCTTTGAGGAAATATCTACGCTGCAAGTATTGCAAGCTGCCCTATTTTCGTCTTTTGGTGAAATACAACCAGACTTTTGAGCGTTTGTTCCGCTTAGGCACCAATGCTTATTGACTGAGCGTAAGCTACGCAACGTGCTTAAGTTACGAAATGCGCATGATGATGTCATTCGTGCCCACTGGAATCGTTAAGGGAATCGTTTGAAAATTTAGCAAACGATTCGATGGAATTGAAACACTGGGAACCGGTTCTCAACAAGTACCGGTTTTCGATTCCCATCCCTATGTATGAGTGAGTATATGTTTGTTTGTTTAGATTAGTTGTATGTTAGTCGTTAGTTAATAAAACACATTAAAGGAGAACTCCGGTGTGATTTTGACCTAAAGTGTATTGAATCATGATACCGAGTGTAAACGTACCTTGCATATCTCATCTCGTCTTGTCCACTGCTGTCCGAAATCTGGGGTCAGTTAGCCGATGCTCACAACAGCTTGTCAATGATATTCAATAGGGCATCGAAGGAGCCATGTAAATAAATCACTGTTTTACGCCATTTACGAGGCACAAAGTAGCTCCAGACTTCATTGGTAGACTTCCAAGGGCCCTGACATTTAAAACGAGACATTGAGAACTTAGAAAAGGCACCGGTAGTTTATTTACAAGTAGATTTATACAGACAGTACCCGCTAGAAGTTTAGCGCCCGCCGCCATCTTAAATGTAGTCACGATAAGTCGAGTGTCGATCACCAAGGAAACTACAACCTGGTACGTTGATAAGCTGATAAATTCCTTGGAGATCGACACTCGACTTATCGTGACTACATTTAAGATGGCGGCGGGCGCTAAACTTCTTGCGGGTACTGTCTGTATAAATCTACTTGTAAATAAACTACCGGTGCTTTTTCTAAGTTCTCAATGTCTCGTTTTAAATGTCAGGGCCCTTGGAAGTCTACCAATGAAGTCTGGAGCTACTTTGTGCTTCGTAAATGGCGTAAAACAGTGATTTATTTACATGGCTCCTTCGATGCCCGATTGAATATCATTGACAAGCTGTTGTGAGCATCGGCTAACTGACCCCAGATTTCGGACAGCAGTGGACAAGACGAGATGAGATATGCAAGGTACGTTTACACTCGGTATCATGATTCAATACACTTTAGGTCAAAATCACACCGGAGTTCTCCTTTAATGTCCCTTTACGATTTCTGATCAAGCTACATGCTCTAATGCATTATTACTGTAACACTGTTATTTTTCTATGGCCAAGAAAATATCATTGCTTAGGGTTGATACGAAATTACCCTGTATGTTCGCTAGACGAACAGATTAATTGATGGCGATTCGATTCCGCTACAGTTACTACTGGCGGTTGATATAAATAATGGTAATTAATCTAAATTTATTGTAATTATTTATATACATTTCCCTTTTGAGCTAAATTCGCTACACTTTGGAACCAAATAAATATGAAACTCCCACTCTCACCTGGTGCACATTTTGTTTTGAAACTCTTCTGCCATGGTCTTGTCTTTGTCAGCTCTCTCTTCCTGTCAATCAGCTGGACTCACTCTATTCACATGATAATTGTATACATTCGGCACACTGCAGAGATGGTGGAGAAAATAGTGACTCATGTCCAGATTTCAGTGAATTATTAATTTCAGTGAGTACTTTGCTTCAAAGCATGAGCTCTCTTGTATTCTGTGATTGTTTCAGAGCAGACTAAACTGTTTCTCGTCATGCTGTGAGAAATACAGACTGAACAACGAGTGAAAACTCATTCTGAGCGTAATTCTCTAAGTCACATAGTGTTGAAAAAGATGGGTTTTCAGCAGTCGCTTGAAAGCTGTTAAGGAGTCTGCATTCCGGATAGGGGTGGGAAGATCATTCCACCAGGCAGGAACGGTGAATGAAAATGTTCTGGAAAGTGATTTCATGCCTCTCTGTGGTGGTACAATGAGGCGTATTTCACTAGAGGATCTCAGACTTCTGGAAGGATTGCAGATGTGTAGTAGTGCATGGAGGTAGGCAGGTGATGAGCCGGTGGCTGTCCTATATGCCAGCATCAGTGTCTTCAATTTGATGCGTGCTGTAACCGGTAGCCAGTGCAGAGATTTGAAGAGAGGTGTGACATGGGCCTTTTTGGGCTCATTGAAGACCAGTCGTGCTGCTGCATTTTGAATCATTTGTTGAGGTTTGATTGTACATGCTGGAATACTGGCTAAAAGAGCATTGCAGTAGTCCAGCCCGGAAATGACCAGGGCCTGGACGAGGAGTTGTGTAGCATGCTCTGTTAGGAAGGGCCTGATCTTTCTGATGTTGTGCAATGCAAACCTGCAAGATCAAGCTGTCTTAGCTATGTGGTCTTTAAAAGTCAATTGGTCATCAAAGATTACACCCAGATTTCTGGTTGAAGTCGATGGGGTAATTGTTGATGAACCTAACTGGATGGAGAAGTCATGTTGTAAAGATGCAGTGGCATCTTCATCTTCATTTTATCGGGAAAGATAAGGAATTCCATCTTTGCTAGATTGAGCTGTAGATGGTGTTCCTTCATCCATGCAGAGATATGTCAAAACAGTTTGGCCCTTTAACTACAAACCATCTGCTGCTGAGTTAGGCGTTTGCCTGGATCTCTGTTCATCATTCTTGGTGTAAAGCTGTATTACTCTGACTTTACCAGTTACAGCCTGGGTCTACATTAATGACAGCTCGGCCTCCTGCTTCAGCTACAGCCTGGGTCTTTACCAGCTAAAACCTGGTTTTATATACAGCCTGGCCTACATTCCATCAGCTACCAGCTGCAGCCTGGGTCTTCACTAGCTATCAGCTATAACCTCCAGCTATCAGCTACCAGCTACACTCCGAATACCCTGCTCTGTTTCTTCAAACTATACCCCGGCTACCCAGCTCTGTGGTGTGCAAATTCCATCATGGAGATTATGATTCTTGCATTGCTGTTTTTTGCTCTGTCTGCCCAAAATCTCAGAGTATGAAGTTCACCGGGAGGTCCCACTTTTGCTAGTTCGTCTGCTGTTCGTCTGCTGAGCCCGAGTCATCAGAGTTTCCTGAAACTACGGGTGAATCCTTGGTCGGCCTGCTGTTGGATTCTGAGTTGTTGGAGTTTGTCGGCTTCCCCGTGGGAGGGTGTCCTGTCTCTGTGCTGTGCTAGTTTGCAAAACCCCGGAGAACTATTCCTGTTTACACCGTGACGCCATTCACCGCCACGGTTGGATTCAAAAGGGAGAATTTGGCTTGGACTGATTCTATCAATAAACTGGCGTAACAATTGGAGTGCTTTTTAACATGATGCTTTTATCATTAGTCCTCATTTTATCTTTGACTATTACCAGCAAGGTGATTTGCAGAAATGATGAATATGATGAGTTCTCCCTACATTCCCAAAAATACCTGGGCACCATCTGGGATTTTGGCTCTATGGACATCAAACTCAGCTGGAATCCACAGACTATTGGTGACTACAGAATTTTATATTTATCTGATCTAGTTAAGTTATTTGGTCTACATGATTGGTTTAAATGTTTTTCTTTTTATCTTCCTTTTAGACCAGACTACTGTTTTTATAGAAAAATAGCACTGCCTAGTTACAATATAAAAAGAAAATGTATAGTTGTTCTCCTTCTTATACTCTCTGGTAGTGTTCATCCAAATCCTGGTCCAGTGCCAAACAATTCAAATACTCCAGAAGAATTCAAAACTAGAGCCGGACTAGGTTTTTTTCATATTAATGCCCGAAGTCTTCTCCCCAAACTCGATTTTATAAAAATGTGGCCCCCTCAACAGATGTTGATATTATTATAATCTCAGAAACATGGCTTAGTAAATATATTTTAGATAGGGATATAGCAATTAAGGGCTACAATGTCTACCGTTGTGACCGCCCTAGGAAGGGTAGTGGCATTGCCGCTTATATAAAAAATCGTTTCCCTTGTGCCATTGTGCATTCAGTATCCATTAGTAAGCAGCTAGAGCTTTTAGCCCTAAAGATGGAGTATACATTGGGGCAAACATTGACGGTCATAGGTTTCTATAGACCACCCTCAGCAAGTACTGAGGCTCTTTAAATCATCATCTATCAAGTTTTGAATTTGGAGAGGTACGTTTAGCTGGGGATTTTAACTTGGATTGGTTGACCTCTATTTCAGATAGTTTCAAATCTGTCTGTGACTCTTTTAATCTTACTCAGTTGATTGATAGTCCAACTCGTCCAAACCTCAAGTGCCCTGAAAAGACTTCTTTACTTGACTTGTTTTTAACTAATGCTCCACACAAATTCTCAGATATAGGTGTGTTTGCAAATGACCTGAGTGATCATTGTATAATTGCGAATAATCCAAGCAAGTTCTGGAAAATTATTAAAGCCTCTTTTGGAAATATCAGCTGTAGTTAACTACCTCCTCATGTTATGATTGACTCCGGCAAGGTGACTGATAAACAAAAAATGTTAGCTTGCTTTAATGAGCATTTTATTTCTTCTGGATCCCTATTTGAATCTTTATGTCCTGCTTCTTCTGGTTCCTGCATACAAGAGAACCCCTCTGACCCATGTTTAACCTCAGAAAAACTATTTTTTATTTCTCCTGTATCAATTAACAAAGTCCATAAAGCCCTTCAGGAATTAGACACAAAAAAGTCTGCTGGTCCTGACAATTTAGATCCTTTCTTTCTAAAGTTAGCAGCTGACTTTATTGTGGAGCCTTTATCATATATTTTTAACTTAACAATTGCAGAAAACGACATCCCTAAAGTATGGAAGTCAGCCCATGTTACACCATTACTAAAAGGGGGCGATCCATTTATTTTAAATAATTATATGCCTATTTCTAAGCTGTGCATTTTAGCTAAACTCCTTGAGCGCCTGATTGGTGAACAGCTAAAGGAATTTTTAAACATAAATGATATCTTATCACCTTTTCAATCAGGGTTTAGGAAACAACATAGCACCATATCTGCAGCATTAAAGGTGATAAATGATATTGCTGGGGCATTGGATAATAGGAAAATATGTGCTGCACTGTTTATAGATCTTTCGAAGGCTTTTGATACGGTTGATCACTGTATTCTTGTGAATAGTCTTGTGAGCATTGGCTTGTCTAAGCATTCGGTAGATGGGTTCTAAATTATTTGTCAGGTAGAACCCAAAGTGTTCGGGTGGCTTGTTTTGTGTCTTCATTTTTGCCTATTTCCAAGGGGGTTCCACAAGGCTCAGTATTAGGGCCCATATTATTTTCAATTTATATAAACAGACTTTGTTAAATTTATCGAATGCTATGTATCACTTTTATGCTGATGACACTTTTATCTACTGTACTGCATCATCTACTGCACAAGCCCTTGAACTTTTGCAGTCTGCATTCAAAACTGTTCAGAACCGTTTAAAACAGCTTAAACTGGTCTTAAATGTACAAAAGTAAAAAATAATGGTATTTACAAACAGTTTCTTCTTCTAGCATCTCAACTTCTGAAGGAAACGAAATTGAGTTAGTTAACAGTTATAAATATTTGGGTATAATCATTGATTCTAAACTATGTTTTAAAACTCATGTTAGCATCTGGTTTCTAAGCTTAAGATAAAGCTTGGCTATCTTTACAGATCAAAATCATGCTTATCCATTCGCGCTAGAAAATACCTGGTGATGGCCACTTTTCTTCCCATATTAGATTATGGTGATTTGATATATGAATGCTTCTGCCCAGTGTTTGAAGAAACTGGATGTTGTGTATCATTGTGCTTACGTTTTTTCACTGGTTGTGGTTATAGGACACATCACTGTTTCCTTTATTATACAGCTAAATGGCCTTCTCTTTATGCAAGAAGGTACACTCACTGGCTATGTTTCATTTACAAGGTACTTCTTGGACTAGCTCCTACTTATTTGAGTGTCCTTTTAACAAGAAATCACGGCCATTATGGATTACGTTCAAATGATGTACTACACTTGTTGGTCCCACGTGTCAAAACAGAATTAGGCAAAAAAGCCTTTATGCTTGCAGCACCTTCTGCCTGGAACATTCTTCAGAAATCGTTGAAAATGACTACCTTTATTTCTTACAGACAGTTTATATCAACTCTGAAAAATGTGGAGCAGGTGAACATTGGTCAGTGTAATTGTTCATAAAGTATTAGGTATTCTTTCAGCATAGGGTCTTGTGGTATATGTATGTGTATTTGATGTGTTCTTTTATATATGTTGGAACTTGTTCTGTGTGTTTTTTATGCTGCACATTGGCCAGGTCTCTCTTGTAAAAGAGATTTTTAATCTCAATGAGTTTTACCTGGTTAAATAAAGGCTAAATAAAAAAAAAAAGAGTTCCAGCCGTTTGTGTGGTCAATTTTAGTTCCTGTATGTGTGGAGCTGAGAACTAATTGCTGATAGATGTAGTTTTGTCTGTAAAAAATGTGGCGAACTCATCAGCTGTTATAGAAGTTGTGGGAGGTGGTGGAGGGGGACAAAGCAGTGTATTAAATGTTTTGAAAAGGTTGCGTGCGTCCGGAGAATTGTCGATCCTGTTGTGGCAGTATGAAGATTTGGCTGTATGTACTTGGGTAGAGAAAGATGAGAGCATAGACTGATACATACTGAGGTCAGATGGATCCTTAGATTTGTGCCATTTTCTCTCGGCTGCCCTAAGTTTGGACGGATGCTCACGAAGAACATCGGATAACCAAGGGGTTGTCGGAGCAGCTCTTGCTGGCTTGGAGGAGAGAGGGCATATATCATCTAGACGAGGTAAGAGTGGAGCATAAGGTGTCAGTTGCTGCATTAGTGTCCAGGGAGGAGAAGTGGGTTGGAGAGGGAAGAGAGGAGGATACTAAAGAAGAAAGGTGGGAGGGTGAGAGTAGGTTTCATCTAAAAGTAACAGGTTGAGGGGTTGGGGGGGCACAAGTAGCAAGATGTAGGTCAAATGTAATGAAGAAGTGGTCAGAGATGTGTAGGGGTTTGACCGCAATGTTGTCTGAAATACAATTTCGCGTGTAAATGAGATCAAGTTGGTTGCCAGTCTTATGAGTGTATGTTGTGAAAATGCATTGTAGATCAAATTAAGCTAGAAGTGAATGGAAGTCAGCAGCATGACAGTGGCGTAGCGGACGGGCCCGCAGGGAACGCACTGCGGGGGGGGGCCCCACTTTGTGGGGGGCCCCCAAAAATTGACTCGAATAAAGAAATGTTCAAAGTTGGTGTTTTTTACGCGTGCATTGACACAGCTGTTTCCCAGCTCAAACAACGTTTCAAAGGCTTGAATACAATAGCGAAACGATTCCGCTTCTTACTTCCAAGTGAACTCGTACATGCAACTGATGATGAGTTGCGTGCTTGTGCCGAAACATTTGCAGTGACTTACAACGATGATATTTCCTCCGAATTTCCATCACAGTTGCTTTCGTTTCTAAGTGCCCTACGTTCTGAGATAAAAAAAAAAAAAAAAAAAAAAAAAAAAACTTGAAATGGCCTCATTTAAAGATCTGGCAGAGCTGCTGATTCTGAAGCATACATCTATTCTACCAAGTGTCACAGATGTGGCTACAGCTCTGAAGCTTTTTTTTAACCGTCCCCGTCACAGTGGCAAGTGGCGAGAGATCTTTTTCTAAACTAAAACTAATAAAAACCTGCATGAGAAGCACAATGAGCCAGGACAGACTTTCTGAACTTGCAATACTCAGCATTGAAAGCCAGCACGCGCTGGCACATAACAGACATTGTCAAGGACTTTGCGCAGAAAAATGCTAGGAGAAAGGGGCGCTTTGGAGGATTTTAAAGGTAATATATATTACCTTTATTGAATGTTAAACGTCATGAATCTTTGTACTGCAGATAGAAAAAAATATTTTTGACGTCATGTTCTCCCTTGCATTTTAACAAGTTAATGTAATTGCTGTTTTATTGTTGGTGTTTCTTTTATCCTTTTTTTGTGTGAAAAGTTCTTAATAAATAAATACGAAATAATTACATACTATTAAATTCCACAGTACTAATTCACAATTTTGAATGAAAAGGTGAATCCCCCATCTAATTATGCAGTGAGGGGCCCCACCTCCACTCTTGCGGGTGGGCCAACGCAGTTTGCGCTACGCCACTGAGCATAGACCAGCATAAACACCTGTGGTCTCTGCCTATTTAAGAACTGCTGGTGGCTGTTACGGTATGGTGCTGGATTGATGAGACAGGAGCACGATATTCATTGAAATGAAAATACAATGTACATTTCTGGTTACTTGAATAAATAAGCTTTTTTGACATTGTTGTTGTTGAGAATCGTCTAGGTTACGAAGGTAACCCTCGTTCCCTGAAGGAGGGAACCGAGACGTTACATATGGGAACTTGCTTGAGAGTCCAGTCATCTCTGAGCCTTATTCAAAAGGCCAATGAAAATTGGCGAGTGGCATTTGCATGCCAAGCCACGCCACGTACATACGGTTATATAAGATGGCGGCATGCAGCAACGCAAGGGTCGTGGCAGGGGATGTAACGTCTCTGTTCCCTCCTTCAGTGAACGAGGGTTACCTTCGTAACCTAGATGTTTCTCTTCAGTCGTTTCACTACGACGTTACATTTGTGAACAGAACCATGGAACAGGCCACGACCCTGACGCCGCGTTACGCACAACCCCACGTGCTGACAGGCGGATGTGTCAGCAGATGGAAATTGTAACGTAACCTTCTCAACAGCCTGAGGGCCAATAGGGCCTACAGGGATGCCAGTTGTCTGAAGCATGGGTTGTGGGGGCGGAGCACATGATATCTAACATGTGGAAATGAGAGTAATTCAATATATCCATAAGCTTTAGGGATATACGAGGGAAACAACGATCTTCTCCGCTGGAATATTGAAAAATATAGCCACAACCTGCGGGGCGAAGGAGACCCAGGCAGGATCACAGTCAGAGACTACTCCGCATCTAGGCCTGACTGCGGGGCATGGAGGACCCAGTGTTCGCCGGAGGGAACATACTGGGAATATGGGGCACGGATCCACATGGGAATGGCGCAGCAAGCCAACACCAGCCGTTCTCCCACCCACCTGAAGTCTATGTTAAAACACGGGAGGAAACGGCCTGTATGCGAAGGTTGTAGAACCTAGAGAAGCTATTAGGTGTAGCCCAGCCGGCAGTTCTACAGATATCTGCTAGTGAGGGGCCATGAGCCAACGCATAGGATGAGGCAACACTAAGGGGCATGGCTCTCCCTGATATAAGTAAGACAGTGAGATGGCTTCCACCACCAAGGCGGCCCCTCCCAAGGAACCAGTCATCCAGCCTAGAAAGATCAGTCGAAGTCACCTGGGGTACCTCCAGACAGAGCTCTACGGGACTGCGCTGGCGGCACGTTCTGTACAGTGACCCGTAGGTCGCCTTCGTGTCTCGCCACGGCGGTCGAAAAGCATTGACAGCTTAACGACCTGCCGTGGGACAAGGGGAGCCGTCTTGCAAACGAACGGCGGTACTTCAGCGGAGCCATGGTCATGCGTTCGCAATGAACACACAAACCATCCGTGAACGCTGCCTCAGCATGCTCTCGGCCCAGACATGTAAGGCAGCGTTCATGGCCGTCTTGAGAGGTGAGGAAACTGCCACACCCAGAAGCGCACGGCCGGAAAACCATTTTGAAAAGAACGTTTTTCACAGCCGTGAGAAATCACTCTTTTAGTCCCGGTCTGCCCAGGGAGGAACCGCGGCACCACTGTGCACTCAGAGGGGTTCACTCGCTGGAGATCAGGAGGCTTTTCTCGCCGTGAATACGGTTGCCCGCAGGATCCCACTGGCGGCTGCCAAAACACTCTTTTAGAAAGCTCTTTTAGATGGCAGCACACCAGCAGGGAAGAACAGCAGGAACGTTGCAATTTTTGTTTATGTTGTAGGCTTGGGCAGAGAGAACGGCTCCGAAGCAAAAGTCTGAATGACTGGCTGCATGCCGCCATCTTATATACCCGTATGTACAGGGCGTGGCTTGGCATGCAAATGCCAATCGCCAATTTTCATTGGCCTTTTGAATAAGGCTCAAAACCGGATGCATTTCAAAAATAGGTCGTGATGATTTGAGAAGGCAAACAGATTATGATCAGTCTTCCGCTGGGCGTTGTTCATTAAAAAAATAAAAAATAAAAAACTTATATGTAACGATCAAAAATGCTCCAAACATTTATCTAAATTATCTAAATTTCGGTCAGACAGAAGGTGAACATAATTCAAAACTGTAAATTATTTGCAGAATAAAGAAAACATGAAGGATGCCGCTTAATATTTGCCTTCCTTTTCGTGAACTTTGTAGCTTATCCCTCATTCCATTTGTTTTCTTTTTGTAATCTTTATATTATTTTCGTGAAATATATTTTTTCTCTTTTATACCACTTTATTGATTGATTCGTTGTAAAATAATTCTTACATTGTCCTTGTCCTTAAAATAGACTATAGGAAAGCGGATCAGAGCTCTGGAATATACTAGCCTAAATTAAATAAGGATTTTGCCTTATTCTGTGATGTGAAACCACGTCAGATCACAAAAGAAAGTTATTTCAAACACTCGACTGATGTTATTAAAATGTTCTCTTTAGACAGCAGGTTTGTAAACAGACTTAAACCCATGCAAAAATCCATGCACGTGTTCTATTGAGGTAAATTTGAACGATTTTGTGACTGATTTTTCCATGCGTTCGACACAAATGCGGCACTGTACAGCTCAGGTGAGTCACCCCTGTTATGTAGACAGAAGGTGCTACTATTTGAAAGCTTGCACAACCGTCTGCGTTTAAGCTCTGGTTTTAAACACGGATCTTTCTGCACAGCGCGGCTTCAATTTGAACGCACCTAAAAACTCAAATGACAGGCTCGCGACCGCGGGGCCCTCGCCTTAAGACGGGGCCCTAGAAGACCGCCTGTATCGCCTGTTAGACGTGCCGGCACTGTTTGTCGTGGGCAAGAGATATAAACTTGTGGGAACATCAAATTATGTCATGACCACGAGATGCAATGATGAGGGAACGAGATCCATTTCTCGTGGCCAAGTCTTCTTATGTTGAGGAAACAACATGCATTTCTCGTGGCCTTGAGTTTTAATGCATAAACAAACTTGTGTGACCATAGTAACCCAGGATTATCATAGATAGTTTTATTAATATTTTATTTTGAGTTAAGAAATTATTATATTAATTGTTATAGAAATTAATACAATATTAAATTATATAGGCGATGCTGGATATGCGAATGCTGTCTGTTCGCGATGTAGACAGCATTCACAAGTTTATCATGAATAAATATTACATAAAGTACTTCAAATTAAAAAGCCCTACAAGAAACATTTTATGCATCCCACAGTCTTATCCATTAACTGATCCTCTTTTTTCCGTAATAATGTATTACATGAATAATTGTATTATTGTAAACAGTAAACTCAACTTCATTAGGGCTACATCTGACACGCTGAACTTACCATGTTCACTGTCAGGAGGCTGGACTGGGGTATATTCTGTCTGAGGCAGTGGTGATAGGGACTTAAGCAATGCTCCTGTTTATAGAAATATATGGTCAAGTCAAGTCCCCTTTATTTATATAGCGCTTTTAACAATACAGATTGTGTCAAAGCAGCTTCACAATATTTAAACAGCACAATAGTGTGCAAGTAACGCATTAATGGTAAGCATCTTAATTTACAGTATTAATTATTATTAGTTTATCAACTGGCTATGTGAACTAATTTTATAGAGTTGTAAAGTAAATGTATTGATATAGTAACACTGTATCTAACATGAGTTTACCATTGTCACTGTCAGGAGGATGAACTGGGGTTTCTCCCTGAAGTGGTGGTGACAGGAACCTAAGCAATGCCCCTGAATGCAGAAATATATGATTAGCATTTAATTTACAGTTTATTGACTATTAGTTCATTGTTAGTTGACAACTAATTATGTTAACTCCAACTATTTTAATGTAGAAGAGCAAAATTAAAAAATGTTAACTAACTAAATGTAATGATATTTAGTTAAATTTACTTTTGCTGTGTTTAATTTCTTCCTCGGGAGATAGGAGGTTTTCTTAACTCTTCAGGAAGTTGTAGTTTAAATGAGTTAGCTCACCAGTCCTTATTTATGATTTATTTACATTTTAAATGCATTTCTTTTTGTTTTCTGTTTTAGTCGCATTCTCTTTTCTATACAATACAACTTTTAACTTTTTGCCCTGGCAACTGTTGTATTTGTTGGTTTTTGAATAGCTTTCTTATGTTGGTCCCTAAATGGGTCGTAACATCCAATTGCACTGCATTTCAACTAAATCTTCAATCCCTGTGTCTTGTTGGATTATTTACTTGTGTCTGATGTGAAGTAGTGTTTAATGTGATGTAAGTTGTCTCAAATTAATGAAATGTTTGGTTCTTGATTGTGTATTTTCAGGTTTGGAGGCATTTCTAATAAAGAAACAACGACATCTGCAGTAAGATTCCTGATGAATCTCTTTGTTGCTGCAGTAGAAACTGACAGATATGCAGGAACAAGATTCTGGACTCTGATCTCATCTGTGTGCAGCTACAAAACCTTCCCTATTGCTAAACATAGTCACGATCAGATTAATTTCCTGCTGGATCTTTGCTCTCACCTGAAGATCTATGAGACTCAAACAGGCAGGAATTTTCATCCAGCATTACAGTCAGTTTTCCAGTCACCTGATAAATGGATCATAGATCTCTCACAGAGAAAGAGCTCCGTCCTCCTGGAAGTGCTGAAACTACAAACACAGAAGAAACCAGTAGAGCTGAGAGGATGTTCAGAGGAAGATAGTGAAGTGAAGAGTTTCCTTCAGTGTCTGCCCTACATCTCACAGCTGAGGTGAGAAAATCTCTGGTAACTTACAGTTATTGTGAAATATGATTTCTGCATAAGCTGGGAGTCGTTTGAGTTTTACTTTCACTTTCAAATTAGCGGCCATTTAGTGTGAAGCAATTGTTTGTTTTTAGTTTGAGTTTTCCCTCCTTTCCTCAATTTCCTTCGATAAAAGCACGTGCACATTTTACTTTTACATTCAAATTAGTGGCATTAATGTAACATAACAAACTTTTATTAACAAAACAAAAAAATACACCATATATAATATAAAATAACAAATAACTTACTAACAGTTTAAATAGGTATACAAAACTGAAAATCCGTAAACTCTGTTGAATAAAATAAGAAATGTAGAACGTTTATTAGCCACACAATTAAGAAAGCTTGAAAGCATGGGATACACTTTGATGTAATATAAAATAAAGTCATAAAACGTTCCACGGTTTAAGCAAATAAAAATAAGCAAACACTGTGGAACCAAATTAATATGAAACTTACCCTCTCACCTGGTTTGTTATGAAACTCTTCTGTTTCGGTGCTGCTGTGATCAGGTGATGAAACCAATATCATTGTCAACATCGACTATTAAAGCAAGTTTAATTCTGACCATTCACTGCATCTGATCTCATTCTTGTGTCACCGGCTAAATCAGAGAGCAATTGTTGTACAGAGTGAGATACAGCTGTAGGTGTGAATACTCATCATATCTGTAGATGTTTGAGCACAAATAATTTTTGCGAGTGAGCTACGAAAAGCCAGTCGTCAAGATAGTTGAGAATGCGAAAGCCTGACTGCCAAAGAGGGGTCAGGGCTGCCTACACCACTTTCGTGAAGATGCGGGGAGAGAGGGACAGGCCAGATGGAAGCACTTTGTACTGATACGCTCGACCTTCGAAGGCAAACCGCAGAAAGGGTCTGTGACGAGGAAGGATCGAGACGTGAAAGTACGCGTCCTTCAGGTCTATGGCTGCGAACCAATCCTGGGGACGAATGCACGTTAGCATGCACTTCGTCGTGAGCATCTTCAACGGCAGCCTGAGAAGGGACCGATTCAGGGCTCTGAGATCAAGGATGAGTCTTAACCCTCTGCTCTTTTTGGGCACGATGAAGTAGGGACTGTAGAATCCTGACTCAGTGCCAGTGGTATCAAGGGAACGTTGACCGACGTGACTGCGGTGGTTTATGTTTAATGGCCTTCATCTGCTTCTGGTCTGCCGAGGACTGCTGGGCGAAGTCCTCGACAGTGTCGCCGAATAGGCCGCTCTGGGAGATGGGAGCGTCGAGAAAGCGAGCTTTGTCGGCGTCTGCCATCTGCGCCAGATTGAGCCATAGGTGTCGCTCCTGTACCACGGCCACGGACATCACCTGACCAAGAGACTGCGCCGTGACCTTCGTCGCCAGTAGAGCCAAGTCGGTGGCGGCGCGGAGTTCCTGCATCACGTCTTGGTCAGGACCACCCTCGTGCAGCTGTTTTAAGGCCTGGGCCTGATAGACCTGTAAAATGTCCATAGCATGCAAGGCCGAGGCAGCCTGTCCAGCGGTGTGATAAACGTGGCCCGCAAGGACAGACGAGTGCTCACATGCCCTGGATGGGAGATGCGGTCGGTCCCGCCAGGTTGCAGCGTCACGCGGGCAAAGATGCACTGCGACATCGCGCTCGACCTGGGGGACCAACACATATCCTCGGGCTGCCCCGCCATCGAGGGTGAAGAGGGGAGAGGACCTGGGACGAAAAGATGAATAAGGCGGCCGCCATGTTTTAACCAGCTCTTCGTGCACCTCCGGGAAGAATGGAACCAGGGGGAGCGCGGCGGAGCCGCGGGGGCCCTCTCCAGGAACCAGTCTTCCAGTCATCCAGCCATCCAGTCTAGAAGGATCAGCCGAAGGCACCTGGGGTACCTCCAGACCGATCCCCATGGCGGATCGGAGGAGCATAGCCGAGAGTTCGGCATCCACCTCGAGATGTCCGCTTCACCCTCAGACTCTCCCTCTGATGCTGCAACAGACATCTCCTCCTCTGCTGGAGCGCCAAAGGAGACGCTTAGCATTTGACACGGTAAATCACCAGATCCTTCTGTCTACCCTCTCATCGTTGGGCATCACAGGGACTTCACTTCGCTGGTTCAAATCCTATCTCTCTGGCAGGTCTTTCAGAGTGAAGGGAGGGGAGGTTTCCAAAACTCATCAACTGGTCACTGGGGTTCCTCAGGGATCAGTTCTTGGACCCCTCCTCTTCTCCATATATACCACATCTCTGGGCCCCATCATACAGGCACATGGCTTTTCCTACCATTGCTATGCTGATGACACACAGCTCTATCTTTCTTTCAAACCAGATGATCCATCAGTAGCTGCAAGGATCTCTGGCTGCTTGGCGGATATCTCTGCATGGATGAAGGAACACCATCTTCAGCTCAATCTAGCTAAAACTGAGCTCCTTGTCTTTCCTGCCGCTCCAACTTTACAACATGACTTCTCCATCCAGTTAGGTTCGATCCTGCAGGTTTGCATTGCACAACATCAGAAAGATCAGGCCCTTCCTAACAGAGCATGCTGCACAACTCCTCATACAGGCCCTGGTCATTTCCAGACTGGACTACTGCAATGCTCTTTTAGCTGGTCTTCCAGCATGTACAATCAGGCCTCTACAAATGATTCAGAATGCAGCAGCACTGCTCGTCTTCAATGTGCCCAAGAAGGCCCATGTTACACCTCTCTTCATATCCCTGCACTGGCTACCGGTTACGGCTCGCATCAAATTCAAGACACTGATGCTGGCCTATAGGACAGCCACCGGCTCATCACCTTCCTACCTCCATTCACTACTACGCATCTACACTCCCTCCAGAAGTCTGAGATCCTCTAGTGACGCCTTATTGTACCACCACAGAGAGGCACGAAATCACTTTCCAAAACATTCTCCTTCAACGTCCCTGCCTGGTGGAATGATCTTCCCACCCCCATCCGGAACGCAGACTCCATTACTGTCTTCAAGCGACTGCTGAAAACCCATCTTTTTCGACACTATCTGACTCAATAAAAAAATTTAAAAAAATAAAAAATATTTTCCTCTCTTTCCTGATTTTCCCTTTCTAGCCCGTACTCATCTAACAACGCCTGTCATATGGTATTTTTGAGCACTTCCTATGTTGATCTGCCTCCTTAGGATGAATCACTTGTTGTATTCCCAATTGTAAGTCGCTTTGGATAAAAGCGTCTGCTAAATGAATAAATGTAAATGTAAAAAGAAAAAATGCTTAGCCCGGCTGGCGGGGAAGCGTACTGCTCTGAGAGCTCTACGGGACTGCGCTGAGGTACAGAAGGTCGTAGGGCTGGGGTAGCCAGCGGCACGTTCTGTACAGTGACCCATAGGTCCCCCTCGTGTCTCGCCACTGCGGTCGAAATGCATTGATGGATTAACGACCTGCTGCGAGATGCCGAGGGGAGCCGTCTTGCAAACGAACGGCGGTACTTCAGCGAAGCCATGGTCATGCATTTCGCAATGAACACACAAACCATCCGTGAACGCTGCCTCAGCATGCTCTCGGCCCTAACTTGAAAGGCAACGTTCATGGCCGTCTTGAGAGGTGAGGAAACTGCCACACCCAGAAGCGCACGGCCGGAAAACCATTCTGAAAATAATGTTTTTCACAGCCGTGAGAAATCACTCTTTTAGTCCTGGTCTGCCCAGGGAGGAACCGCGGCACCACTGTGCACTCAGAGGGGCTCACTCGCTGGAGATCAGGAGGCTTTTCTGGTCGTGAAAACGGCCGCCTACAGGATCCCACTGGCGGCTGCCAAAACACTCTTTTAGAAAGCTCTTTTAGATGGCAGCATGCCAGCAGGGAAGAGCAGCAGGAACGTTGCAATTTTTGTTTATGTTGTTGGCTTGGGCAGAAAGAACCGGATGCATTTCAAAAATAGGTCGTGATGATTTGAGAAGGCAAACAGACTATGATCCGTCTTCCACTGGGCGCTGTTCATTAAAAAAAAATTAAAATAAAAAACTTACATTTAACGATCAAAAATGCTCCAAACGTTTATCTAAATTTACCAAATAATAAAAAAATCGGTCAGACAGAAGCTGAACATAATTAAAAACTGTAAAGTATTTGCAGAATAAAGAAAACATGAAGGATGCCGCTTAATTTCCTTACTTTCCGTGAACTTTGTGGCTTTTCCCTTGTTTTCTTTGTTTTGTAATCTTTATATTATTTCCGAAAAATATATTTTTTCTCTTTTATACCATTTTATTGATTGATTCGTTGTAAAATAATTCTTACATTGTCCTTGTCCTTAAAATAGACTATAGGAAAGCGGATCAGAGCTCTGGAATATACTAGCCTAAATTAAATAAGGATTTTGCCTTATTCTGTGATGTGAAACCAGGTCAGATCACAAAAGAAAGTTATTTCAAACACTCAACTGATGTTATTAAAATGTTCTCTTTAGACAGCAGGTTTGTAAACAGACTTAAACCCATGCAAAAATCCATGCACTCGTTCTATTGAGGTAAATTTGAACGATTTTATGACTGATTTTTCCATTCGTTCGACACAAATGCGGCACTGTACAGCTCATGTGCGTCACCCCTGTTATGTAGACAGAAGGTGTTACTATTTGAAAGCTTGCAGAACCGTGTGCGTTCTATAGCTCTGGTTTTAAACATCTTGGATCTTTCTGCACAGCGCCGCTTCAATTTGAATGCACCTAAAAACTCAAATGACCGGCTCGCGACCGCGGGGCCCTCCCCTTAAGACGGGGCCCTAGAAGACCGCCTGTATCTTCTGTTAGACGTGCCGGCACTGTTTGTCGTGGGCAAGAGATAAAAACTTGTGGGAACGTCTGCTATTGTCAGACCCTCACAAGAGGCACAATATGTGCTGGAGAACTTTGAGGCAGTTACCCTTGTGGACCTTAAAAAAGCTGTCCATGAGTTGAAGGCCACCACTTGTCCTCTTGACGCCGTTCCTGCTAGGATTATGAAGGAGGCTTTTGACATCATGGGACCCTGCCTCGTCTCCTTTATGAACAGCTGTCTTTGTTTGGGCACTGTTCCTGCTGCTCTCAAGCATGCCATTGTCCGACCGCTGCTAAAGAAACCCAACCTTGATCCTTCCATAATGTCCAATTTCCGTCCGATATCTCAACTGCCATTCCTGTCTAAGGTGATGGAGAAGCTCGTTGTCTCCCAGCTTTAGTCTCATCTTCAACTGCACGCCATTGCCGATAAATTTCAGTCTGGTATCAGGTCTAGGCATAGCACGGAATCTGCTTTACTTGGGGTCCATAATGACATTCTTGGAGCACTGGAAAGTAAAAGCTCTGTGGTTTTGGTGTTACTAGACCTGACCGCTGCATTTGACACATGTGGATCATGCTGTCCTCATCTCACGACTTCAACACACTGTCGGACTGCAGGGCATGGTTCTCAGATGGTTTTCTTCATACCTCACAAACAGGACTTTTTCAGTAATGCTTAACGACCTCTCCTCCTAAGCCGCCCCTCTGTCATCTGGTGTTCCACAAGGATCAATTCTTGGTCCTATTCTGTTCTCGCTCTATATGCTGCCACTTGGTCAACTCATCTCCAGTCACAATGTCCGTTTTCACTTTTATGCAGACCACCTTCAGATCTACCTTCCTGTGGTTCTGAATAACCGTTCTGCACTGGACCCTCTCCATAACTGCATCCACAACATCAGAGAATGGCTTTCCCAGAATTTCCTTCACTTGAATGATGGAAAGACTGAGTATATCCTGTTCACCCCGGACTCACCCAACAGTTCCCTCACTTTTGGTCCTCTTACACCTCGGTTTGCTCCGGCAGTGTTGCTCCGGTAAAGTTTTGACTTTATGATTGTATTTATGCCCGTGTGTGACCAAAAATGATTTACAAATGGAACTATGAATATAAACGAATAATACGAATAATACAATAATTCATATTATACAATTATTACGGAAAAAAGAGGATCACTTAATGGATAAGACTGTGGGATGCATAAAATGTTTCTTGCAGGGCTATTTAATTTGAAGTACTTTATGTAATATTTATTCATGATAAACTTTGAATGCTGTCTACATTGCGCACAGACAGCATTCACATATACAGCATTGCCTATTGTTAATATAATAACTTAATATTGTATTAATTTATATAACAATTAATATAATAATTTCTTAACTCAAAATAAAATATTAATAATCCTATCTCTGATAATCCTGGGTTACTATGGTCACGCAGGTTTATTTATGCATTAAACTCGTAGCCACGAGAAATGCATGTTGTTTCCTCAACATAAGAAGTCGTGGACATGAGAAATGGATCTCGTTCCCTCATCATTGCATCTCGTGACCACGATATGACGTTTCCACGAGTTTATATGAAGGGTCACCGTACAAAGAAGTCTTTTAGCCTGCAGCGATGTTTGCTGCCGCTTCAGTTCAGTGTGTTACATGACTGCCCCCTACTGATCATGTCTTTCCTTTGTCAAAGTATTTTCTGTGATCCCTCACTTCCCGCGCGCATTTTAAATGGCCAGATCTTTACAACAACTAAGTGCATATTCTTTTAAAATTTCAAAGAGCTCATATGTATCAGTAAACTCAACTTCATTAGGCAGTCCCTCAAGGATTTCGCAGGTTTTTTTGTGATTGTTTCGGCCTAAAATGGCAGATTTTGCGGCAGCTTTTTCAAAAAGTTGCGGGAAAAGTTGCGATTTCTTTAGACAGATTTTTTCTCAACAGCATTGCATTACCTTATGATTTCACAAACTTCTTTCCAAGCTTACTCCCCCAAAGCACAGGAATTCAAAAAGTCGGCTTTCTGCACGCTCTGATCACATGCAGATCTGACAGCAGACAGCCGCTGCTTCCTCAGGAGCCTGCAGCGCAGGTTCAATTAAGAAAAAAAAATCATGTTGTCCCCATAAAATATTTAGACTTTTAGCATTTTGTTGCCGCAGCGACACAGCTAAGTCTATGTAGGGTAAACACTGGAATAAATGATTGATGAAACTACCGTGTGAAAGCATGAAAAATAGTTTTGTTAACTGCCCCTCTCAAACTCGCTAGCACTATCACCTTTGCCCACGCAAGGCCTGCCTGACATCTGACAAAAGCAAACCACCACAGACCTAGTTTTACAAATGTTATGAAGTTTTTTTGTTTCAAAAAGTAAGGAGCACCAAAAAAAATTACAAGCACACAATTTCTTTATAGTTATCTGCCGATCTAGATTCTTCATGCCCGATTCTGATTGTTTTACAAGCAAATGGGCTGATTCTGAAAACCTTTTTTATATATTTATTTCATGCCTAAAGCAAGGGACAAGAATGAAGGAAAATGAGTACATGAACAAGATGTTTATTTTCCCTATTATAGGTACAGACATTTAAATTAGAGGCAACCACTGCATTTTTAAACAATTACAGTAGCCTATAAATAACAAAAACCAAACAACACATCTCTTAATCGTGTAGACAATATATGCAGCCATCATCAAAGTAGGCTACTCTTTCAATATTCAAAGTGTAGCGATCAGCCTTATCGGTAGATGTTACCTAGATTTAAAAGGGGTCAGATTATGCTGTGTGAGATAAAATAAGTGTTTTAAAAAGATGAGACAACGACAACAAGTAAATTGAATAAATAAGTGTATTTACAAATTCACAAGGAACTTAAAACAACACAATAAAACTAGAATAACTTAGGCTGTTAAAAGCAGATTGTCCATTCAAATCATACCCTAAAACAGTCCTTAAGAAATCCAGCATGTTGACAGTTCCAAGTTAAAAGTGTCCACCGGTGTATATACAGTCCATGAAAGTGTTAATCCAATAAAAGTGATACTGGAATGGTAAGTCCTTGTAGTAACTCCTCAAACCAGTGTTTGGTCAGTGCCCTGATTGTTTGACATGCTGCCTCCTTTATACTGTTTAGTTCCTGATTCCTGTCATGTGACTGATCACATGACAGGCAGACCCAGACTCATTTAAAGACATACACACATTAAAACGGTTAAGAGGAATAAAATGGCTAAGACAACATGAAAACCTATTAAAACTCAAATATACATAAAATCAAAATATATCGAGCAGGTTAAAACATGTGTCCTGTGTGACAGTGTCACATAGTCCCCCCCCCCTTAGCCTATGGCTCCCGGGGAAGAGACTAGTCCCGTATAGGTACTGTCAGCCATTGTCCAGGTAGTGGGTGTCCTCTAAAATGTGTGGCTTAAAATGTCTTTGTAAAAAGTTGGATAAAACTAGGCCCTCCCACACAGGCACTAGTCTGCCGGAGGAATCTAAGCAAACACTAGAGAGAGGTGGAATCTGATACCAGCCTGGGCGTCCTAGGGTAGGTGGCGCCGCTCCTCCCAGGATACTGTTGCACCCAGCCACGCTGGTCCGCCAGCCCCCCTGGCGTTTCCTCCTGTCCGGCTTGTGGGTCCCTTTAACGGATGATGATGGTGCTGATGAACGGGGTTGAGGTGGATGAGGTTGAGGATGAGGGTTGATGACGGCACAGACCTTGGTCTCCACCCCACACGACTTGCAGCTCTTAACGAACGTCCAGACGTCGCTGCGGACCGAAGGCCACCAGGCAAATTCCAGGATCAGCAGAAGAGTCTTTAGACGTCCATGGTGTTTCTTAGCCGTCCTCTGGTGGAAGTGGTGTACGGTTTGCTGGACCAGGGCCTTGGGGACGACTAGCTGGATCTTGTAGATGCCGTCCCCCTTCTGGATCCGCCGGTACAGCAACCCCTGGTGGTCGAGCACTTCGATCCCGTTGGTCGGTGGAGTGGAGGGAGAGATAGAAAGTCCTTGGAGAGTGTCATCATCACCCTGAATGCTGCTGAGTTGCTCTTTGGAGAAGGGAAGGATGGAGAAGATGGTGTCGAAGTCTGGCCCGGTTGGAGTAGTGGCACAGAATTCTCCATCAGTGGCTCTGTTGATGGTCCGTGAAGTAGCTGAGGTGCTGGTATGGTTAGCCGGAGGAAAGCCAGGGTTTGACGTGGGAGGCACTGGGTTGGTCGTCGCAGTGGGAGGAGAGATGGCGACTTCTGGATCCTTTAGTTGCTCCAGTTGTTTTGCCCATTTCTTGTCTCTCCTCTTAAAACAGTCGAAGACCTCTCTCTCTAGTGTCGCCACGGCATCCTTAATAGATTCCTCCATTTTGGCAAACTTAAAATCCACAGCGTCTCTAAAACACACTTCACGGTTAATATTACTTACTTTTCCTTCTCCATTT
>NC_133361.1:10581970-10667831 GCF_049309525.1 Garra rufa
ATGAATTAACTATTTGATTATTCTAGACATTCCATATTTTCAATTATTCATTTGTTGGGGGACCTAATGTCTCATTTGAGTCTGGTGCTGAAACACAAATTTGCCAACCTGATCTTACTCAGAGGTTGCGGATGACTTAAACCCTCTTTGTTAGCTGCTTACTGCTCGCTCTAAACATAAGTATAGGTTATTTAGTCTTTTCTCGCACAACTTGTTACAATCAACACAAATTTGACAGTCTGATCTTACTCAGAGGTTGTAGGTGACTAATATCCTCTTTGTCAGCCGCGTAATGCTTGCTCTAAACAAAGGTATAGTTTACTTAGTCTTTTCCCACAACTTGTTAACATCTTCAATAGACAGGAATCAGGATGTCTCAAAAGACATTCTGCTCCGTTTATTCATGAGCCTCCAGTTTGCTCTATTTTGGCTGTATATTTGTGGTGACAAAAAGTCTCCTCACAATATACAAGTCATGTTGATTTCAGGACGTATCAGAATAGCCAAATATAACATTTTATTTGTCAGGTAAAAATGTATTTTTTCAAAAAAAGTAATTTTGTCAACTCCAAAGTAAAACCAAGCTATAAGCTATAGTTATTTAGACCGAACTTTAAAACCCGCTGTGCAGAAGCATTTTAGTTGTTAAGACAATTGTGAGATCACACTGTGGCCACATGGCAATTCTATGCTCCTACACATGGATCACTGCAGCTATATTGAAAATAGCAGAGTGTACTGATTAGGAGACAAACAAATTCATTATAGACACACATTCAACTTGAAATTGCCATACAGTTCCAGTATGTCAGTTTTCTATTTTTAAACAAGACACCTGGTCTAGTATGCATATAGCATCTACAACCTTTACCTAAGTGTTTTGCACACTTACAGTAAAGCAGTCATGTTTTTAAAGAATAAACTCAACTAGCCTATGTGTACATGTAGTATCACAAACAACTATGATGTGTTGTCCATACACACAATGTGTTTAACACAATTAGAAACTTGAAAATACAAACAGGATAATGTTGTCAGATTAGAGTTTCTTTTGAAATCCTCTAAATTTTAATTTCATTGCTCTGTCTTGCCCAACTTCACTTTCACATACAAAAGGATTTTAGTGAGAACTCGAACATAACTGTTTGCTTTTCCAATGTTGCACAGTTACTGTTTCCAATAAGCAATGTTGACAGGAGATTGTTCATATCAAAATTTAGATTCTAATTTACAGCCCTCTGTTGAGTACCAGAATAAATGTGGATGATGTTATTCCATTCTTAAGTTTTCTTCTCTTATGAGATTCAGATTTTAGCTCAAGAGACTTCATTCTTCATCTACTCTGCTGCGATCACGTCCCTGTCAGTTCATGTGGTTTCGTCTGATTCGTAAACCCCACCGGATTTCTACGTCTCCGGTCTAATTTATGAGTATTCCGACTCATTCTACAAATGTGTATATATTGGGTGCGTCTAGGCTTTTCCTCAACACTTCTAAAAAGGTAAATAAGAAATGACTTACCGCAGCAGATGAAGAAAGGGGAAGGAGAAGCTCAAACCTCTTTCTGGAGCACATTTGAATGTTGCGCTGAAAAACCCTCGCCTGTGAATGGGAGATCACTAGGGAACGTCACCAACTGAAAGAATCTATTCACTGGCCTGAAAGCGAAGTCCAGCAATCTGGTTGAAGGTTTATTGCATGTCTGATCTTTTCACAGCGCTTCAAGATTTAATTTTAATTTCGATCTAGTTCCATCTTAATCTGACTCCAATTTCAAATGATCATTAAATTTAGACTGTATTCCTAATCAAAGGTGATCATAAATATTGATTGTGCATTAATTTAGAAATTTGATTATTCCGGAAATCCCATTCTTTCAATTATTCGTTCATTAATGACCTGGTATCGCTTAGAAATTCACTTGGCCGATTAGTGAATCCACGGCACAACCTCGTCAGTTCTGGACTTACTCAGAGGATGAGGAGTGATTATAAAGCCTCTTAAGTGGACTACACCCTGCACTCCCATACTACAGAGTGCCCTTTTTCTATAATCATGAGAACTACAACGTGTTAAGTCAGTGACAGTCAGAAATCAGAAGCCCTAATGCTGTTCCCCATGGTCCATCCACTGGTACTTCAGTATGATCCGTCCTGAACGCAGAATTGCGGGAATACCAGACTGCAATTTAATCTACAGTACTAGTAATAATGATTCTGAGAAATTCCAGAATAAGTCAAATATAACATTTTATTTGTCAGGTAAAAATGTATCATGCCAATTGCACAATGAAAGAATGAGAATTCATTCAATTTCAATTTAGAAAAATAAATAACTTCAATAACTCAAAGAAGTATCTAAGAGTGGGAAATGCAAACCTGACTATCAGAGAGACACACTGCAGCATGAGAGAGACCTTGGAGGTTTAGCCAGAGACTTCCGCATACACAGCGGGGGGTTCTTGCTTCAGAAAAATCCCCCAATTGTGTTTCATCATTTGCCTTTTATACCCCAGACCAAAACAAATAAATCTTCCAATCAGATGTAAAAACACTGAGACCTTTTGTTTTGTCAGGAAATCTTGCGACCCAGGGTTGCACCTGGTGTGGAGGTTCCCATCTGCCCCTAAGGGGAGAACACACCCCTCAGCAGCAAACCCAATTCTATGGAAGTTTTCAATCTTTCTTACAGTATATGTGACTGCTATGAAATTGAGACCATTTTACTAATTGCACAGAGATCATTAGAGTGATACCAAACATGAAGGGAAAAAAAAAACAATATATTCACAAGATATAACATGTGTATCTTCAACATGTGACTTTAAGCAATAGCTTTTAGGGCGAGAGGTGTGAGAGTGAGAGGCTGGGAATTCAAAGTAGATAATGGGATAGGTCAGGGTGGGGTTGTTTGCTCTTTGAAGATCCCTTCTTCAGATTACTTTTATTGTTTTGTTGCATGCCATCTGTTCATACTGTATTTTAATTACATGAGGAGATAATTTCATTCCTTACACTAGCAACAGTATACCCTATTTCCCCATGATGTATGTACTTACAAGTTATTTGCCCACAGGCAACTATAGTTCTGTCAGGACCACTATCCTCAAAATGAGGATAATCAAAAATACCTGAAATGTCAAACTCAGAGGGAAAGGTGGTGTATGGCAGGGGTTTTCAAACCTTTCCAGGACCTGGCTCACACAAACCTTTTAGTAAAAAAATCATATTCTGGAGGTTTCATTTGCTGGGGTCAAATTGAGGTGTCAAAAAAGTGTTAGCAGATATTAGGGTAAAGACCTTCTGAAATAGCATAGACTGGGGCAGCATGCCATTACAGAAGAGCAGCAGTGAAGGGGTGCTCTTTTTTAATAAGCAGCTGGGAAGAGCAGCTTGCCCCCTTAATGGAGTAAAGCATATAGTCAGTTCCTGAAGTTTAAGCAGCAGGCATGTTTCCCTTATCCACATAATCATTAGCATTAATATGCTTTAGTGGCAAAATCTGCATACTGCCCGTTAGAATCCATGCTTTAACCGTTCTTGATATCTTGCTTCTTCCAGTGGGGAAAGCAGATCTCGTGTAAAAGTATTGTTGATGCAGGCACATTAGCGCAACTTCAGTGATAAATTGCAGGCATTGTGAGCAAAAGATGTATGTCAATAATATATCATGCAAGAAGCAGTGTTTGCTCAGGTCACATCCGAGTCTATCACAAACTTGAATCTGGTAAGAAACTCTGTGAGAAATGTACTCCTGTTGCAAAATCCTAATTGACGCTTCTAGAGACCGCCGACCGCCTAATTTGCTCCGAAAAAGCTGCTGAATAATATACTGCGTTCAAGCCATATCGTCAGGGGCAAATCTTCGGAAGGGGGCCCCCTTGGGGGGGGGGGGGGGGGGGGTCCTCGATTCTATGACAACACTTGCTGCATTCACGCCATATCCTAATTTCGAGATGACAACATGTGACGTTCTACTCGGAGCCGTTCACACGGAATTATGCTTTTCTATAGCAACACTATCAGCAATTACAGTAAGCGTTTGATTACTGTAATAGCCAATAAAGGCTATAAAAATTTCTATCGATTACTGAGAAGGGTATGAATAATTTTGGACATGCCACTTTTTGTTCAAATGTAAATAAAAGACATCCAAAAAAGCCAATCTCTCCGAACCAACAACTGGAGCATATACAGTAATAAATACAAATTGCACATTTTCATATATTGCTTTAACTTTTAACAATCGACCTTTGATGACATGCATTCAAAAGACTGAGGATTAAAACTTTGGAAAAAAGAATCCCCACTGCACAACTATTACTCATTTTATGACTTATAAAAGCCTCCCCCTCCCATTCTTTCTTCCAGTCTACTTCATTATCAACAGTACTATGAGTCTCTTGTACAAAAATAATATCATTTTTTTAAGGGAGCACAGTCTGAAAAAAGAAGCCCTTTTTTCATCTCTAGCTCTATTTAAATTCAGACTACCTATTTTTAACTCACTCATAAAACTAAAGAAAAAAAGAAAAACAAAACAAAAACAAACAATTACTAAACATATTCACCATCCTCTAATTGTCTTTTAGCTTTCAAAACCGCTTGATCAGTGAAAGCTTTTTCTCCTACACTTTCAGAGCATTTTTTATTTTAATTTTTAACAGAATCAATGAAAAGTTGTAGATCAGGAAACACTGTAACAATTGGCCTTATCTGTCGAAGTGCAATGATTTAAAATGGGGTCAGATTATACTCTGAGAGAGAAAATAAGTGGTTTAAAAAAGATGCGACAAAAAAAAAAAGTAAACTGAATAAATAAGTGTATTTACAATATTCAAGAAACAATAAACAAGAAATCCTATGCTGTTAAAAGCACAGAGTCCTTCTGTTCCATACCATTAAAAAAGTCCTTAAGAAATCAAACATGAAATAAAACATGTGTCCTGTGTGACAGTCACATAGTCCTCCCCTTTGGACACTGTCTCACAGGACACATGTTTTAACCTGCTCAATACATTATGATTTTATGTATATGAGTATGAGTTTTAATAGGTTTTCATGTTGTCTTAGCCATTTTATCCCTATTAACCATTTTAATGTGTGTATGTCTTTAAATGAGTCTGGGTCTGCCTGTCCTGTGATCAGTCACACGACAGGAATCAGGAACTAACAGTATATAGGAGGCTGCATGACAAACAATCTGGGTCAATGACCAAACAAACTGGATTGAGGAGTTTCTTATAAGGACTTGCCATTCCAGCATCACTTTTATTGGATTATCACTTTATTGGATTGTATATACACCGGTGGATACTTTTACTTTGGAATTTACAGCACGCTGGATTTCTTAAAAGTTGTATCAGCAATTTCTAGCCTGAAACATAAAGTGTCAAATTCAGCTGACCTTTCATCACGATCCGCTCGCTGCCTGCCCCATAAATTGTCTGTGAAAAAAACGCGTCTCTCTGGTCAGCCTAGGGTCCGAGATATGCCAAAAAAACAATCGGCACTACCAACCTTTCCACAGATAAACAAACAGTGTTCCAACCAATCAGCGTCAGGGGTTTGGTGTTGTGGACTTTCGCTCCGCCTCCCTCACATCCCTGCACCAGTAGGAAAGTCCACAACACCAAACCCCTGACGCTGATTGGTTGGAACACTGTTTGTTTATCTGTGGTGTGTTGATAGCGCCGATTGTTTTTTTGGCATATCTCGGACCCTAGGCTGACCAGAGAGACGCGTTTTTTTCCACAGACAATTTATGGGGCAGCGAGCGGATCGTGAAGAAAGGTCAGCTGAAATTGACACTTTATGTTTTAGGCTAGAAATCGCTGATACAACCTTTAAGGACTGTTTTAATGGTATGGAACAAAAGTGACATATGGTGGCCTGTACGAGGAACGTAAAAAGAATTCAAACGCTGTGTTGAGAAGAGTGTTTTAAGATGACGACAAACCATGGTAATGCTGCTTTTTTTTAATACATCTGCTGTTTTTAATGATGAACAGGTTTTACATTACTGTGAGTGTGTACTAGCCTGACAAGCCAGACCCACATAAATGTAGGGTCTGGGCACTCTCCATAGATAGGGCTCAACCGGAGGGGTGGGATAAACGGTTGTCTTTCAAACTCCCTCTCCACGCAATAGGATAGCGCTACAACCAATCAGAGCAACGAAGAAGGTGATGTAGCCTCTTTTAACTGGTCTTCCATAAGCGCTATCAGCGGTGAAACAACAATCACAAGTGGGTTGTGGCTGAGTCCCATGTGTTTTCCCACCAGCGGAGCTAGCTGGTAGATGAAACTTTTGCCGTATCCGGTTGGCAAAACTCCAAATACAGCCTTCTTTTGTAAGAACGACCTCAGTGCAGTTTCTTGTTCTTTTCTCAGAGAAAAGCTTAACTTCAAGTCTTTCAGAGTGGCGGCCAAAGCCGATTCGAAAGAAAGTTGCTCGCTAGCAGCAGCCATCGCTCTATCTCTCACGCGTAATTCACAGAACCAGAGAATGTGTGATGGAACTTATGGTCGCAGGTCAGTCGTCATCATGTTAAACCCGCCCACCGACTCGTGATTGGCCCGGTGCATCTTGGATTTTTCGAAATCTTAAGTGAATTGAGAGTAACTAGACTGCCCTTGGAAGCAAATGTAATTTGCTGCTGCTAGGGGCGCGTCTAGATTCTAGGCTAAGTGTGTACAGCTTCGGGGGGACTATGTGACACTGTCACACAGGACACGTTTAACCTGCTCAATACATTATGATTTTATGTATATTTGAGTTTTAATAGGTTTTCATGTTGTCTTGGCCATTTTATTCCTCTTAACTATTTTAATGTGTACATGTCACTGATCTATAATAGAGAACTGGATTGCTCATGACATCATAAAAGTGAAGCCACTGCGCCGCCATATTAGTATTCCCTAGTATTTGCATACATTCCATTGAATGAATAGGAAACTATACGATTTTATTGAGAAAACATCACATAACAAGTTAGTGTTTTTATACCTGAAGTCTCACTGTACATTTTCACAATGCAAATGTCCTAAGCATGTAAACGGTTAATGTTGGGAATTCCCTCTGCTTAGTAAAAATGTACGTTCATAGCCTACATTACAGTCGCATACATCAGATAAACAAACATCATACGATCTCAGTAGGCTACAGTTATTCACGGTTTATGTCATTTTGTTGTTTATATTGGTACAGACTAACTGCATGTTTCAACAATATTTAACAGTAACGTTATTCATTTTGAAGCAGGTAATGATTTGTTCGTTAAATTAATAATTAATTCAACATTCACAACATTTTACTCAGATGGAAACGGTAATGTTAGTAAATCATTACAGAATTTGCTGTTCTGAAGAGTCTGAAATAGATCCCAGCCAACATTTGTATGTGGGGCCCATGTGGGTTTGAAATGGGCTGAAAAATGGGCCCCATGTAGGATTGTCCGCGGGTTCCATAATGGCCCCATGTTAATTGCCCACATGGATATCATATAGGATTGCACTCGCCACTAGGTGGGACCTAACTGGGCAACATGCACAAGACCCACATGGGTCCCAGCTTTAACCCAGCTAAGTTTTATATGTGGGGCCAATGTGGGTCTTAAATGGGCTGAAAAATGGGCTCTATATGGGATTGTCCACGGGTTCCATAATGGCCCCATGTTAACTGCCCACATGGATTTCATATAGGACTACACTTGCCGCTAGGTGGGACCTAACTGGGCAACATGCTTAAGACCCACATGGGTCCCAGCTTTAAACCAGCTAAGTTTTATATGTGGGGCCAATGTGGGTTTTAAATGGGCTGAAAAATGGGCTCTATATGGGATTGTCCGCGGGTTCCATAATGGCCCCATGTTAACTGCCCACATGGATTTCATATAGGACTACAATTGCCGCTAGGTGGGACCTAACTGGGCAACATGCTTAAGACCCACATGGGTCCCAGCTTTAAACCAGCTAAGTTTTATATGTGGGGCCAATGTGGGTTTTAAATGGGCTGAAAAATGGGCTCTATATGGGATTGTCCGCGGGTTCCATAATGGCCCCATGTTAACTGCCCACATGGATTTCATATAGGACTACACTTGCCGCTAGGTGGGACCTAACTGGGCAACATGCTTAAGACCCACATGGGTCCCAGCTTTAAACCAGCTAAGTTTTATATGTGGGGCCAATGTGGGTTTTAAATGGGCTGAAAAATGGGCTCTATATGGGATTGTCCGCGGGTTCCATAATGGCCCCATGTTAACTGCCCACATGATTTCATATAGGACTACACTTGCCGCTAGGTGGGACCTAACTGGGCAACATGCTTAAGACCCACATGGGTCCCAGCTTTAAACCAGCTAAGTTTTATATGTGGGGCCAATGTGGGTTTTAAATGGGCTGAAAAATGGGCTCTATATGGGATTGTCCGCGGGTTCCATAATGGCCCCATGTTAACTGCCCACATGGATTTCATATAGGACTACACTTGCCACTAGGTGGGACCTAACTGGGCAACATGCACAAGACCCACATCGGTCCCAGCTTTAACCCAGCTAAGTTTTGTATGTGGGGCCAATGTGGGTTTTAAATGGGCTGAAAAATGGGCTCTATATGGGATTGTCCGCAGGTTCCATAACGGCCCCATGTTAACGGCCCACATGGATTTCAAATTAGATTGCACTTGCCACTAGGTGGGACCCAACTGGGCAACATGCGCAAGACCCATCTTGTTCCCAGATTTGGGTACTACAAGGTTACGACATGGGCTGAAATACGGGCTGTAACTGGGATTGTCCATGGGTTCCATGCTGGCCCCAGCAACTTATGCATGGGGCCAAGCTAGCAATCATCTGGGTTCCATCTAAAATAATATCAACACCACACAAATAAATTTTTAAGGATTAAAGCACACAGTGAGATTAAAATATTTTCAAATTTAAATTTTATTGAAGACACACAAGGACAGCATTTAAATAAGCAGATTAATGTCAGATTAAAGGAATAGTTCACTAAAAAAAAATTAAAATTTGATGTTCATTTGCTTACTCTGAGGGGATCCAAGATGTAGGTGACTTTGTTTCTTAGTAAAACACAAACAAAGATTTTTAACTGAAACCATTGCAGTCTGTCAGTCATATAATGGCAGTCAATAGTTAAAGGAAGGAAAGGAAAGGAGGTGAAGTGAGGCCAAGTATGGTGACCCATACTAGGAATTTGTGCTCTGCATTTAACCCATCCAAGTGCACACACACAGTAGTGAACACACACACCGTGAACACACACCCAGAGCAGTGGGCAGCCATTGCTGCGGCGCCCGGGGAGCAGTTGGGGGAACGGTGCCTTGCTCAAGGGACTCACCTCAGTCGTGGTATTGAGGGTGGAGAGAGTGGTGGTTATTCACTCCCCCCACCTACAATCCCTGCCGGACCTGAGACTCAAACCTGCAACCTTTGGGTTACAAGTCCAACTCTCTAACCATTAGGCCACGGCTGCCCCCGTGAAAAAAAAACATGCACAGACAAAACCAAATTAAACACTGTGGCTTGAGACGATGCATTGAGGTCTTGAGACACATAACGATGGGTCTGTACATGTAACTGAACAGCATTTATATCATTATTAAACTCTGATCCACCGGAACATTCAGGTGTATGGAGCATAGGGGTGGGCGATATGACCTAAAATTAATATCACGGTATTTTTCATCTTTTGAACGGTGACGGTATAATATCACGGTATTACTTTTTTTGGTACATTTTGGGAGGAGTAGCCTGTCCTGTCCCTTTAGTATGTGAATACAGTTAATATTTTTTATAATATAATAAGTAAATGGTAGGTATCCTTATCAAAAAGAGACATGGGAGAGTATTATCCATTCTCAACATATTTATTTTGCAAAAAACCTAAAGATCTTACTTAGTGTACAACAAAACACAAATTATTTTTTATTGAAATTTAATTTCTGCAATATATAAAACCTTTAAATAACTGGGGGAAATCAACCCATAGCAACAGTTTAAAAGTAGACCAATTCTGTGGGGAAAAACGCGGACTTGGCAACCCTGCATCCAACACCAGCTGCTGGAGTTAATGTCATTGTACACATGAGTACGAAACTTTCGTCCGAGATTTTTGCACGTTAAAAAAAATACAGGTTATGTTAATCGAGTTTACACACTGCCTCTGAAACTTTCGTCCGTCATAAAAAAATTCGGATCGTGTTTGATTTTCTGCATGTTCGCATCCATAATAAGCATTTTGATAAGGATGGCGAATATGAGAAAAAAAAAAAAAAACGCATACGAAAATCGGACTCAGTGTACAATGACCTTTAGATTTGAAAATTATATACAATATTAGTTCGCCTCGCGCCCGCTCAATTTGTGATCCGCTGTGTAAATCCTTTGGCTGGCCGACCTGGAAAAGTCCGCCTCTGGTATAGGCTACAGGCCCGACCTTTCTTCACGATGTTTCACCAGTCGTTTAATGGCCACTCCCCTTTTACCTACCACCTGCAAAGCTGATACGAATATGTTTTACTTTTTTATTTACAACAAGATAGTATAAGGTCAGGTATTCAGACCACAACTGAACGTTTGAAGAAAATGTAATGCCTTATTTAGAATTAGCTATTATTGATGTAAATGCAGCCGTTCGAGGCACATAATTGATTTATTACGGTATTGACGGTATTAGAAAATCCATGTCGTTGCGCAATGTCACACCAGTGCTGACTATGACACCGGTGTACCGCAAACCCCAAATGGAGCATGTTCACAGTAGCTGACGTGTGGTGCATCAACATGCTCTGGCAATGTAGTCAAAAGTTTGTCTTTGTAGGTGAAAAGTCAATACTCCCAGATGAGTTCACACAAGGAAATGTAATCTTTTAGTTTTTAATCGGTTACCAGAATTTGTATAAGCACAAGTAATTACCATTTTGATAAGCCAATATGCTCATGTAAACAATGAGTGACGTATACGCGTGAAAGATCACACACGGACTGGGTGAACATTCTCAGGACAGTAGAACGTTCCGGTGGATCAGAGGTAAATAATAATATAAATACTGTTCAGTTTTTTGCACAGACCGATCGTTTTATGTCTTAAAGGGATAGTTCACCCAAAAATGAAAATGTGATGTTTATCAGCTTACCCCCAGGGCATCCAAGAAGTAGGTGACTTTGTTTGTAGTCTGTCAGCCATATGATGGCAGTGGATGGGCACGAACCTTTAAAAGTGAAAAAAAAAAAAAAAAAAACATGCACAGACAATTCCAAATTACACCCTGCAGCTCGTGACGATACATTGATGTCCTAAGACACGAAATGATCGTTTTTTTATGAGAAACTGAACAGTATTTATATAATTTTTTACCTTTGATACACAGCCACGTCTAACTGTCCTGAGCACGAACTCATCATCCGGCTCGTTACATGTGTACGCGTTCTGGCGTAGTATACGTAAATGCCGGAAGTCATCTATCCCGTGTGTACGACACTCATTGTTTACACAGTGCACAGAGATTTTGTGTATAGCGGCTATTCAAAATGGTAATTACTTGCACTTATCCTGATTGTTCAAACCGATTGAAAGCTAAAAATTACGTTTGCGCAAACTCATCCAGGACTGCTGACTGTTCACCGATTTCCCCTTACGACGTTTGCGTATACTACGCCAGTGAGCGTACACATGAAATGAGCCAGAGGTTGAGCTCACACTCAGGACAGATGGACGTGGCTGTGTATCAAAGGTAAAAAATTATATAAATACTGTTCAGTTTCTCACAAAAAAAACACTATTGTTTTGTGTCTTAGGACATCAATGTATCGTCATGAGACGCAGGGTGTAATTTGGATTTGTCTGTGCATGGTTTTTTTTTTTACTTTTAAAGGTAAAACCAAGCACTAAGCCCATCCACTGTTATTATGGGGCTGACAGACTGCAAGGGTTTGAGTTAAATATCTGAAGAAACAAAGTCACCTACATCTTGGATGCCCTGTGTGTTTAGTTTTTTTTTGGTAAAAAGATTTGGTAACCACTGACTGTCCTTTAAAGAGCATCTCTTCAAAGTTATAAACCTACTTGTTCAAAATAATGTAAAAGTTAATACTTTTTTTAACCTGTATTTGACCTAATATTTACTGAAACCTTCAAACATTTGAACAGGAAATAAATGGGAAACAATTAGAAGCATCAGCAACGATACATTTGTGCTTACAGTGCAGACAGTCACTTGTGCATTCTAGACATCCTCTGTACTCCTCCGTCTCTTGTTCCAATTTTGAGAGATCCCCATCAGCTTCTTGCCAATCATTTCAGCTTTCTTAAGAACCTCTGCAAAACAAATTTGTTTAAATATACTGAATATGCAAGATCAAATTACAAATAGCATTTTTGTGCTTGACTGAATTAGGCTAATGCTTAAAATGAAAATAATTTTGTCAAAAAGATTACATAAAATAAGGAAACTGCCCTCACCTACAGAAAGGAAAACAACAGAGTAAAAAACAAGCTGTACAGATTCTATTCCAATAGACAGGTTTTCTAGGATGTGTTTAGTAAATTGTTAAAAAAAATGTAACTTACATGTTAAAACAACATATTAAAGAAAAACAACTATTACTCAGGATAATACTAAAAATAATAATAATTATAAAAATAATTCTAAATTGTCATAGAATTGGAGTGTCATTGGAGGGGCATTAGGGAAATCAATAGAGAATTACTGTTCATTCATTCAAACTAATCTAATTAAATTTTTTATTGATAAAATCAGTTTATGAAGTAGGGTTGTGCCGATAGACGATAGTATCGTGTATCGACGATAGTCAGAGATATCGCCTGTTGCTGATGCCTTTGACGATAGTTAGACGATTATTATTATTATCCGTCAACAAAGAACTTAACTTTAGCAATGCAGCACAGAGAGTCTGTTCTAGGATGCTTCAGAAACTTGCCACTGTATAAACACACGCATAGAGACGCCACGGCGCCTTAACACACCTCGTGCAGTTAAAATGGGAGATATTCATCATACAGTACGGTGGTAGATTAACTGATTCTAAAGGGAGTGTTATTATATTAGCATTGCAGTCATTAGGATAACAGAGGTAGTAAAACGTGGTTCAGGCTGAATTAATTACGATGTATCATAATCAGTCTGTATATAGTAAACATAAACATTCATCTCAGTAACGTCTATAGGCGTTAATTAGAATTACAATGCGATCAGATGGCGCTAAACATATGCACGTGTATTACACGCGCATCACTTCTCCGCATTCAATATGAACTGAACTACAACATCACCTGATGATAACGGTCAGACATACAGCGGTAACATTATCGCAATATGACGGGTAAAGAAAGGTTCATTCATTTACATTCTGGCACGCAAATTTACAACTCACTCACTAACGATAGCAGAGAATGAAACCGAAAGTAACTTGAACAACTCCGGCAGAATTACAGTCAGCGCTCTGTACACGCACAACTTAATCATATGCCAATAGAAAAGTCTACCTTTACAAAACGAATAAGGAATTTAGTACATAGATAATTAATTAAATTAGCACGATAATATCGTGTATCGGCGATCTCTCAGGCTGACGATAGGGCGATATGAAAATTGAGCATATCGCCCAACACTATTATGAAGCTTAAATACGCAATGTGTTTTAAAGGACCACTTCAATTATTGTTAAGAGTTAACCATTTAGAAAATAATAATAATAATAACAACAAAAATGATAATACATTTTTTTATCAAGACTTTGTCATTTTACTATTAGGCAGATTCTCGCATTTATATTCTATGTCCATGGATGGAATCGACCAACAAAATAATGCTTAAAGGGATAGTTCACCCAAAAATGAAAATTTGTTTATCTGCTTACCCCCAATGCATCCAAGATGTAGGTGACTTTGTTTCCTAAGAAAAACACAAACAGAGATTTTTAACGAAAACCGGTGCAGTCTGCCAGCCTTATCATGGACGTGGATGGGCACCAAACCTTTAAAAGTAAACAAAAACATGCACAGACAAATCCAAATTACACCCTGCGGCTTGTGACGATACATTGATGTCTTAAGACACGAAAAGATCGTTTTTTTGCGAGAAACTGAACAGTATTTATATCATTTTTTTACCTTTGATACACAGCCACGTCCATCTGTCCTGAGCACGAGTTTGGCATCAGTTACGTTACATGTGCTCGCGCTCAGGCGAAGAATACGCAAACGCCGTAAGGGGAAATCAGTACAAGTCCCGGATGAGTTTTAAATGGGTTTGAACAATCAGGATACGCGCAAGTAATTACCATTTTGAATAGCCGCTATAGCCACAATCTCTGAGCACTGTGGAAACAATGAGTGTTGTATTCATGCAACAGATCGCTTCCGGTGTTTGTGTATACTATGCCAGAGCGCTACACGAATAACGATCCGGATGATGAGCCCGTGCTCAGGACAGATGGACGTGGCTGTGTATCAAAGGTAAAAATGATATAAAAACTGTTCAGTTTCTAACAAAAATCGATCGTTTCGTGTCTTAGGACATCAATGTATCCTCACGAGTCGCAGGGTGTAATTTGGATTTGTCTGTGCATGTTTTTGTTTACTTTTAAAGGTTTGGTGCCCATCCACGTCCATGATAAGGCTGGCAGACCGCACCAGTTTTCGTTAAAAATCTTCGTTTGTGTTTTTCTGAGGAAACAAAGTCACCTACATCTTGGATGCATTTGGGGTAAGCAGATAAACATCAAATTTTCATTTTTGGGTGAACTATCCCTTTTAAGTATTTTTTATTATTATTAATATTATTAATGCTGATGATTTATGAGTGATTTAAAATAGAAATTTTTAAATATTCTTCTTTGTGCCGTTGGAAAACAACTGAGTTGATCACAAATTTGGACCATTCTTAAATTTCCAGGATGGATCGACTTAAGGGTTACAGTTTTAATAACATAAGTTAGAGCTCTTAGATAAACTAAAATACTAAAACTTTTTTTTTTTTTTTTACTACCTGAAGATTTAACAAAAAAATATATAATAATAAAATAAAAAATAAAATAACACGTAATTGTAGGTTCTGGCAAATTAATTTTTAGAGTCAATTTAGAATTTAAATCATTACACATAATTCAGAATCCTAACTGCACACTGTATTAAGTAAATTATGTAAAAACAAATTTAAATAGGACATAAAAGTAAATTAAAAAGTACATTTTATTAAATTACATCAAATCAAAACTTTGCAAATAGTTAATAAATCCATACCAGAAGTTCTAGTGGAGTGTAGCAGATAAAGAAGAGCCCTCCACTATATTGCCAGTAATCAGCTGAATCCTCAGTCGGTCTGGGGTGGGCTGATAAGTCCTTAAAAATAAAGATTTCACTTTTAAAATTCTTTTGAACTCTTATACAAAATGTTTTTCAATCGTACCAACATTTGCCACTATAAATCATTCAGAAAACATGAACAGTCAGCTTTGAGACTGTTAGTTATTATATAATTAAAAATGTAAAAATATGCCTAACTCATGGCAATCCAAAAAGAAAAAATGTGAATCCCCAAAAAGACACTGGATTCACAACAATAGACTCTTTTTATAAATGTATCAAAACAAGGTAAACACAATTGTAGCTTAAAAATTTGTGCACCCAAATCAAACCAAAACTTAACATAATTTTACCTGCAGCTGCATTTATCCAGACCCATTTAAGGCTCATGAAGGACTCATAATATTTTTTGTAGTGAAACAACTAAAGGACTGATGATGGTAGCATGTTCTCCGTATTTGTTATCTCAGATGAAGAAAGACAAAAGAATAAAAAAAGTTAGTCATATTGATAATCAGTGGGGCAAATGTCTTACAAATGTATTTTTGATTATGAGAAGAACCATACTTTTATATTTTAATCCCATGAAAGATTTAGAATCAAAGATTAAAAATAATGTTATTGGTAGCAGTTTGTGTTTTATAGTTAGATTCCTGTGTTTCCGAGCTTTAATAGCACTTTCATCACTGTACTCATTGCTCCTTCTCATGCATTGCGTTTAAATTAGCTGACAACATTCGTAGCCTATCTATAACACATAGCAATATCAGGGGCTACAAATACGTGCTAATATGCTAATCGCGATTAGCATCTGGTGTAACATCTTTGATGAAGCACAGATGCAAGTCATAGTGCGTCTGTTACCTCATGTGGAATTTACACAGAAAGAACATAAAGCTAGAAAGACTGAAATATGTTCCCTTACCTGATATCAGCAATCTGCTTGCAGGACCTCACAGATCCAGTCCGGTCTTCCTCTGTGTTCACATTCCAGCTTTTGTTCTCCACATGTCACAACGCGAG
This sequence comes from Garra rufa, assembly GCF_049309525.1. Classification (NCBI taxonomy): domain Eukaryota; kingdom Metazoa; phylum Chordata; class Actinopteri; order Cypriniformes; family Cyprinidae; genus Garra; species Garra rufa. The sequence goes on from NC_133361.1 coordinate 10,598,344, forward strand.
TTAATTTAAAATAAAAATGTAACAAACTAACGTATTTTCAAACTTGACCAGTAAAGGCGCGCACAGTTGTCATTGGCCAGTTACTTGTCAGATGGCAGTCAGCTTAACCAATCATGATCCCTCCAGCAAGGTTATACAACCAGCGTGGTAATGGCAAGATAAAGATTTTTTTAAAGAAATATGTGTGTTTAGTGTTATTTGTAGGCTGTATTATTTTAATAGTTGTTCAAAAATTGTTTTCAGTGTATGAAATAAAAATGCAGTTGTAGCCATTCACAAAATTGTAGGTCCACAAAATCAAAACAAAGATATTGATTCAAAATACATACACTATATAGCCAAAAGTACCCTTCTAATGAACAGGTTTGACTACTTTAGTAATTTCCATGAGTACAAATCTTAATGTTTAAGCATAAAATTATATTCTAGGGAATTAATTTTAATAGCAACAGTTTTAACATAACAATGCCTTTGACTGAATCAATCATTTCAATTTGAACCTTGCCTTATACACAGTGTGGAAGAACTTGACTGGTCTGCATAAAGCCAAGTCTTAATCCCAGTTGAACACCTCGGTGTGACTTTAAATGCAGACATTGAGCCAAAAAGTTATCACCAAACACCAATGACTTGTACATATCGGTACAGTCATTTTGGACAAATCCAAAACTTTTTCAACAGAGATGGAAATACAATTTTTAAATAGGCTACATTAATTATGTTCCCATTTTTGTTGCCACAGTTTTAGAAGTGCCTATTTCTGTTTTAAAGAAGGGGTGTCCTAATACTTTTGTCCATGTGGTGTTTGTACAAGTCATTGGTGTTTGGCGATGAGTTTTTGGCTCAAGGTCATTTAAAAATCAGTCCAGAGGTGTTCAACTGGGATTAGGACTTGGCTTTATGCAGACCAGTCAAGTTCTTCCACACTGACTGAATCAGTCATTTCGGTTTGAACCTTGCCTTATACACAAAGGCATTGTCATCTTACAATTGAAGAGGCTCCTGTCCAAACTGTTGCTATAAAATTAGAAGCACACAATTCCCTATAATATCATTTTATGCTTAAACATTAAGTTTGTTCTAATGGAAATTACTAAAGTAGTCAAACCTGTTCATTAGAAGGGAGAAAATACTGGCAATAGTGTATCATGTAAAAAAAAAAATCAACTTTGATTTACAAGTATTTTTGTTAACCCTTTTCAATCATTTAGCAAACCATTTTATAACTTTGATGGTTTGTCATGTGCTGGGACATAAAATAAAAAAAAAAGCTAATGATACATTTCAGAAACATAAAATTCCATAATATCTTTCTTTACTTGGGCTATTTTATTATATGAACTGATGACCTTACAAAATTTAAAAGAATATCTCTAGAAATGCATTTGTCACTCCGACTGACCATAAAACTGGGGGAGTTTCACTAAATCAGGGCACATGACAAGCTGCTAGAGGGTTTGATTTCTTCTACCCGTCTCAAAGCGATTACAATCCAAATATGTTATCCCATTATTTAGAGATAATTAGTAATCTCTAACCTTTTCATTAAAGTGCACAGTTTTCCTTATTTTTTTCTTATATAAAAACATCTATTGTGATAAGCATTGTGCTGTAACTCACAAAATCAGACCACTAAAAACTGACACTTTGAATATGTAATGTCCTATGAGTGTACAGGTCATTTGCCCAATTTCAGATATCAAAAGACATGTGCTATGCAGGACATTTTTGACCACACCCAGGTTTGACCTGGTTTGCCTGTACCAGCTGGGTTCTTCAGCTCCAAAATTCTGCTATCATTACCTCACCTTAAGTTGTACTAAACCTGTATTAATTTTTTCTGTGTAATAAAAACAATATACACAAATATTTTGGGAAATTATCTTAACAAAAAGTTTCTGGCCCCCAATGACTTCCATAGCCTTTTTATTTATTAATTTTTATTTCCCAAGATGTGTCCAGCAACTGGCTTCCAACATTCTTTAAAATAACTATTTCAAAAATAATTTAGATAATGTTCAACAGAAGAAAGACTTCATGCAGGTTTTGAACAGAGAATGAGCAAATGACGACAGAATTGTGACGATTGTCTTGCTGAGTTTAGTTCTAACTCTAACCAAACACGGCTCTAACCAAAAGCTAATCATAATGCTCCAAACTATTTGTAAATTAGACACAGTCATGTTTGATTAGGGTTAGAATCATATTTGGTTTGGCCAAGAGGACCCCATGTCCCTTATGAAAATTTATAATGGTTTTACAATGAAAAAAAAATATAAGTATTGTAGTTATTTTTTGGTAGCTATCAATTAACTATGTGGGTACCAATTTGGCCCCATGTGGGCTCCCTATATGGGACTGATTGTGTTTGCCCATGCCAAACCCATATGGTTTATGAAACCGGGCCCCATATGTGTTTCCCAGTTTTGAACCCATATAGACGTTAACTATGTGGGTACTACCTTGGCCCCATGTAGGCAGACTGTATGGGATTGATTGAGTTTGCCCATGCCAAACCCATATGGTTTATCAAAGCGGGCCCCATATGTGTTTCCCCATTCTGAACCCATATAGACGTTAACTATCTGGGTACTACATTGGCCCCATGTAGGCAGACTGTATGGGACTGATTGAGTTTGCCCATGCCAAACCCATATGGTTTATCAAAGCGGGCCCCATATGTGTTTCCCCATTCTGAACCCATATAGACGTTAACTATCTGGGTACTACATTGGCCCCATGTAGGCAGACTGTATGGGACTGATTGAGTTTGCCCATGCCAAACCCTTTTGGTTTATCAAACCGGGCCCCATATGTGTTTCCCCATTCTGAACCCATATAGACGTTAACTATCTGGGTACTACATTGGCCCCATGTAGGCAGACTGTATGGGACTGATTGAGTTTGCCCATGCCAAACCCTTTTGGTTTATCAAACCGGGCCCCATATGTGTTTCCCCATTCTGAACCCATATAGACGTTAACTATCTGGGTACTACATTGGCCCCATGTAGGCAGACTGTATGGGATTGATTGAGTTTGCCCATGCCAAACCCTTTTGGTTTATCAAACCGGGCCCCATATGTGTTTCCCCATTCTGAACCCATATAGACATTAACTATCTGGGTACTACATTGGCCCCATGTAGGCAGACTGTATGAGATTGATTGAGTTTGCCCATGCCAAACCCATATGGTTTATCAAAGTGGGACCCATATGTGTTTCCCCATTCTGAACCCATATAGACGTTAACTATCTGGGTACTACATTGGCCCCATGTAGGCAGACTGTATGGGATTGATTGAGTTTGCCCATGCCAAACCCATATGGTTTATCAAAGTGGGCCCCATATGTGTTTCCCCATTCTGAACCCATATAGACGTTAACTATCTGAGTACTACATTGGCCCCATGTAGGCAGCCTGTATGGGATTGATTGAGTTTGCCCATGCCAAACCCATATGGTTTATCAAACCGGGCCCCATATGTGTTTCCCCATTCTGAACCTATATAGACGTTAACTATCTGGTTACTACATTGGCCCCATGTAGGCAGACTGTATGGGATTGATTGAGTTTGCCCATTCCAAACCCATATGGTTTATCAAAGTGGGCCCCATATGTGTTTCCCCATTCTGAACCCATATAGACGTTAACTATCTGGGTACTACATTGGCCCCATGTAGGCAGACTGTATGGGATTGATTGAGTTTGCCCATGCCAAACCCATATGGTTTATCAAACCGGGCCCCATATGTTTTTCCCCATTCTGAACCCATATAGACGTTAACTATCTGGGTACTACATTGGCCCCATGTAGGCAGACTGTATGGGACTGATTGTGTTTACCCATGCCAAACCCTTTTGGTTTATCAAACCGGGCCCCATATGTGTTTCCCCATTCTGAACCCATGTAGACGTTAACTATCTGGGTACTACCTTGGCCCCATGTAGGCAGCCTATATGGGATTGATTGAGTTTACCCATGCCAAACCCAGATGGTTTATCAACGTGGGCCCCATATGTGTTTCCCCTTTCTGAACCCATATAGACGTTAACTATCTGAGTACTACCTTGGCCCCATGTAGGCAGCCTGTATGGGATTGATTGAGTTTGCCCATGCCAAACCCATATGGTTTATCAAACCGGGCCCCATATGTTTTTCCCCATTCTGAACCCATATAGACGTTAACTATCTGGGTACTACATTGGCCCCATGTAGGCAGACTGTATGGGACTGATTGTGTTTACCCATGCCAAACCCTTTTGGTTTATCAAACCGGGCCCCATATGTGTTTCCCCATTCTGAACCCATATAGACGTTAACTATCTGGGTACTACATTGGCCCCATGTAGGAAGACTGTATGGGATTGATTGAGTTTGCCCATGCCAAAACCATATGGTTTATCAAAGTGGGCCCCATATGTGTTTCCCCATTCTGAACCCATATAGACGTTAACTATCTGAGTACTACCTTGGCCCCATGTAGGCAGCCTGTATGGGATTGATTGAGTTTGCCCATGCCAAACCCATATGGTTTATCAAACCGGGCCCCATATGTTTTTCCCCATTCTGAACCCATATAGACGTTAACTATCTGGGTACTACCTTGGCCCCATGTAGGCAGCCTATATGGGATTGATTGAGTTTACCCATGCCAAACCCATATGGTTTATCAACGTGGGCCCCATATGTGTTTCCCCGTTTTGAACCCATATAGATGGTAACTATGTGGGTACTACATTGGCCCCATCTAGGCAGCCTGTATGGGATTGATTGAGTTTGCCCATGCCAAACCCATGTGGGTTATCAAAGTGGGCCCCATATGTGTTTCCCCGTTTTGAACCCATATAGATGGTAACTGTCTGGGTACTACATTGGCCCCATCTAGGCAGCCTGTATGGGATTGATTGAGTTTGCCCATGCCAAACCCATATGGGTTATCAAAGTGCGCCCCATATGTGTTTCCCCGTTTTGAACCCATATAGATGGTAACTATGTGGGTACTACATTGGCCCCATCTAGGCAGCCTGTATGGGATTGATTGAGTTTGCCCATGCCAAACCCATATGGGTTATCAAAGTGGGCCCCATATGTGTTTCCCCGTCTTGAACCCATATAGATGGTAACTATCTGGGTACTACATTGGCCCCATCTAGGCAGCCTGTATGGGATTGATTGAGTTTGCCCATGCCAAACCCATATGGGTTATCAAAGTGCGCCCCATATGTGTTTCCCCGTTTTGAACCCATATAGATGGTAACTATCTGGGTACTACATTGGCCCCATCTAGGCAGCATGTATGGGATTGATTGAGTTTGCCCATGCCAAACCCATTTGGTTTATCAAACCGGGCCCCATATGTGTTTCCCCATTCTGAACCCATATAGACGTTAACTATCTGGGTACTACCTTGGCCCCATGTAGGCAGCCTATATGGGATTGTTTGAGGTTACCCATGCCAAACCAATATGGTTTATCAAAGTGGGCCCAATATGTGTTTCCCCATTTTGAACCCATATAGATGGTAACTATCTGGGTACTACATTGGCCCCATCCAGGCAGCCTGTATGGGATTGATTGAGTTTGCCCATGCCAAACCCATATGGTTCATCAAAGCGGGCCCCGTATGTGTTTCCCCATTCTTAAACCATATAGACGGTAACTATATGGGTACTACCTTGGCCCCATGTAGGCAGCCTGTATGGGATTGATTGAGTTTGCCCATGACTGACCCATATGTTAAACCCATATGGGCCCCACTTGTATAGACCATTTTGAGCCCATATGCTCATTGCTCATTAGTGACCCAGCTGGGACCCACATGGGGAGCCCACCTCTTTTGACCCATGTGGGACCTACTTAGCTACCTCAAGTGGGCCCCAGATAAGATGCCCATTTTGGGACCATGCCCACTTGGTACCCATATAGCCCAAGCATAAACCATGTGGGCCCCACATATGCATGTTGGCTGGGATGTTGCTCAATCAGGCACATTAAAAATACACACCATGACTCGGAGAACACCGCTGACTACAAATGGTACGGACTTAAAGACATAAGCTTTATTTCAAAGATTTGAATTTCAATATAACGAGCAATATAGTAACAGAGACTTGTATTATTTACTGTATAATCGAATCAATTTCAGATACTACCAGATATTTGGTACTGTGTATTATTTCCTGCATAATTAGGTACATAAAGAAATATATTTACGTTAGTGTTGGATCAGTTACCTGTTTCTGTAACATTAAGTGCGCAGCTGACACACCCACCTGAACGATTTCAATATATCGCTTATCCAGCCCGAAAAGACCATAAACATTCCAGAAAACATCTTAAGTAAAAATTAATTTACATACACATATCCTAAAAACTAATCCTGTGTGAAAGATACGCTTCAAATCGGGTGATTTTAGATCAGCAATTTACATGTGACTCAATGGCGCTCTCTGCAGGTAGGGAATAGTAAGATGGCGGATCGAACGCTTCCGGTGGCTTCACTACCTAACGGCAGTTTAGAACGCAATGAGCAATCCAGTCATTATATAGATCAGTGGTATATGTCTTTAAATAAGTCTGGGTCTGGGTTAACACAGTCTCAATTTTTAGATTCCTAGCTCCTTTAGTATTTCTAAGAAAATTCTTAATGCTCAACAGAGAGTAACCACTCTTTGGAAGTGGTAGAGACTGTGAAGAGGCTAAAGAGTCTTCATCAGAGTCCACTGAAACATCACTGTCGAGAGACTGAGAACAATCACGAAGTGGAAACTTATTCATTTTGACAGAAAACTGACAACCATCTCCAATTTTTCTCTTTCTTTCGTTATCTTTGCTAGAGTTGTCATCTACAAGCATCTCACTTTCTTCGTTCAAGGAACAACCTGCATCTTTCTCTTCTTTCTGAGTGCTAGTACTAGTCGCCTCCTTAATATCAATGCCACCCTGTGGACTGTTCTCAACAGAGTTAATGACTAAGTCTAGTCTCTAAACTTTATGAATTGGTTTTTGTTTCCCTTCTGTTCTATCTGTTTCATTCTGCTTTTGTTCCTGAGATCTGTCTTGAAATCGTTTTTTTTTTCCTCAATAGATTCACTTAATATATTCTGTTTCTGTCCCTGAGGATCATTTTGTTTTTTCCCTTGAGATTTATTCAATTTGTCAGATTTTTGTTTCTGACTTTCATTTAGATTAATCTCTTCTAATCAATTGCTACAACTTTATCAACGCTGTCCAAAAAAAACACAACTCCATTGTTCATTCTAGATGTGGATTTAATACTATCGTAGTAAACAATCTCTCCGACTGCTAAAGCGTAATCTTCCATTTAACAATTAATCGACGGACAAAGTTTAAAAGCATGTCGGCGTGTGAGCGTTTCCAGACCCACGCCTCCAGCTCCATGAACCGGCATGACTCCCAGTTACACTGGTCTTCACCGCCACCAAGAAACTAAACTACTTAAACTACACCACTGAAAATAAACCAAATTTGGACAAAAACAAAAAATAAATAAAAAGAAAGAAAGAAAGAAAGAAAGAAAGAAAGAAAGAAAGAAAGAAAGAAAGAAAGAATAAAACACCCTGCTATAATATGTGTAATATAAAATGTATAATACACTCTCTGCTGTCTTACAGTTTTTCATTACTACTGTTGTAACCATATTTTTATTCTTTAGTTTCAGGTCACACATCAAAGATGAAACCAACTCTAAACATTGTGTTACTTGGGAAAAAGGGAGCTGGGAAAAGCGCAGCAGGAAACACAATACTAGGACCAGAAACATTCGTATCAAAGAAGAGCTCAAAATTAATCACACAAGATGTTGTTGTCAAATCTAAAACTCTCTTTGACCTGCAAGTCAATGTTTATGATACACCAGGATTCTGTGATACAGATCTGAGTGCAGAATTTGACCAGATGATCAATGAAAAGATTCTTCAGAAATGTGAATCGGATCTTTTTGTGTTTCTGCTGGTCATCAAAGCTGACAGTTTCGCTGAAGAAGACAGAAAAACTGTGGAAAAGATTGAGAAGCTCCTGGGAAAAAGTCGCTTGGATAAAACCTGGATTCTCTTCACCAAAGGAGACGAACTGCAGGAAGAAAACATGACAATAGAAGCATTTTTGGACGAGTCTGAACCCTTCAAGGAGCTTCTAGCAAAATATGATGAGAGATATCATGTGTTCAACAACAAGAAACAATGCGCCAACCAAGTTCGTATGCTGATTTCCAAATTTGCCCCGAGTTCATTGGGCTTAAATGGTAAGTTTTTTTTTTAGAATTAAATGTGTTTTCATGTTTGTGGATCATATTGTTAGTAAACTTCTCAGATTTTTGTTAGTAAAGGTCTCAGATTTGTTGCATACTTTTGAATTTCACATCTAAATGCACAGATGCAGGAGAACATTTTTTTTTATAAAGTAGTCCACATCCAAAGCATTTCATCTTTTCTGAGGATACATAAACATTATAGTCATAATCCTCCACTCTAAATTTGAGCACCAGATTTAATTATTTGTTGTTCTTTAGAATCATAAAAACTTGCCTTCTAAATGAGACAACATGTCTCAACTGTGGAGATTTGCATCCAAGAGAGATCGATCTAATCTGCGACATCAGCTCTCCATGTCTCGCAAGTTCCTCCCTAACATTTCACTGCTAATAAATGGAGGAACTTGCGACAAGATGACCTTTTTTGCCGGATTAACGAGCAGTACTGCTTGCACAAAAGTATCTTTGATGATTACACCTTGTTCGACAATTGCTTCAACTTTATCAACGCTGTTCAAAAAAACCCCACAACTCCATTGTTCATTCTAGATGCGGATTTAATATTATCGTAGCCAACAATCTCTCCGACTGCTAAAGCGCAATCCTCCACTGAACAATTAATCGACGGACAAAGTTTAAAAGCATGTCGGCGTGTGAGCGTTTCCAGCCCCACGCCTCCAGCTCCGTGAACCGGCATGACTCCCAGTTACACCGGGCATCTCTGCCACCAAGAAACTAAACTACACCACTGAAAATAAAACAGATTTGGACAAAAACAAATAAATAAAAAAGAAAGAAAGAAGAAAACACCCTGCTATAATATGTATATTATAAAATGTATAATACACTCTCTTCTGTCTTACAGTTTTTCATTATTACTGTTGTTACCATAATTTTATTCTTTAGTTTCAGCAAGTCTAAACTTTGTGTTACTTGGGAAAAAGGGAGCTGGGAAAAGTGCAGCAGGAAACACAATACTAGGACCAGAAACCTTTGTATCAAAGAAGAGCTCAAAATTAGTCACACGAGATGTTGTTGTCAAATCTAAAACTCTCTTTGACCTGCAAGTCAATGTTTACGACACACCAGGATTCTGTGATACAGAGCTGAGTGAAGGAGAATTTGACCAGATTCTTCAGAAATGTGAATCAGATCTCTGTGTGTTTCTGCTGGTCGTCAAAGCTGACAGTTTTGTTGAAGAAGACAGAAGAACTGTGGAAAAGATTGAGAAGCTCCTGGGAGAAAGTCGCATGGATAAAACCTGGATTCTCTTTACCAAAGGAGACGAACTGCAGGAAGAAAACATGACAATAGAAGCATTTTTGGATGAGTTTGAACTCTTAAAGGAGCTTGTAGCAAAATATGACGAGAGATATCATGTGTTCAACAACAAGAAACAATGCACCGACCAAGTTAGTATGCTGATTTCCAAATTTGTCCCGATATCATTGGGCTTAAATGGTAAGTTGTTTTAGAATTAAATGTGTTTTCATGTTTGTGGATTGTTAGTAAACTTCTCAGATTTTTGTTAGTAAAGGTCTCCGATTTGTCGCATACTTTTGAATTTTACATCTAAATGCACATATGCAGGAGAACATTTTTTATGAAGTACGCTTTCTGACACACAGTTTTGTCCCCACCACTTTTTGAAAGCTATTCCTAGAGATACAGTATGGGAATATAACTTTAAGGCAGCGTTTATGTACCTGTGATTATCGTTCTGTCATCACAGACTCAACCTCATGTTATTCAAAAGATGTATGACTTTTGTTCATCTCAGTGCATAAATGAGTTAATTTTAAAAAGTTTCTCAACTATGCTGTCATAATATTTAATCATCCATAGAAATCTATGTAATGAACATATTAGTCCAAATAAATAGAGTGATTTAAATCATGTCTACTGAAGGGACACAATGGCTTTTTATGATGAACAGATTTAATTTAGTTGTTTATTCACATATAAACATTGATCAATGCAAATATACTGGTAAATGCATCTCAAATGTGCTTGATGCACTCAATGTGGTTTGATTTATTTGTGGATATTGATGTGTTTATTAAGTACATTAGGGAACTGCACAAAGTGTACTTAAATTGTATTTATGTGCACTTTTTCACTTGGGAATGTAAGTGTAGTACTAATTACTGTATTAATATTAAGTCTACTTAAGTTGGACATTTTGGAAAATGTAATTTTAGCTATTATATTACATATATATTAAAATCTATTTAATTCTGATTCATCTGACTACACTTAAAACATATTTAAGTGTTCGTGATAATTAGTATATTTATAGTAAAGGAACCGTATGTAAGAAATTTATCAGTTAATCATAAAATGGCCCTGACATGTCACTATACATTAAGAAATCATGTTCATTTCAAATACTTATATCACTGACAACAGTGGTCCGGCCAGGATATTGTCATTTAAAAGTGAGAGTTGTAGTCCTCAACCGATGTTATTGTTGTCATTTAGTTTTTTGGTCTGAGGCTCCACCCTCCAGCTATCTACAAATCACAAAGTCGGTAGAGTTATGTCATCCGGATTGCCAACTCTGTTTCAGCTGCAGCTATGAACGTGTCGGATAAAACATGTATAACGTTACGAAACCTAAAAGACCTCGTTATGAATCCGAAATACGTTGTGACGAAGTCCGAAATAAAACAAGGATTTGTATAGGAGACGCCACTGAAAGATGGAGACGGCTGAAAATGGAGAATAATTTGAAGACAGATGCCAACGTTGCTAATTACATACATAATTACTTCGCAAAACATCTCTCGTGAAGCATAAACATAATTAACAGAATAAAAAAAATACTGTGTAGGACTTGTCACTTGCCATTGGAAGCTCCTTGTAGCAGCCTACGTTCCTGCTGGATCCTGCAGCTTAGCTGGCAACCTCCAGTCAGGGGGAGGGGATACACCGTTCTACAGTATTTTGAAAGTGATTGCAGTACCAGTTTTGGCCACAATCCTACATACAGTTCCTTTAATTCACATTTGGGAAAATGTAATTTTAACTATAAAACTACTAATATATTTTAAATAAAACCAATTTACTTAAACATAGGATAACTATCTAGAAGTGTACTAATATTGATCTTAAGCATTCAAAAGATACATTTAAGAAATACACCAATTAAACATTTTATCTATTTTTTTTTTTTTTTGCAGTAGTACACTGTTGCTATGTACTAAAAATTAATTTAAATATCAGTTGTATATAGTATACTTTCACAATTGCACTAAAGTACTACTAAAGTAAAAGTATACTTTTAAATAGTGTATTTATTGTGTTTTATCATTTTAATAATAAAAGATTGTACTACTAATGTACTTTCTTGTATTTTAAATCTGAACTTTAAACGGATCATTTTTCTCACCTTCTGTTCAGCTAAACGTCTTGTAAATTATTCATTTAAAAAAATGCTTTTTTTGGCTCAAAAATTAGGTGTCTACTTTCAAATGAATGAGGCTTATGATTAATCAGATGCAAATAGGAACACAAAAGTAATCCTAAAAAAAGGAAACAAGTAAAAAATAAATAAATAAATAAATAAAAAGTGATAATATAGCATAATGAGAATTATATTAGAGATTAGAGATTAATTTATTGTTTGGACTCATCATTGGGACATCAAAGGTGTGACAGGAATCTGAAAGCAACCAGAGGGTTAAATTAAATTTGAATTTATTTCAAGATTTTCAACTCCCAACCCTAGTCCAGACACAGCTCACAGGTTAAAAAAATGACTAGGTCATGGTGTTCATAAGCCATTTTAGAGCCAAGATTTTGCACTAATAACAGGTGTGCTCAGTTATGTTTCAGTGATTTAGTTAGTGGTTTTCTAACTTGGGTGCCAGCGATTAAATGTGTATTTAATTTTGTTGCACTAAGTTTGAAATTATTTAATCATTGACAGATGATACAATTTTAAATAACTTGACATTTAAATGATGTTTTACATGAACGTGCAAATAATTGTTTCTTTTTTCTATGACCAGCAATGGAGAATCATCAGAAACCATGCCAGTCTACTGTTAACAATGATCAAAACAGAGAAAAAACAAGCAGCAAACCCATGGGAGAGACTGGAAAGGGTGTAAGTGATGCACATCAAATAAAGACGAACTGGAGTGAGGAAATAGAAGGTGGAAGCAATGAAAACCTACCCATGTTTAAACTCCGTCTGGATGAAACATGGCAGAACAGTGATGGATTCTGCAGAAGAAGCACATTTGGGAAAAACATCACAAAAGAGAACAAGACCATTATGATGATCGGAGCTACAGGTGCAGGAAAAACTACTCTGATTAACAGCATGATCAACTACATTCTCGGAGTGGAATGGGAAGATGACTTCCGGTTTGTGCTAATAGATGAAGGAAAGCAGAAATCTCAGGCTGAAAGTCAGACATCAGAGATCACAGCTTATCAGATTCATTGGATGGATGGTTTCCGGGTCCCATATTCTCTGACCATTGTGGACACACCAGGCTTTGGAGACACCAGAGGAATTTCACAGGACCAGAAAATCACAAAGCAGATTCATGAGTTCTTTTCTGCCCGTGGAGGGATCGATCACATTGATGCCGTGTGTTTTGTAGTCCAGGCTTCACTTGCCCGTCTAACACACACACAGAAATATGTCTTTGACTCCATTCTTTCCATATTTGGGAAGGACATTGCTCCAAACATCCTTGTAATGGTCACCTTTGCAGATGGGAAAACACCTCCTGTTCTTGAGGCCATCAAAGTCTCTGAGGTGCCCTGTTCTACCAATGAGACTGGAGACCCTCTTCACTTCAAGTTCAACAACTCTGCTCTGTTTGCTACCAATAATAAATCTGCAGATAATGAGGAGGATTGTGAAAACTTTGACCTGATGTTCTGGAAGTTGGGTTTTTCCAGCATGAATAAATTCTTCACATCCCTTAACACGATGAAAACCCAGAGCTTGTATCTCACACAGGAGGTCTTGAAAGAGCGGCAGCAGCTAGAAGTTCATGTGCAGGGTCTCCAGCCTCAAATCAATGCTGGTCTGACAAAACTGGACGAAATCAAGAAGACAAGAGCTGCTTTGGAGCAGAACAAGGCCGAAATGGATGCAAACAAGGATTTTGAATATGAATTAGAAGTAACTGTCCCAAAACAGATTGAAAAAACCACTGACGATTATCTAACCAACTGTCAAAAATGTCACTTCACATGTCATGACACATGCGGTATTGCGAATGACAGTAATAAAATTAATTGTATTGCAATGGAAGATGGAAAGTGTACGGTCTGTCCTGGAAAGTGTGATTGGAATGTGCACTTTAACCAGAAATACAAATGGAATTATGTCAAAGAAAAGAGAAAGGAAACTTATCAGGATTTAAAAAAACGTTATGAGGCTGCACATGGACAGGTCATGTCAAAAGAAAAGATCTTTGAAGAGCTTGAAAATGAGTTTCAGGCTGTCCAGGTTGTTGTGGCCGACCTAATAGAGGCATCTCAAAAGTCCTTGGAGCGGCTGCAGGAAATTGCCCTCAAACCCAATCCTCTGTCCACCCCTGACTACATTGATCTGATGATTGAGTCTGAGAAACAAGAGGCTAAGCCTGGATTTCAAGATCGCATCCAGTCTTTAATGGGAGTCAGGAAGAAGGCAGAGATCATCAGTAAGGTTTCCACAGGAGCAGTGCTTCCAGAAGATTGGAAAGATTACCAACCTGAAACAAGAAAAAAAGAAAGATCCTCCTATGATCCAAGGGTCCTGTACAGTTATGCAAAGAATTTTTTTTCAGGAAAAAAATAGCAGGAAATGAAATATAATACAATGCAATACAATACAAATTTAATTTCTATAGCACATTTAAAATAACTGACTTTGATTAAAGTGCTTTGCAGCATCATTAAAACATCAAAATTACATACAGTCACAGACAAAAATAAATCCTGATCACTCAATTCTAAAAGCTATACCTAAAAATGTGATGAAGTAAATTGCAGCTTATCATCCATATCTGTGACTGTGTTTTTGATCTCTTGTATTTCAAGGGTGCAAACTACTCTAAATTTTTTGTACAAACAGATTTAAAATAATTAAAATGGCCATCAATACTAAGGTCCGGAGAGGAAAGCTCTGAATCATGATAATTATGGGGTGAGACAGTTACTGGTGAGGCATGAGTTAATTAAAATGTTAAGGCACTATACTTAATTACAGCTTTTTAAACTGCTTATCTATAACCTATAATCTATATATTATCTATATATCATCTTACCTATAACTATACCTATCAACTATAAATTTTGATTTTGTTGTAAAATTTCACTAATTAAACATGCTGTTTAGGGATGATGTAGTTTTACATCCACTGAATCTACATATTCTGCATGGACAGATAAAAACATGAAGGACCTTTAAGCTTATGTCTTTTCCTTCTAATCATCAAAGACCTTCTGCATCAAACTGGTCCTCTCTCAGTGCAATTTAATCAAAGATCAACTGAAGCCTCAACTGCATCAGGACTCTTTCAACAAGAAGTCCAAGTATCACCTACTGCTTTTCACAAAGGTGTTAAAACAAAGAAAATTATGTTTCTTTTGATCTGCTGGTCTGCTGAATGTCAAATGCTGCCGTATTTCATGCTTCTGTTCATTACTCTGCTTCAGCTTTAACTCTTATAAACACACTGTGTGTAATAACTTGAAGTGCAGTTAATAAAGGCTTGTTTGTATCACACTTGAGGTTCATCATTGTTTTGCTCATAACTGGAGTCTCTAATCATGATCACAGCTACTGAAAATGTTGGATGAGTATTTTTATCTATGACCAAAAGAGTATGGATAATTTGAAAGAAATTTTAGTTCATCTTAATAGTAATTAAGTATCTATTTGAAATCAGCCAAACTTGCATTAAGGCAATATCAGAAACAGAAACATTTCAATAAACTGTAACGTTTGGAATTGATACAAAATTATTAAGAAATAACAACCGCTTTGATTTATTAGGAGAAGTGCAGAAACAGGAAGGTAAAAAAGAAGGAAATAACTCTAGATGGTATGGCATCAAAAACAAATCAAAATGCTGAGGGTTAATGGGGACATTAAAATTCTTGTATTTTAATTTTTTTTATTTATTGTTTTATTTATTTATTTTTATTTATTTTTTTTCACAAAAAGAAATAAACAAGATATCTTATCTTTAATTGGAATATTATTTCTTGTAGATAGGTTGATTATTTAAATTGAAGAATTTAGATGAATAAAACAAAAATAAAAAATATAAAAGACCAAAAACGTTACTATTCAAGTGCTGATTACAACAGGGACACAAGAGGCATCTCTTAAGAAAAGAGCAGCAAAACTCCCCCAAAAAAATCCACCAAAACCATTTTTTTTTTGAAGACAACAAAAAATAAAGCATGCTCCGCTGTGACAAATGTCTTGACGTCTAAACAAAAATATAAAAATGTCCTCTGATCAAATCAGAATAGTCAAGGATATCTAAAATTAATCTGATATTATTAAAAATGTTCCTGTTTTTAATAAAGCCAGACTAATATTCTTCAATTAAATAACTCATAACTGTAATCTTTGGGCAAAAATTATTTTTGTTTTATTTTATTATCAGTGTTAAGTAAAAAGATCGGACACTATAATTTGTAACTTTTAGGATCAGAGTGATCACACCTTATTTTATTTTAGAATAGTCAGTATGCAGCTTGTATAGCATTATAGATTTACTGTCCCCTGGAAATAACTCAACATACAGCCGTTATTGTCAAAATAGAAGTGAGTGCACCCTAAGTGAACTTGTCAAAACTGTGTCCAAAGTGTCAATATTCTTTGTTAGCACCATTGTTAGCTAGTGCGGCAGAGCAGTGGTCAGTGTGAAATCCTGATCATCCATCAACTCCACGCCAGGTTACCATATTTGACTACACGTCACTTTGACTTTCAGATAAGCTTGATACTAAATTACCCCTCGCATCAGGCACCTTGTGTATTGCTGGCCTTGTTATGAATTAATGTTAAATATAAAGTAACATGATTCCCTTGTTTGTACGCAATAGTGCATAGAGTTTGCTGTGTTCATCCTTATGGTTTTCATCTAACAGTTGACACATTTACCCTTGAAAAGTGTTTCAGCACAGCGCCAGAGCCTGTTTGGTTAGTAAACCTTTGATTTTTTTTTAAATATGCAATACATTGTTTGCAGTATTTAAATTGGAATGATTTTCATGAGTTTAATAGAAGTTATTGCAATGTCACAAATATATTTGTAACCATATTCCTTCAATTTTAAATGTGATCTATTCAGTGATCAACTGAAATTTCAAAAACAAACATGTCTGTTGCAGCAACAATTGCACAGTTAGCTGAGGTTAAACAATTTATTGATGGCTTTAAAACACTGAACAGTTTTCAGTACAATGTCTCTATCTCTGAATCTTCTGCCACTGGCTGAAGAACACAGACTGAAGCAGTTGACACAGGAGGTCAGCATGAGACTTGTGGGAGATCTGGCTTCATCTGGTCTTGTAGAGGTCTACCATAATGGACATTGGGGTTCAGTCTGTGATGACGGTTGGGATCTGGCTGAAGCGTTAGATTTTTTTGGAATGAATTTCAGCCACTTCACAAGGACATTATGGAGAAGGTACATGTACTCCTCAGCACAGTTTGATAGATCCACACTGGTCTTATTTTAACCCAAATGCTGTTTCTATTAGACAATTTTAAGTGAATAAAATTATGGAGGATGCTGACAAGGTATTCACTTCACTCATTCCTGAAGACAACACCTTTCAGACCCAAAATGTTTTTCAGTATCTGTTCTGAGTTTTTCATAAGATCTCCAGTATGGAGCAACATCTTCTTTCACATTAGTGATTCTTGAGGTTTTGTTTGCTTGTTAATCTCTTCCCACATTGATCACAGGTGAAGGGCTTCTTCTCAGTGCGTATCCTCATGTGAAATTTGATTTGCTTCTGGTTTTTCAGTTTTCATAGGTCTAAAAGAACCATTAAATCATGTGAGTTTTCAAATGAGAAAGAAAGTGAAGCCCAAAGTCAAGATCACTGATGAGTTCAAGAGTCATTTCAATTCTATCTAATTTGATTGACAATGGCTGGCCACGATTATGATCTATTTTAATGTCATGAAGATGACTTGTGTTAGAAATCACTAATTTAGTCATGATACTCTAGAAGGCGCAAACTTGATATGTAATCTGTAAGCAATCATATTATTTACTACACAGCACAGGCTTCTTCAGCATGATGACTGAAGATAGAACAAACACCAACCTGTTTGGACTTCAGTTTCATGATGTTTTATTCAGCAGGTTCTGGATCACTCACATGTTTTCTCTGTTCTCTCCTTCTGTTGTTTCTGGTGAGTTCTGCCAAAAACAAACATTTATTTTTTAATATACATATGATGTGAGATGAACAATAAAGATTTCAGATTCTACACAGAGTAGATTAATCATGGAAATCATGATCAACACTAGATCGTCAAACTGCACAGGATAACATGGATCAGGTTTTATAAAAAAAAAAAACACAGAAACACATTTTTTTTCTATGTTAACAAATGAATCAAGGCTTCATCTGGCATACACATTTATAACTGACATAAGCTCTGACGCCTCGGTTCAAATGTCACATTGCTAACTTTTGTTATTTTGTGACATGAGGAAGTTAGTTAACAGAAAACGCTTTATTTTATTTATTTAAATCAAAATACTGGTGCATTTGATGTCAGTGTGCACAAAAAAAAAATGACGAAAAACCGTGAACAATTATGAATTGATAAAAAAATAAATATAAATATATGAATCGAATTGTGCGGTACAGAAAAAAAATCCCACCCCTAGTAAATATGTTAAATTCAGAATAATGAGAAGCCTTCTCATAATAATGGGTTATGTATTATAATATTCAGCAATAACCCAAACACACTACAGAGTAGCCCAGTGATTCGCCGTAGACATTAACAGAGAGAAGTATAGCTCCGGTCGCAATGTACTTCCACAAGATGCATGCAGTTCTGTTTATCAACCGCTAGAGCGTCAAAAGTTGGACTACTTTCTTATTTGGGCTGTGCAATTAATCGAATTTCAGTTTTGATTTCAGCTTTAAATGATCATGAAAATACAGTAATCGAGATGAAACGATTATTGCGCCTAATTCCACATCTTTTCCAGTGGCGCACTTTCGCTCATTCATAAAAGTTTAATTTCACATGTGTAGGATCTCAGCGCGAATCAGACAATTCAGGTGGTTCGATGAAAAGTTTTGAAACATCTCTACAGACCCAAATTCCACAAGAGGCCCCGTCATAAATCTGACGTTTGATAGCATGGTGCCAGCCAGCTTGAAGCAAACCTAATCACTAACTAGGAGCTTTGAACAACTCACAACATTACCCAAAAGAACACATGTTGATAATCCTAAGGAAGGAGATTGTCAATTGTGGGCAAGTAACCAAGACTAACAGTCAAAGAGATGCACATCATGAACATCACATGAGGAAAATCATCAGAGATTTTGGTTTGTGGGCTCCCCCGCCCAGAGGACAGAACTGAGATTCCTTCCCTAACCTTTTGACCTTTCAGCTCAGAGAACGTACCCTCTCGTCCCCATAACGGCAGAGAAAACTGCCTATTGACGTATATGTGCACCTAAAATGATGCTAAAAAATCATTTCTATGCATAACTTTCTATCATTTTTGTAACCCACACATTTGCGTCACATCAAACGACCACC
Source organism: Garra rufa (assembly GCF_049309525.1). NCBI lineage: Eukaryota > Metazoa > Chordata > Actinopteri > Cypriniformes > Cyprinidae > Garra > Garra rufa. Next base: position 10,617,394 of record NC_133361.1, read on the forward strand.
GAAAGTCCATCCTATCGGCAACCTCGGGAAACCCCTTTCTGGAGATAGTATGTGTTAGGTTTATCCAATAAAATTCTATTTTTAATAGAAAAAGATAAGTATCTTGTGTTTTGTGCTCACAACTTAATGTCTTAAACTGTCGATTTTGCTACTGTGCTAATATATGGTGTTTTCACTATATTCTGGATAGTAATATCCATTGCAGAGTTATGTTATTCGGCTCGTTTCATAAATCGTGCGCTGACTCTGAACAGCCGTAAAACGGCAACTCTGTTCAAATTCCCTATTGAATCATATTCGATTCCCTTTGAGCTAAATATTAAATGTAACCCTTACACATGCAAATCAACAAAATCATGTAACGTGCTTGATTTATTAATTATTCTTTGATGATGTTTTTAAAAGTGCATAAGATAACTTGCGCTATTCTGTTCACTACCATGTGAAGTTATCTTTTAGCTCAAGGTGCACCTAAACGCTTAAATGCATGCAAAAATATTTCAAAATGAGGCACTTGGTGATTATTCATGTAAACCCTGGTCAGTTATGGCTTGAATGTTCATAAACACTTGAGAATGAAAATACAAGTGCAACAGTAAATTGGATTCCTGTGGACTTCTAAAGCAGCAACAAATAATATTCCTTCGGCCGTCTCTGTGCGTAATATTAATAAAACGTAAAAATACAAACAGAAAAAAAACTCACTGCTCTTGAATAAGGGCTTTTAGTTTTAATAAGAAACAAAACATGTTTAATTCTTACAGTGAATTCTTACGTTTTATTTTACATTCAAATCACCACATTCAGTTTCTGTAGTAGGCTGTTAGACTACTTTAGACTTGTCACAACACAGCAGGAATGAGAAGGGAGACTGAGGTGAAGTGAATAACCAAACGAAGGATTTATTGACAGAGTTTGTAATATGGCAGTGCAGAGATGTATAGATCTTATCTGTAAGTTAGTTGCAGGTTCTGAATGAAGTAGCAGTCCAAAGTTTCCAGTATGATCACAATCGCGGGGAAGAAGAGTAGCAATAGGTCCGTAACACATGTGGAGGTGAGGAGTCTGAATCGACGAAGTGAACGGTAGACCAGACAATGAGAACTGTGTGAGGAGTCTATTTATAGGGGTGTGGCTAATGCAGTGCAGGTGATCAGAATTCTGGCGATTGGGAGCGGGTGTGTGTGGGTCCTGATGCTGTGGCAGGTGAAGGTGGCTGTGGTGAATGCCTGACAAGACTTGCATAAAAGTATTCAGTATATATATTTTAAAAACACTTTTTTAAAATTTTTATCCTTTTTGGTGTTGTTGTATTGCCATCTTTAAATTAATCACTAATATAAAGTTTTGAACCCAGTCATAATCGTGTTAAATAATCGTGATTATGATTTTGCCATAATCAAGCAGCTGCAATGATTTACATTTCAATAACACAATTTTTTTTATTATTTCTAAGATTGAGATTCTTTCTCATAATGACGACTTATATCTCATAATACAGAGTGAAATGTGGATCTGGTAAGTGGTAAATGACTGTAAAGCTTTAAGGGAACTGCATCTTTGCTTTGATCATTGTATTGATTATGATCCAGATGATGAAGTATTTGATAAAAACATGATTTTAGCTCAGCTTTTTTCTCAAAATGTTGCCTTTTTATTAAACATGTCAATAAAAAAAGAACGCTTGAAGCTGGAATAAAACAATTTGGTTTTATTTCTAACTCTAGAGACTCCATGTTCAAATATTCATACGACAAAATATTCTGCGTTTCATAACATTTTTAAAAAGTTTAACAACTGACAACTTTTTTTTTTTAAATGCTGGCAAAGACATGTGAAACTTCTGAAGCAGATACCAAGCAACCAACAAAATGGCCTGTTGCTCATCACAGCTCTTCCACAGAAGAGACTTACTGTGATTTCAGACTGCAGTGATCTGGTTTCTCCACTGCATGGATCTTCATGTGTACCTTCAGGTGACTTTTAAAAGTGAAACTCATTCCGCATTGATCACACTTGTGCAGCTTCTCTCTGCTGTGGATCTTCTCATGTTTTTTCCAATCTGATGACTGAGTGAATCTCTTGTCACAGTGTGAACACTTGTAAGGTTTTTCTCCAGTGTGGATCTTCTGGTGACTCTTTAAACTGCTCAAAAATGTGAATGTTTTCCCACACTCAAAGCACATGTACGCTTTTACACCAGTGTGTGTTTTCTGATGTCCTTTTAAAAATTGCAGCAGTGAAAAACTCTTTCCACACACAGAACATAAATGCGGCTTCTCCTTCGTATGAACTGTCAGGTGTTTTTTCAGTTCTGACGCCCTGAAAAATGCTTTGCTGCAATGGTGACACACGTGCAACTTCTCTCCGGTGTGGATTCTCATGTGACTATTAAGACAGCAATTGTTTGAGAAGCATTTTTCACAGTGTTCACACATATAGGCCTTTTCTCCAGTGTGGATCCTCATGTGTGCTTTAAGATGTGTTGATTGTGTAAAACTCTTTCCACACTGATCGCAGGCATAAGGCTTTTCTCCAGTGTGGATCCTCATGTGCCCCCTAAGGTGTGCTTTTTGTGTGAAACTCTTCCCGCATTGATCACAGGTGTGCGGCTTTTCTCCAGTGTGAACTCTCAGGTGAAGCTCAAGACATTGTTTGTTTGAGAATCTCTTTTCACACTGATCGCACATGAACGATTTCTCTCCGGTGTGGATCCTCATGTGAACCTCCACATTTTGTTTATGTGGGAAACTCTTTCCACACTGATTGCACGTGAAAGGCTTCTCTCCAGTATGAACTCTGATGTGACGTTCGAGATGGGGTTTATTAAGGAATTGCTTTCCACATTCATGACATTTGTATGGCTTTTCTCCCATGTGGATTTTCATGTGTCCTTTAAGACTTGCTGATTGTGCGAAACTCTTTCCACACTGATCACAGGTGTATGGCTTTTCTCCAGTGTGGATTTGCATGTGTCCTTTAAGATGTGCTGATCGCGTGAAACTCTTTCCACACTGATCGCAGGTGTACGGCTTTTCTCCAGTGTGGATCTTCATGTGAAACTCAAGACTTTGCTTGGTTGAGTAACTCTTTCCACACTGAGTGCAGGTGAACGATTTCTTGGCTTTTCTTTTCTTTGGAAAAACATTTTTCGTCTTTGAGTGGCTCAGAGGTTTTTCTCCAGGTTTTTCATGATGTTTCTCCTCTACTTCAGTCAGTTCTTCACTCCCCTCCTCTTCCATGAGACCTGAAATGAAAAAAAAAAAAAAAAAACTTAATTTGATTTTCAGTAAATAAAAATAATATATATCAGGGGCATGTCCTCGGAGGAGGCAAGAAAGCCAGAGTCTCCCCTCCTCAAAATTAGACGATAAAATAATGAATATTACAACAATAAAACACATATGACCAAATATAACATTAAAAAGTCTAAAAGTCGCTTGTTTTTATAAAGTAACACTGTCCAACAGCGACACCCGCAGATAAAGTTACAGCGGAGGCATACTTCAATGTACCTGTTGAAGTCGTTTTAGACGTAAACGATATTAGACGCATACGTTTGTGTGCAAACACGGCATGTCTTAATATGTGACGAATGTAGGCAAGAGCCAATGAGCGTTTGATTTTCCTGCCATAAAACATGTCTTTTCCTGATACAGCTTTATTTGAATTTGTAAAATGCACTTCAGCGCTGGTTTATTGCTCTCCTGCAGGACTTGTTGCTCGAGATTGAGAGAAAGATTGTCGGATAAAGGCTTGAATTTGGGTTTGTTCCTTCCAATCTTAGGGATACTAACCCAGCTAATAATTTTTGGTTCCCAGAACGCTCTGGGAACGTTAGTTTTTGGTTCCCAGCACGTTCCCTATTGGTTAGCCAGGAAAGTTTTCTTTACGTAACTAGAATGTTCTTTTTAGGTTAGGGAACGTTCTGGGAACCTACTGGGACATTTCCGGAACGTTCCCCTAACCTAAAAGGAACGTTCTATTTACGTAAAGAAAGCTTTCCTGCCTAACCAATAGGGGACGTTCTATTTATGTTCATAGAAGGTTCCCTGAAAGTTCTCTGAAGGTTCCCAGAACGTTCTCCTAACCTCTTCACTCCAGTACCGCTTCTGCACGTCAGCACTCCCGTGTCCCGGAGTAAGCGGCATGGAAGGCGGATGGATGTGAATAATCACTACTACACACCATGTCTTGTTTTAAACAGTTGTTTAATCATTACAGATAATCAGAGCACATTTAACCATCATAAGGAGCATTACATGAGACTAAATTATGCTATACTATGTTAGATTTCATTAATGTAAGATGTAGAAGTACCATAAACAACCCAGATTTTATGTTTATGTAAGCACCAAATAACATGACTTCAACAAAATATTGGATTTTAAAAATATTAAATTTTTTACAGACATTAAAAACGAACAACATAATAATAATGCGGTTTGATCACTTTGATGTCATTTATTAAAAGCTTATTTCGGACATGATATTCTAGTTTGTTTATGATATGGACAGTCAGAGCATGTTGGAGAAAACGCCTTTTGTGTCCCATCACGGCAAACGAAATTAATATTACATGAATAGTTAAACAATTGCAGAAATTGTATTTATTTTATAGGGTTTAAAGTGTAGTCTTGTTTAACATTGTAGAAACGAGCTGGCAACAGAAATCTCACAGAAGAGAATGAAATGCTATAATTCCATATTAAGTAACTATTAAACTATTTTAACACCTTGGTATGACAATTAAAAATAACAATAATAATGAAAATAATGCCGCAATTTCAATATTTATAAAGATTCGCTCTTAGGTGTCTTCAATACGTCCGTATTGTGCGTTAAAATGCTAAAAATACTTAAGTATTTGTACGTTTAGAAGCTGTAAATACATCTGTATTGTACATGTTAGTGTCTGGAAAAACGTAAGTAAATGTTTGTTTTGAAGAACCACATTTTACGTAAAATACATACGAATTATAACGAGATCACGTTGATAAATGTCACCAATTGCAATTCTGTAAAGTTTCGTGTTTACTGTTTATTGCAAAAAGTAACGGCAAAAATCACTTAATTGTATTATATTGAGAGATGTCCAACATTCTGGTGAAGTGGAAGCAAAAACTTGCAAACCAGATCTGATGAAGTGCTTGCATCTTTATAACATGATTGTTCTTCAGCATCATGAATGAGAAACCAAGAATGAACACCAACCTGTTTGTTCTTCAGTTTGTTTACTTCTGCGGGGTTCTGGGTCTCTCATCTTCTCTGTGTCCTCTTTAATAAACGTAGTCTTCTCAGATCTCAACTCTGCTTGATACTAGTCTTCATTTACACACTGATGGGAATATTCCAGCATTTATTGGTGAATTTATGTGGGTGGAGCTTCACTGATGATGTGGTTGCAGTGGGAGGAGCTTCACTGATGATGCGATTGCTGTGGGAAGAGCTGATCTGCCAAAAATCAAAATTATATCACAGAGTTAAGGCCATTGCACACCGAGTACGACATTTTCACACGTAAAAAAATAAATAAATACGACGTTATGTCAATCGAGTTTGCACACTGCCTCCGAAACTTTCGTCCATTATGAAAAAAAAAAGAAAAAAAAAATCAGATCAGGTTAGATATTCTGCGTTTTCACATCCATAACAAGCATTTTGATAGGAAAGGATGATGAATGTGAGAAAACCGAAACGAAAATGTTGGACTCAGTGTGCAATGAACTTTACTGAATTTGTTTTTATAAAAATTTATAAAATAATAAAAACAGCTGTAGTGTTCATTCTTCCAGATCATACATAATAGTAAGAAAAACAGTTTAATGCATATTTGTAACAATAATAATATTTTTTGACACTCTTTAATGTATAAGTGGTAATTTTCAGGAGATTGAACACATCAACATAAAAAATGAGGTGAAACCGGGAACAATTGACATGAAATAAAGAGACTTTTCAGCAGATCTGTTAATACTGATGAGCCTCAGACTATCAAAACTCATTCAACAAGACATTCAGGATCATTAGCAGATCATCTCACTTTATTCTGAGTGTTTGCTGTTAAAATAGGAGTGTAAGAAAATATAGATGTAGCCTACTTGTTTTTTTTTTTTTTTTTTGCCAATACTGTGTTGATTTTCAAAAAACGGAATATAAATATATTTTACAAATCTTACAAGATTCATGGCAGTTGTTTCGTTTTGAATTTATGTCCCGACCACTAGATGGCAGTCTTCATCTCTGAACTTAAACATTGTCAGGAAATACTAGCATAAGGGTATAATGGTTAGTAATAATGGAGAATGAAAGAATTGTTTTAGTTCCCGTTTCGGTGTCCACATCTGAAGTGAGTCATTTTGGCGTTTGTGGTAAAACGTGTAAAATCCAAGTTGAAATGTTCTGAGAATATTTAACATCCGTTTTTATTTTATTGTTTTACAGTTGTTGTGTTTTCTTTAGGAATTCTGTAATTATTTTGTTCTGATCAAAATGTGATGACATTGAATGTTACAAGTGTAAATTTAAAATGTGAACCTTTAAAGCAGGATCTAAAAAATGTATGGTCATTTTAATAAAATACATTTTATACATACAGTATGGCTCAGCGTTTTCACATCGGGATAGGCGTTTTTCCCGGGTGCACAGAGGTACACATATGGAAACAAAGTCGCCTTGAAGTCTTCAGTTAGAAGAATTAATTTACATAAAACGTAGCTAACTCTGTTTGCTTAAAGAGCTTTTGTGTTTGATCAATAGAACCAAAAGCTGACGATTAAATTGTGCTGTACCTTTCAACAGTGTCTTTGCAAATGTACATGATCAATATAAACTGACAGCGATTAACCTCATTCTTTTGTCTAGTCATTTGCATAGATGGGCGAACATAATCACCTGTTTTTGTAAATGTGCCCAATTACATTTGCATTAAGCACCCAGTTCGCGTTGGTCTATAATTTAAATTAATAGTTATTAACAAAATAACTGCCTTTTTTAATGGAGTCCACGCTTAATATAATTTTAATTTAATTTAATTTATTTAAATGTTAAAAGAAGAGATTGCTGTTTAATTTAGTTTTATACATACATTATTATATCCATATATTTCTAATATCACAAAAAATCTTAAAGTTTACAGATTTCACATGATTCTTTTGTATTCTGAGTTTGGTGAAGTGTCCTCCAAACTAACCAACAACCGTATCAATTTGTACATAATAATTGTCCCACATGAGACCTGAGTGTTGCAAATCACTTCTCACTGCTGATTACAAATGGGTTTAGACGACGATAACCAGTGCTTGAAGTGAAAAAAAGAAGTGCTGGTATGCTTACTCCCCATATAGTGCTACAAATAAATAAATGCATGAATAAACGTTTAGTACATTTTAGTATAAATAAGTGCACGTCAAGCTGTGATACCAAACAGGATCACAGGGAGATGCCAAAAGACCACTGAAGCTCCTGCCTTGAGATGACTGTACAGGCTACTATACAGAAACACTAATCCACTGACAAGTTCAACCACATAATATAAAACATATTCAGCAGCATAAATTATAAAATAATCTTGCTTTTAAACCAAATGCATGCTAAAAATAATCATATACTTAAGTCTTTTGCTACCTCTAATGATAAAATCTACTGGTTTTCTATGCATCACTGCTGTTGTACTTATTGTTGCACTTACCGTTTGAATGCTTTCACTTACTTGGACTTTCCAGGAGCTTACCAGTTTAGAATAATGTGATTGCAAAAACCTGCTGCTTTTAATCAGTTGATTTCATAATTATGTACTTATTTAACCCTTAACCTCATACCTTGGGTCTTTAGCGATCCAAGGCGTCATTCACTACCCTCTCCCTCCTTTTTTTAAGTTTGACATCAACTTTCTTAGTATTCCTTAATCTACAGTACATTGTTAACAATATAACAAGGAAAAAAAAAAAAAATATATATATATATATATATATATATATATATATATATATATATATATATATATATATATACATACATACATATATATACAAAGTGTATAGGGTCGCTAGAGAGGTGTGTAATAGTTTAAGTATATTTTTCGTTCGTAATAGAAAACATGTAAATATCAGATGACTAAATAGGTGTAATTCACCTTTAGTCCTCTAGACTGTTTACAGTTTTTCTCAATTGCTAAAACACTATAACCAGTCTTTTGAACTAAAATTTCAAAACTATAACGCCATTTTTGAAAAAGCACACCCATTTCCCTAAACTATAAACACTATTCCCTGCTTTGACACATGAGTTAAATTTGGTGAACTGTTACTTCAAAACTCTACACACAAATCCCTACATTTCTCAGTGCTTACACCATGTGGTCATTTAGAAAGCACAAGCATTCAATATTGTTCACTCAAGTCTGCGAAGTTTGAGCTCAATTAGCACACAATTACCCAACTGGAAACACTAGGACTCAAAATTTAGCACACACCAATCAGAACCTTCGGTGGAGATAAAAGAGCCAAAGTCAGCTTACAGTTTTTCTCAGTCACTTTGGTGCATTTCTCAGATCAGAAATGAAATTGTCAAAACTACTTGTTCAACATCCACATCATCTAGTCTCTTGTCATGTTGCTCAAAATGTATTATGTATTACAGTTTTTTCACACCAATCAGAAACTTCGATGGAGATAAAAGGATAAAAGTTTTTCTCAGTCACTTTGGTGCATTTCTCAGATCAGAAATGAAATATACATTTGTCTGCAGTTTCCTACATTATCAGTTGCTATTGTCATGTTGCTCAAAATGTATTATATACTGTAGTTCTCTGTGCAATAGTCTTACCCCTCAAAACATCAAGTCATTAGCTCATCATATAAATCATTACCTAAATGCAAAATTTTTGATCTAGTTGTCCTAAATTGTCAATCATATATTCTACACATTTCTATTAGACTTTTTTGTAAATTTGCCATGAATTATTCAAGTGAATCTTGACTTTCACTAATGTAGATAATATAGATCAACCAATGATAAAGCAGTTCTCTGAAATAGATCAAAGGTACAGCTCATGAACCTTCAATTAGAAAGCATAGACAGAGGACAACACAGGAGTTACAAATTCTGACAGTGGACTTTCTTATTTTTATTTTCACCTTTGTGCCCATATTTCTCTTTTTCATTGTTTCACAATGACATTGTGTGCTTTTATTTTTATTTATTTATTTTTTTGTCAGACCACTAGTACAAGTGTAACTGTGAATTCTATCCAGTCTTTTTCAATCAATATCCCACATACAGTAATGTGTAATTTTGAAGAGGAAGAGTAGGAGGTGAAAGAGGAAGAGGAGGAGAAGAAGGAGGACGATGATGACAACAACATGGAAGAGACAGAGGAAGAGCAAGGGCAAGAAAACAAGCAGTCTCATATATTTTAGTTGATGAGTGCCAGGGTTGGATCAGGCATGCAAGAGGATTTGACCCCTGCTGCCTGGCCAGGGCTAATTTAGCCTGTGATGCTGAAGAGGTTCTTTGGCCTGTCCCAGACCAAAGACAGGATGCTGGGCAGAATAATTATTTTGTTGTTTTTTTGCTGTTTTGTACTCTACAGTACAATAAATTAAGGAATAAAACACTTGCAAAGGAATAGATTTGTTGTGTACATCATGTGAATTTTTTTTAATTTGTATTGTTTTTGTAGTATTGTTTTGAATTTATCTCATCAGTGTGTAAAACTGTGTTGTAGTGTGTTTGTTTTTGAGGATTTGTGTGTCATGTCTGAAAGCAAAGTTTGGTTTTTCAGCAAGATTGAATTGTTTTGAGTGGAGAGCTTCATTTTGACCTCAGTATAGGAAGTTTGGGGAAATGAGTTAGGAGTTGTGGATTTGTGTTTAGAGTTTCGCAAATAAGAGGCATAATTTCAAGAAATGTGTTTAAGCAATTGAGAAAAACTGTAACACACAACAATGACGTGATGTTTCACTCATAACTATTGCAGGCATAATACGAAATATAATTAGCAAAAATTAAAACTGGTTTGAATGGCTTTACTGCAGAGCAATTACTGTATGCAATAAAATATAAATGTCACTTTGATTTGATGGTGGATGTGGTAAATAAGCTGCCAGCGATCAAAATATTGACTTTGAAGTCATTGAAAATGATAGTTTTGAGAATATGGCTAAGATCGCTATTATGAGCCAGGTGTTTAATACTGTGGAAGTGCGCTCTGAGGATGATGGCGATTGTAAAATCATCTGCTCAAACTGAACCCTTCTAAATTTCAAAACGAAACAAAATATGCTTTATTTTATTCTTCTGTAATTATTCTTAAAATAAATTAATTAAAAGAGAATTTTTGCTATTGCATCAGTTAGAGATCCATCTGTGCTGGATATACAGGGCAGGGTCACTAAAGACCCGAATATGTAATAATGATTGTCAAAACATTCATGCATTTAAGGGTTAAAGTAGTAATCAATAATTATTATTTTACTACTCTACATGCCTCCCCTGACACGCTCTCATGCCCCACACACTGACAAACCACAATACAAAATAAAAGACAAATGTTTTCAGCACTTACACCCTGAAAACAAACAAAAGTCTCAGAGTTAGTCAATGTCAGGGAATAGTCCATGGACCTACTGGAGAAAGAAGAGATGTCTAACAGTGTGAAGACAACATGTACATGTATCTCCTGACAGGGCACTGCTTGGGCCTTTTCCCTCTATAAAGTGGCATTTTCCTTGGTAACAATGTAAAGTATGCCACAAACCAACAGTACAAAATACAGGAAGCAGAGATACAAACGTAGAATATTGGTTTGGGATTTAAAAATTACATTACAAAGAAGAAGATTCCTTTTGACACCAGCAGATTTTATTTGCACACTTTATTCATCTTTACAAGGACACTGAAGAGCAGTAGACAAAAAGAGTAACTGCTCCCTGAAAGTCCAAGTACTACAGTGTCCCCCTCATTAAAAAAAAAAAAAAAAATAATAATAATAATAATAAAGGGAAAAAAAAGCAGACAAAAGGGAAAAAAATACCTTTTTTGACACAGTTGTCAAATTCTCTAAAACAGACGTTCAAACAAAGGCATTTGATGTATGAAAGGATGATGAACAGCTATATATATATAGCCTGACCTGCACCAAAGTTTTCATACAGAGCAAACTGATCCAACTTTCACACTGGACTTATACACCTCCAGCTCCAGGAAACCTGTGTAAGCACGCTCTTCACAGAATTACAGCTCAGCGTTCAATAAGATTCTAGCAAATGAACTGAACTCAGCCTCTATCCTTCTATCTGCTCCTGGATAAAGGACTTCCTCACTAAGAGTCACTAACACTTAGATTTGGTCTCCAGCATCACATCAGCACTGGCTCGAGGCTCGACTCTACTCCTGAACTGATGTGACTGAACTCGCACTCGTTCATCATCAAATCTGCAGATGATACTACAGTGATTGGACTCATCTCAGAAGAACATGAATCAGCCAGATTAAGTCCAGAAACTAGAGCTGTGCTGCTCTGATAACAACACCTCCAAAACAAAAGAGCTCCTTCTGGACTTCAGCAGATCTACTCTACACCAACAGAACTGGGTGGAAAGAGTGCACACCTTCAAACTCCCGGGAGTCGCATTTCTGATCAGCTCTCTTGGTCTGTTACACCTCAGAAACAATCAAAACACAAAGCAATGGCTGCACTTCCTCAGAGAGCTCAGGAAAAACATCTTGGAGTGTGAGCTGCTGTTGTACTTTTACTGCTCCACCATTAAAAGTGTGCTGCTCTCCTGCATTTCTAATGTGCTGCATCTCACAGATCCGAAAGAACAAGAAGCACTCACTAACAGGACAGTTTGATTCCAGTTGCTGTCTGTACTTTACCTCACAAATGCACTAAGGCAAAGGTCAATGTGAAAATACTATTTCCAGTCAAGCTTCTTCTGTCTGTACTGCTGTTTTTATACAATGTGCAGAATCATGTGCAATATGATCACTTGTTCACCTTATTAAATAGGACTTGCACTAAATGTGGCATGTCAGTTTACAAGAATCTGGCCACTAATCACTACTGCTACTTATCCCATTTCAATTTGTACTTCTTGTATATATTTACTGTTTCATATGAATGTAGAGATCAATACGACTCAGTCACTTGTATATACTTTTATAATTAACCCCTTAACTGTCACCCATCCACCATGTGGGACGTCTAAGTTTCCTTTACTATTTTACAAATAAATCCTAATCTAATCATGACAAACTATATATCGTTGGAAAGGTCTAAGGCTCCTAAATAGATGTTTTACTATTTTTTGTGTGTTACACATTATGTAGGAAAAGTAATAGATTATTTTATGACAAAAGTGCACCTCAAAATTCTACTTCATAACAGGAATTCTAACCTTTGACACAAAAGACATTTTTGTTGCCTTTTTATCTATAACGCTTTAGAAATCATATGAAATTATATATCAGTTGAAAACTTAAAATCTCAAAATTCATCCTTTGAAAACCATTTTTAAATCAGACATTGCTTTTACATGGAAAATGTACATCAAAGTGATATTACAAAATGTTTTCATTCATGAATTATAAAAATTTAAGTTTGAATACTGCATTTTCATGTCTATGTTCAAAATGGGAGTGATAGTTAAGAGGTTAAACCGTACAGTCTATAGTCTTATTTATTGTCTGTGGTTATATGTTTGTTTTCTAACACCAGTCAGGAACAATGCTCCTAATTTCATTGTATGCAGAAAAATACAATGACAATAAAGGCTTTTAATTCAATTCAGTTCAGTTTAATTCAAAGCTTTATTGAGAAATTTAAAACAGAAAACTCCAAAAAAGCAAACATTTTCCATATGCAGTAAAAACTTTTGAACAGTGCAACTCTCTTGTCATCTGTGTTCATAATTTTTGCAAATTTTAATGTTCACATAAGAGTGTGCACACAGTACTATCAACAAACAAAATCTTTTCACTGCAGAGAAAACCGCATCTGAAGTGACATTTGACGTATTTACACGCTCAGAGTTTGCATGTGGCCCAAAATTGAAATTAAATGGATTCAAACGTCCTTGAATCACGCTGTAAAGTGAAACATCACCAATTGTTCAGATAATCAGTAGATTACTTGACTACCAAAATAATCAATAGTTACAGCCCTAGATTAGTTAAAACATTTCAAAGTACAGCTGCATCGTTTTACTTTTTGTGATTAAAAAAAAAAAAAAAAAAAAAAATTTTCACTGAAAAGTTCTTAAAAAGTATTAAAATATTGCCTCATTGTAGTGAACCAAGTATCTGTATTTTGTCTCATCTCGTCAGCTATGTGCAGTGGTGGACGAAGTACACAAATCAAGTACTTGAGTAAAAGTACAGATACGTATAATAGAATATTACTCCAGTAAAAGTAAAAGTACTCCTTTTTCCATTTTACTTGAGTGAAAGTACAAAAGTACTACATTTTTTGTGTACTTAAGTAAAAAAGTACTGACATATTTTGCAATTTTATAAAGGCTATAAATTTATATTAGCATATATATTTTTTATAATCCTACTATAAGCCTTGGTTTTTCCCAAAAATAACCACTAGCCTATATGGAGTCAAGATAGATTTTTGTTGTTGATATGGTCTACGTTGACAATGTTCACTGTGAAGCTTACATTGCATTGTAACGTTACCTGAGAGAAAACTGATTTAACCATCTCATTTTCACCAGTAAGAAAAGTGTTTTAAAGCTTGTTATTTTGCAGAACGGCACAGTTATAAATGATATGAGAATAAGGCCTGAAGTTAGGAAGAAAAATGTAATTATATTTTCATAATATTTTTCTTTTTTCTCAAACATTGTCTGTGGTGTAAAAACACCCCTGGCCAAATGTCCCCAGAGGGCATCACTTCACACTTTGATAATTACTGTAGTTACCATCTGAACATCACATATTTTCTTTTCCCTCAGATGTAATCTGTCTAGGTGGTTGATTATAAATATTTGGACTTCATATCTGAAAATTACCTCAACTTAGCACCAGCAAGCTTGTTAGCTAGACAGTTAGCATCAGCTAACAATATTTACTTATTTTCAGTATGGTTATGAATAAACATTTATTTCTGTATACTAGGCTAGTTGATTCAAACAATATAAAAAAGTATACCGTTAATAAACAATATAAAAACAGACGTCACATAGGGCTAAATGCGTAGCATTTTAATAAAACTGTTGAGGTTACAGCAGCGAGGAATATGAACGTGTAACGTTATGAGTTATTTGATTTAATCTGTGTTATTTTAATGTTTCGTTTTTTTTTACCTAAAAAGAGACGATGTTGATGATGTGTCTGCATTTAATCATTTCAGCGGGCTTAAATACATCACCCTTTACAGCAGATTTAGTTCGCAAACAACTGACAGTTGCAATAATTAATCCTAAAACTCGACATTATATCTTACTTTTCGCAGCATCAGTCGCGCGCGCTCACAATCTCCCGGTTCTTATTTGTGAATTCAGATGACTGGAGACTCGCTCTAAACGGCTCATTTGAATCAGTGAGTTTGAACAGCTGCAATTGGATCAGTCCAATTCGTGAATGAATCGCTTGTGGCGATTTGCAAACCGATTGAAAAGAATCAGTTTGTTCATTAATCAGACACTGCTTCTGCGTCTCGGAGCACGTAATATATTATAAGGAGTAACGACATGTTTTATTAAATGTAGTGGAGTAAAAAGTACGATATTATGCTTTGGAATGTAGTGAAGTAAAAGTAAAAGTTACTCAAAATAAAACTACTCCAGTAAAGTACAGATACTTGAAAAATGTACTTAAGTACAGTAACGAATTACAACTACTTCGTTACTGTCCACCACTGGCTATGTGTATTGTCAGAAGTGATATAGCTCATTATTTTTCAAGTGTATGATAGCCGTCATTCTTCAGGTCAATCATATATTCATGAAAAAAAGGTATCTTTGCCATAGTATCCCTTCAAATGTTAAAGTTGCCACAGTCATCGCATTCTTTGCATGTGCTTCACTTTATTTGTACCATTTAGTTTTATTTGTTTATTAATTCGAATTTGAAAGATAATAGCACTATTGGTTGATAAGTGAGATCTTTGATAAATACCAAAAATAAGTAGTGCTTGAAAAGTCCTTGAAGGTCCTGGAATTTCGTTTTGCAGTATCTGTATGAACCCTCTTTAAGTTACCAGCAATTGGAGCATTTTAATGTTTTAGTTGTTGTTAACTGAACAGTAGTTTTCTGTAGTAAACTGTCTTTGTATATTTCCAATTTGATATGAATTTCCTAGTATTTATTTTACCATTATTCCTTTTGAACAACATTTCAGTCTGAGCCTGTAAAGGGCTAATGCAGATACATTACTAGTTAGTTTCAGGGAAAATCATTCAAATAATGTTCTTTTGTTTTGTTTGCCAAATAACCCTGCATACGCCCCCTTCCCTCTCTCCACAGGGGAAAAAAGTTTCGGCTCAGGATATATATCCCTTTCATGCATGAATTATGAAAAACATGATCTAGATTTTTTTTTATGATTATTTTTATTACTTTAATATGATGTTAAAACATGAATCCATTTTCATAAAATTCATTTTTATTAAAAAAATATTTAACTGTCCACGTATGTGGACACCATGCAACAAAGGAGTAAAATGGCACATAAAGCCACAGCTGACAATATGAAATATTGTGTTTTTTTTAATGGCATGTTATGCTATTTATATCAGCTCAGTTATTAAAAACAATAATATTACAATATAATAACAATAAAACACATATTGTAAGAACAATAACAGTAGTTACATGTATGCAGAAACCTATTAGCACTATAAAAATCCAATCAAAAACTGATGGTTGTAAGAATTTATTATAATTTCATCTTTATCTTACTTCCACTGTCCTCTGAGATATTTTCTATTTTTCTGTACTGACTCCTTGACCTATGCTGTACCTGTTTGGCAGGCAAAATGCAAATTTGTCTCCATATATATGTGTAAAGTTGCCATTTAATACTGTAATAATTCATTTTAAATGGTTATTTATGTAGATATATTTGTTAAATGTCTGTTTTATTACAATATAAGACAACTCATAACATCTTTGGAAAAAATTGAATAGATATACTAGCAGATTACAGAAATCAGACTTTATGCAATCTGACTCCTCTGTTGCATGACGTCCACATACGTGGACAGTTGGTTTTTGGTGAATAAAAACTACATGAGTTTTAGTTTATAAAATACTAACATAATCATCATACTTTACTGTACACACTGATATATATATTTTTTTTATCTCAAATTGACCTCCTTGTATAAAAGTCATCAACCAATGAATATTTGGGATACAAGATAGTAGCCACTGTTACAATATTGTTGTCAATCTACTGAAACTGCCCTGAAGTGGTTTGCAGAATATTACCATAATTAATGAACCCTAAATTGAGTTAAATTAACTGTCCACATATGTGGACACCATGCATGAAAGGGATATATACATATCTGCTTTAACCCCAGTTTATTGCGTGATGCATTATTGGTAAGGACACAGATAACTTTGCAGTTGAAATCTTTGTAGTTTTCAGATCTGAAATTTCTAGATCTGAAGATGATCTACTTACTGTGATAGATTTTTGTATGATTGTGTACAGAAGATGAACGACTGAAATTCTTCCCACATTCAGTGCAGTAATACGGTTTCTCTCCAGTGTGGGTCCTCTCATGTGTTTTCAGATTTGCTGACTGACTGAATCTCTTGTCACAGTGTGAACACATGTAGGGTTTTTCTACAGTGTGAATCCTCTCATGCAGTTTTAAACACTTTGCTGTAGTAAAAGTCTTCTCACACTCAAAGCACATGTACTCTCTCACACCAGTGTGTACTTTCTGATGTGCTGTTAAATATTGAAGACGTGCAAAACTCTTTCCACACAAATGACATAAATGCAGCTTCTCCTTTGTATGAACTCTCTGGTGTTTCTTCAGGACTGAAGCCCACCAAAATGTTTTGTCGCATAGATCACATGTGTATGGTTTTTCTCTAGTGTGGATGTTCATGTGTGCTTTAAGGGTTGATGGTCCTTTGAAGCCCTTTCCACATTGATCACAAGTGAATGGTTTCACTCCAGTATGAACTCTCATGTGCTCCGTAAATTGTCCTTTTTGTGCAAAACCCTTCCCGCACTGATCACATGTGAACGGTTTCTCTGTACTGTGGGTCCTCTCATGTGTTTTCAGATTTCCTGACCAAGTGAATCTCTTGTCGCAGTGTGAACACTTGTACGGTTTCTCTCCAGTGTGGATCCTCTGGTGCTGTTTTAAAGTCCTTACAGATTTAAATGTCTTCTCACACTCAAAGCACATGTACTCTCTCGCAGCAGTGTGTATTTTCTGATGAATGTTTAAATGACATGAATGCGGCTTCTTCTTTGTATGAGCTTTCAGGTGTGTCTTCAGGTTTGAAGCCCCCAAAAACATGTTGCCGCATTGATCACTTGTGTTCAGTTTCTTCTCCTCACCTTCCCTCAATTCTTCATTCTCCTTAACTTCTTGAATCAACTCTAAAAATAAAAGTAGAAAAGGTTCATTTTCAGTAGCTTGTCAAAAGCATAGAAATGTGGAAACAAATATTAACCCTGGTATAACATTGAAAAGTAGATAACTGTTATACAGAAGTTTGGTAATTCTGATGCATTTTTATAAATTATACGTTCCAGATATTTTATATATTTTTTTCAATTAATGAGGTACATTGATCTTCATTTTTTTTTTTTTTTTATATAATCCAGCGCTGCTAAAATCTACAGATGGTGGCACCAGAAGCAGGTTTGGAAGGCTATCGAAAATAATTTAGAAGATAATTTAATAAAATGACTACTGTTTTGCATTAATTGCATTAACTATTGTTGTGCTATGTCCAAATTGATTGCACTGCATTTTATGCATAATCATTTTCTATTCTTAACTGTTTTAATTCATTTTAAATCATTTTTAAATTCCTTTAAAAATCCAAAATCCAATTTTTACACACAAAATTAATATATTCTACTCTTATTAAATGAAATAAATTTAGTGGTGCAACTGAAAAAAAGAGGGTGAATGTTCAAAAAGGTTCACTGAATAATAGTGTATTTATAATTTAAAAACAGAAACAAAAAGTAAAAGTGAATGACTAATAAGCCAACACATGCTTTTTAAACTGTGTCATAAAAAAACATCTCAGAAAAATGTTATGGGGTTTCGAATCAAAATATGAACAAGACATGACGTTGATTTCATACATGAACGGGATTAAAAGCATGTTTATTTTGCATTTTGGGAGACACAATAAATGAATAGGGAATAAAATTATATTTCAATATTCCTGTGAAATATTATGTATTTTTATTAAAATTTTGTCCGTTATCACTCCCATTATTATAATTCTTTTTTCATGACATGTTGCCCGAAAACACATTAATATGCAAATTTAATTTAGTTTATAGATACATTGAATATAATGAGAAAACATGTTTTTTGACATTTTGGATGAACAATGGTATATAGAATTATTCTGTTATACCATAGTTGAGACTCATTGTTATACAAAGTTTGTAAAATAAAAAAAAATAAAAAAATTATATATATATATATATATATTCTGAAAACTAAAAAATAATCTGTTTTTGTCTATGCATGTTTATTCATGTCTTTTTATTAAAAACAAACATACAAACAAACAAAAAGTCCCAATGTCCTCTACCAAGGACATAGCAGAACTTATAAATAAAATATATTTAGATTTTAATTTACATTTTAATACTCTAAACAATGTAATAACATGATTTTTCTTATTATTATTATTATTATTATTGTTAATAAAGAAAGAAAAATAGACACCAACCTCTTTGTTCTTCAGTGTCTTTGATTCTGCAGGGCTCTGGATCTCTCATCTTATCTCTGTCCTCTTTGGTAAACCCAGTCCTGATGATTTGATGCTCGTCTTCCCTTTAAAAGTGATGGGAATATTCCAGCATTTATTGCTGAATTACTGTGGGCGGAGCTTCACTGATGATGCTATTCTTGTGGGAGGAGCTTCACTGAAGGTGAATTGCAACATGAGAGGATCTGATCTTCCAAAACAAAAAAATGCATCCCTAACCGAGATTGTTTTCACAGCACAACATCTTTTCCCACTTAAAGCTCATTTTATTGAAGACATCAGCATAATAAATGAGGTGAAAACAGGAGCTATTGACATGAAATAAAGAGTCTGAGGCTCATCAATATTAACAGATCTGCTGAAAAGACTATCAACACTCATTCAACAAGGCATTCAGGATTATCAGCAGATCATCTCATTTATTCTGAGCATTTGCTAGCACATACGTAAAGCAACATCGTGTGAATGTCTAATTTAAATAGTCTTGTATGTACAGAAACAAACAATGAAATTTGAACATCTTCAAATAAAGACCACAGTGCAATGTTTAAATGACTTCAGAGTCACATCTGATTAATATTTCACTATTTTAACATTTATGTATGGATGTCTCACGTGGCTCATTTTAGGCTCAATGTAACGTTAGCAGTCTCTGTTTCAGTAATAATATCGATTTTCCTCACAGATCTCAAACTTTCTTAAACTTGACATTCAGCAACAGTTTACAAACACAGAAACACTCGCACAGACGAACGCGTAAAAGCTCACAAAGTCGTCTGAATTAATTTAACATCGGCTGTTTTCCTCACATGCTAGCTGCTGCACTAAGTGTTTATTTCAGTTAGGAAGACGCTAGAAAAGATCACAAGTAGCGCTGAACCCGATGAAAACAATACAGAAATTAGCCTGTAAAATGTTGCTTAAACAAACTGTATAAAGTGTGTTTGATAGTTGTGTAAATAAGCAAAACATGAAATACTTTGAACTGCTGAATTCTCCTCACAAGACACTGCTGTTGGTTATTATTCGCGGGCTTTGTCCGTGTTTGAATAAAGATCTGGCGCCACCTGCTGGACGCTCGCGGATTTTAATTCGCCTGAGATTTTATGTGTGTGTATTTATTTATTTATTTATTTGATTTTTTTTATACTTTTGTTTTTAGTTTACCTTTCTTCAGTGTAGTTACATTATATTTGCACAAACAGGAGGAAATATCAAATATATTAATATGTGAATATAGATACATATTAATGAAGTCGGACACAAGAAAATGTTAAATATTGCTGGTGCTCTTTATTTTTAAAAGTTGTAGGATCATTGTCAGTTTCTGTAGCCTACATGAAAAGCCTAAAATGTTAATTATCGAATTACTTCACTGCCATTGCTGTAGTTAGTAGAAAACCAAATTATATTAAGATTCATATGGACATGTTAAGCTATGGTGTTGTTGATAGGCATTGGCGTTTTTGTATTAATAATGTCACATTGTGAAAAAAAAAACTGTATTGTCTTTCATTGGAACACTTATAGGCTTTTTTTCATATATCCTGATTAAAATAAGTTTCTAGCAACAAACACTCAGAATAAATTGAGATGATCTGCTGATGATCTTGAATGTCTTGTTGAATGAGTGTTGATAGTCTGAGGCTCATCGATATGAACAGATCTGCTGAAAACACTCCTTATTCCATGTCAATAGTTTCTTTTTTCACCTCATTTATTATGCTGATGTCTTGAATTAAATTAGTTTTAAGTGGCAATTTACAGGAGATCTGGTGTCAATACTGAGTAGCCTATATTTGTTGCTTTCAAATCTGTAGATGCATTTCTGTGTTGTTTTCAACTATTTTTCTTTACATAATATTATTATTAAAAAAAATATATTATTTATATTGTGCT
This sequence comes from Garra rufa, assembly GCF_049309525.1. Taxonomy (NCBI): domain Eukaryota; kingdom Metazoa; phylum Chordata; class Actinopteri; order Cypriniformes; family Cyprinidae; genus Garra; species Garra rufa. The sequence continues at coordinate 10,638,235 of NC_133361.1, forward strand.
GTGAAAACGATCTGCAGTGATATATATTTGTTTTTATTTTGGCAGATTAGCTCCTCACATAGAGACAGAGCGCATTTAGGCCACGCCCACATGGGGCGGGGAGGGGGCAATCCGACGCTCTCCATTGACTTTGTATTGTGGTACGCTGCCTCCTTGTCATTTCTGACTTGTAACAAAAATCAGACCAATGTCTAAAAGATGCTAAGTGTCAAGGTGTAAACAAGTAAACAAGCTGAACACAGAACTACGTTTTTATAAGCGGTCGACCTAAAAAAAAAAGAGCGTTCAAGGACACAAAAGTATTTTATTTTCCCGCTTGAGGGAAATTTAACGGCAACAGTAAACATTTATTATTTTTAACCACATCAAAGGATTATTTCACCAACCTGAAAGGATGAGATATATTGAGAAACTAAATTTGATTGGTCAATGTCAGTGCTTCTTTTCCTTACCTTCCTTATGTTAGAGAAATGATCCAACTGAATGGCCCAACGTGAAATATATCAACTTTTGGTTGATAGCTTATAAAAACTTGGGTTTTTTAGCTTGTTTACTGTTCACTTTGTCACATAACGAGCTTTTAGACACTGTTCTGTTTTTGTTGTAAGTCAGAAAGGACAAGGAGTCAGCTTCCCGCAATACAAAGTCAATGGCCACGTTTTTTTTTTCTCAGTGCGACCACCGCCTTGCCCAACTAATAAGAGGTAAATGAAACAAAGGTTTAACAAAACAGCACTACTCATTTTAACTGCTTAACATGTAGGACCAATAAGCACAGCTTAAACGTGGGTAAACTTTGCATGGTTAAACAACTTTTTGCTGTTATCACTAGGGTGTACTCACTTTTGTTGCCAGCTATTTTGACAATAATGACTGTATGTTGAGTTATTTTTAGAGGACAGTAAATCTATTCTGCTATACAAGCTGCACACTGACTACTCTAAAATATATCCAAGTTTTTAGTATTGTCCCTTGAGAATATATACTATAAATGATATATAAAATGATATATTTATAATATATATATATATATATATATATATATATATATATATATATATATAGAGAGAGAGAGAGAGAGAGAGAGAGAGAGAGAGAGAGAGAGAGATCAAACATGCTGATAGATGCTGGTACTGTTGAGCACATAACGTTAAAGGCTTCTTAACAGTTTCCAAAAGCATGTTGGATTTCACATGAACGTGCAAATGAGAAGACGTTATTACAATCCATTACAGACTGTTAAACCGTTTATGGTCATAACCACAGATTAAAACTGGCCAAGAACATTACACAGGATTCAATATTTAATAGAGATTATGCCATTGCGTAATGTGTCAAAAGCTCCTTATCAGATCTATCCAAAGAGATATGATCAAACTCCTAGGCCAATCTGATGTTAAATTCTGCCTTTGCAAACACAAGGAAGGAGGGCGCAAGGATGGGCAACGCCCCCTAGCGCACTCGCATCTCCCTCAATAAAATTTGGAAATGGGATACTTTTCAATTAAGGTATACCTTATCTTGCAGAATGAGGACCCCTAGCCCTCTGGGCCTCTTCGGTCATTTTTGACCGAAAAATTTTATGTTTTGAATTTTTAAAAATCGTAGCTTCATCAGAATGAGATGACGCTTGGTGACTTTTGTTGCATTAGCTATGTGAGTACAAAAAAAAATCAGTGACATGATTCGGATATGTTAAAGGGTCAAAAAAAAATAGTCACACTTGGCTCCTTCGCGGTCAGAAATGACCGACATAGGAAATGAATGGGAAATACGAAAAAATGTGATAATTCAGATAATCTTTTGGTAATACAAGCTACAAATGAGCAACTGTGCTGAAAAGAAGTGTTCAGCAAGCAAGGACTGACACTCTAAAATAACAAAAGTACAGAACTGACACACACACGCACACACACGCGCACACACACACACACACAGACACACACACAGACACACAGAAATAAGCAGAAAAATGCAAAACCTGATATTTATCCAATCAAAAAATATCTAAACCTTGCCAAAATTTATCTTTTAGAATGTCTGAATATATTTCTAAATGCAAAGCCTAATAAAATGAAGAAACAGTAAAAAGAAAAAAAACAATAGGAATCCCAAAGCCCCTGTATATATGTATATAGGGAGACACAGTAGTTTACATGGCATTACACAAGTTTTTATTTTTTATGCCACTAGATGGTGCAATTTTCACTTTAAAAAATGGATTTTAAATGCTTTTACTCTATTTTAATGTGAAATGTTGTATATTTTGAAAAATAATAAATACATAATTAATTAAAAAATATAATATAAAATATAATTCTACTGGGAAAAAATTGCTCATTAAAACTGTATAAATATTGCATAGATTCATAAAAAATGCTCAAAATTCTAAATAATAATTACAAAATATTATTGAACAAAAATATATTTAATTGATTTTCCTGAAGAAAAAAAAAGTTACTTTTTAAGGCTTCGGTCACTTTTGACCGCGAGGGAGCCAAGTGTGACCCCTTAATGAGGAGGCCCAGAGGGTTAAAGGACATTTTGCCTCCCTTCAATTAAATATCTAATTTTTCCCCATTTTACTGGCACACAGTGGAATCAAAAGAAACTTTCTGCAGCATCATAGACTAAGCAGATCTCAAATAACAGATTTTCAAATTAAAAACAAAGCAAAATTAGATTTATTTTATTTGTGTTTATCATAAAATTATGAAAAAAATACAATGAAAACGAATATTCCACTCAATTTTTTTTTCTATAAAATGAGACCATTTTATCAATTTACTCCAATGTATGCGAGTAGGGCGCTATTTTAAATTCATGTACAGTACAGACCAAAAGTTTGGATACACCTTCTCATTCAAAGAGTTTTCTTTATTTTCATGACTATGAAAATTGTAGATTCACACTGAAGGCATCAAAACTAAACCTGACAGGGCACACCTGTGAAGTGAAAACCATTTCAGGTGACTTCCTCTTGAAGCTCATCAAGAGAATGCCAAGAGTGTGCAAAGCAGTAATCAAAGCAAAAGGTGGCTACTTTGAAGAACCTAGAATATGACATATTTTCAGTTGTTTCACACTTTTTTGTTATGTATATAATTCCACATGTGTTAATTCATAGTTTTGATGCCTTCAGTGTGAATCTACAATTTTCATAGTCATGAAAATAAAGAAAACTTTGGTTCAAAGGTGTGTCCAAGGTGTGTCCAAACTTTTGGTCTGTACTGTATGTCAAAATCAGCAAAAAATCCCAAATATGCCGCAGAGCTGAAGGGGTTAATAGACGGTGGATTTTATTGCATAATCAGTGAATTTACCAGAACTGTGCAGTTTAATTTGTGTCCTGTCATATTCAAGAATAACCATCTGCATTTCAGTTGTCAGAGTCCATCTTGCCAATCAGTTTTTTTTGGATTTCACAGATAGCTAAGAATACATAAGAATCCCCTATTTTAATTATAGCCTAATTATAGCTTTAAGAGTGTAGATAGAATAAAATGTAATGTACATGTTTAAGAATAGCCTACACACACTAGGCTACTTGTTTGTTGTTCTTCTTTTGTTTAAATTGTGTGAATTTTTAACTAAAGCAACCTTGGTCTGTAATGAATTACTTTTATATCAATATTTAATATTGAGGCTTACTACTTAGCAATTGTAACATTCCCAGAATACAAACATCAATAATACTATTAAAGTTATTTAAGAAACTCAACAAGGAAGTTGGATGAACACATTTAGTTTGGAGATACTGCATTTTGCTTTTGCAATAGTGTTTTAGTTTTTTTAGGCCATCCAAAGGCAGAGTGCAGGTCAAAACATTCAGGTCTGCATTTTGGTGGTCAAAGGTCTCATCAGTTGTCATGTTTGTTATCTATAAAAATGTATTCCTAAGAAGGCATTATATTTCCAATAATCTACCCACAACATGTTTGACTTGCTGGTGTAAAAACTTTATAGGCATTTTTCTCAGTTTCAGTGTTGGTGTAGTTACTGCACTTAGCCTTTGTAGGGCAGAATAAAGGCTTACAATTCAATTCGATTCAATTTGATTCAAAAGCTTTATTGAGAATTTTAAAACAGACAGCCCAAAAAGCAAACATTGTCTTAATGCAGGTACAATCAGCAAACAATAGTTGTTGAAAAAATATAAAAAGTAAAGCTAATATATTAATAAAAAGATATGTAATCAATAATTACTGAAAGCAAAATTGATCAATAATTACTGAAAGTAAAAGTAAAAACGAATGAGCTGGATCTCTCTCCTACTGATATCCTAAAAGTAGGGATGGGTATTGTTAAGGTTTCAACAGTATTATTATTCTCCTGATAATGAACATCAGTCCGATTCATGATCAGTATTCTTTTTTGTTGCTGTCATTTGTTTGTTTGATTTTCAATAAAAAAATACAAAAAACCTGAATGGCTTTATATTCTGAACTGTCAAAATCTATAGCAAAGAAATCTACAGCCTCTTCTTTAGCTTCCTAAACCAGAACAGTTTGCAAAAAGCTTCTACTTTCCTTTACAAAAGAGTAAGCAAACTGCAAGTGATATGCATTATGAGACAACTAAACATGATGTCAAACTCATAACAAAGCACAATAATATCATTTATGTCATGAAGCAAAATTATATACAAGAAAAAAAAAAAAACTTTTTGACTTTGGGGAGTAACTCTTTGAGTTGATCTGAGCATGTCGATCCTAAATTTAGGACTAATTTATTTTTTTTTTGCTCTAAGAGTGTTTCACAAAGCGTTTTAGGTCCTAAATCTGTGAAACATTGCGAACAGTGAAGAGGACTCCTAAGTCACTATGGCCAAATCCCAACTATCCTAAAACAGCTGTTGCTGGCAATCTGCCTCGCAACGTAAACATGTTAGAAACATTCGATGATAATGACCTTTTAAAATCGTATTACCATTGTATTGGAGGTTATGCCAACTTAAATTTTTATTTTGATTATATCCTTGTTTTCATTAACAAGTCTGACAAGAAGTATAGCTGTTCTTGCGTCCAGTTTGGTTTTCTTTTATGCTTTCATGTCTTACTATAAGCCATGATTATTCTACTTTGTTAATTAAAAGGCTGTTTAGCACAGATGTAAAAGGGCTGCCAATTAGTTAAACATATACTTGTTTATTTATTGACACTTAGCCTGCATTTTAAAATCTTTATTTGAATGAGGCAATTCACATTTTAAACCTTTATTTGAATATGGAAACATAATATTGCACTCTACAGTATTTTGATGAACAAATCTCTGACAGAGACGCCTCATCTATCAGCCAATCACTGTGTGCATAGCTAATAAGCATGCTGACATCATTCATAGCAGTGAGGTCAACCCTGTCCTTACTAAAAGTTTGTCTTGAGAGTACGGGCCCTGAAGTCTAACTAGGGATGAATTTTGTAATTGATTTAACTGAGGTACTAATTGAGTTAATTGAGTTACTAAATGAGTTAACTGTTTCTTGAAAACTTTTCAAATCAATATTCCCAGTAAAGTATGCCCAACCCAAACCTACAACCCCCGTTACAACCGCCTCTACAAGTACTTTATTGATCTTGTTCTGTCTCACTTCTTCCTCAGCCTCTCTACGTTTCACTTCAGCCTCTCTCTCCTTCTGCTCAGCTATTCTCAGTCTCTCTGTTTCCTCTGTCTGCTTCTTCTCAGCTATTCTCCGTCTCTCTTCTTCCTCTCTCAGCTTCTTCTCAGCTTCCATCCGTCTCTCTTCTTCCTCTCTCAGCTTTTTTTCAGCTTCCTTCCATCTCTCTTTTTCCTCTCTCTGCTTCTTTTTAGCTTCCTTCCATCTCTCTTCTTCCTCTCTCTGCCTCTTCTGAGCTTCCTTGTACACCTCATTTGTATAATGCTCTCCATTATTCTCTATCACCATTCTCTCTATCTTCTCCAGCAGTTTATTAACTTGTGATGGATTTTTATCTTTGTTATTGAAAACATGATACCTGGATTTACACTGTCTAACAAGCTCATTTATCTGCTTGTTTTCTGTCAGAAACTCCTCTATAGGTTTGTCTAACTGATCTCCTCTAGTGAACAGAATGATAGTGTAATTAGCAGCCTTTTCTCCAAAGTTTTTATGGATCCATTTTAAAGTATTTTTCTCTTCATCAGTGAATCTCGCATCCAGTCTGATGACCAAGAGGAACACGTGTGGACCAGGAACAGACATATGGACACATTTCTCCATCTCCTCCCTCAGTTGATTTTCATTTATGTTTGTATCGAACATTCCTGGAGTGTCGATCACAGTGACCCCATTCTGCTGATGTTTCTGGCACATCTTAGTCACCGATTCAGAAGAAATTTTTTCTTCAAAAAACTTTTCCACAAGGATAGTGTTTCCTGATGCACTCTTTCCAGTTCCAGTTTTTCCAATCAACATTATCCTGAGTTCTGAAAAGACAAATGGTCCAGGTATCAGTTTCAACTTCATCTCATGTGACCACTTGTGTTCAGATTACTTCAAAACCCTTCCCTATTTATTACACCATGTCACGCCCTATTACCCTATTCATCTGCAGTGTCTTGCCTTAAACATATCCAAAATCAATTGTCATATCTCAAAGTATATTAGTAGTCAATCTAGTATTGTAGATATATTAGTATAGATGTATGACTGGTAAAAATGTTTATACTACAGGGCCGTTGAATGCTTGAATCTGATTGGCTGACGAACGTTCTAGAGGTGTGCATTATTTTCAGGGAAACGCACGGCGAATGTAGTTCCAGGCAGCTTTAGACCGCAGTACATGTCTGTATCACTTCGCCACACGATTTCAGTTATTTCAAAGGTCTTTACAGCCCAAAATAGCAATATAACCAAAAGAAACAATGACACTGGCCAAACAAATAAATGCCAAACAGTAAATGACAGGATAAAAGAGAACATTCATGCTAATGTTGTTAGCGCTGGTCTGACGATTAACAACTTAAAAATGACATGACAATTGGTAACAATAGCGTGGTCTTAAAGAAAATTAACTTAAAGTTTAACTGTTAGTAGAGAAGATGCTGCCAGTCACCTTTGACAGACGCACAGACTTGAGAGAGGTTATTCATGCGCTTAATCTCTCTCTCCCTGTCTCTTTCTGACTGCCTGCTTGTCTGTCGGTCTGTCTAAACTTCATTATTAACTGCATTAGTTTGCTATCAATGGCTCAAGCAGGTCAAGGCTAGTTCTAAAATGACGTTTTGGAACTAGCAACAAAGCTGTTGGATGAGCTGCGTAAGAAATGAATCCTACTCACAGTAGCATTTTAAGGATAAAAATGGGACGAATGTCTTGAAATATATCATCTGATCGATGTCTTGAGGTGCGGTGACTGTAGTATAAGTGGAATAATTGACTTCAGTCCATAGAATTCCACGAAAATAATGCACACCTGAGGTGGTGACGCGAAGCAAATAAGAAAATTCTTATTTTCTAAGAATTCTACGGCCCATCATCAATTATTCTTTACTTAACCATACCTGAAATTGTAACTATTGCTAGCCAAATCTCATTTAGTAGTGAATGCATTAAAAGTAAGCATTTTTTTCTGCCATATACTTAAAGTTGCCATAGAATGGAAAACTGTATTTACCTTGGCATAGTTAAATAATAACAGTTCAGTACATGGACATGACATACCATGAGTCTCAAACACCACCATTTCCTGCTTCTTATATAAATCTGGTGTTTGCAAAAGACCAGCGAAAAATAGGTCAATTTCAACATAACACCGACTATTACCAACCCAGGCTCATTGGCAATACGTGACTCTGCCTACATTTCTGCAGAACCTGAAATACGTATCTCCAGGTACATTTGGCTGCACTTTTCGGGTGAACCGTCCACTAGAGGCGCTAATGTGTATTTTTTTCCTCCGTTTTAAATACACGTTTATTAAAGGTTAGAAAGCAAATTAAACAGTGCTCGGTCTTCTCAGCATACAAAACGTTTGTATTAAACTTGTTAATTCCACATTTTGAAGGTGCCAAAGACACACGTCTCGTCTGGATTTATCCTTTAACTTCGATGGAGAGCAGTTGCGTACAAATACCACGCAGCATCTTCTACGGCAATTACGTCACCAGCGAGGCTCAGTTCGACCAGTCCACCTGATACGTGTACACCTTCAAGCAGGTAAGTGACCGCGACAATCTTTTCATTATTTTAATTATTTCGGTGTTTCTGCATCACTTCCATGGGGTCATGTGTTAAAACGGAAGCTTAGTGGAATAGTTAGCACGGCTGCTAACGTTAGCCTACGATTGACATTAGCCTAAGCATTACCACTGTAACTGTAGTTTTACTATAGTATTTATAGTATATGCACACTAACCACTAGCTTACTATGGTTTTACCACTGTAATTGTAGTTTTACTATAGTATTTGTAGTATATGCACACTAACCACTAGCTTACTATGGTTTTACCACTGTAATTGTAGATTTACTATAGTATTTGTAGTATATGCACACTAACCACTAGCTTACTATGGTTTTACCACTGTAACCGTAGTTTTACTGTGGTATTTGTAGTATAAGCACACTAACCACTAGCTTACTATGGTTTTACCACTGTAACCGTAGTTTTACTGTGGTATTTGTAGTATAAGCACACTAACCACAAAGCTTACTATGGTTTTACCACTGTAACTGTAGTTTTACTGTGGTATTTGTAGGATATGCACACTAACCACTAGCTTACTATGGTTTTACCACTGTAATTGTAGTTTTACTATAGTATTTGTAGTATATGCACACTAACCACTAGCTTACTATGGTTTTACCACTGTAATTGTAGTTTTACTATAGTATTTGTAGTATATGCACACTAACCACTAGCTTACTATAGTTTTACCACTGTAACTGTAGTTTTACTGTGGTATTTGTAGTATAAGCACAGTAAACACAATGCTTACTATGGTTTTACCACTGTAACTGTAGTTTTACTATAGTATTTATAGTATATGCACACTAACCACTAGCTTACTATGGTTTTACCACTGTAATTGTAGTTTTACTATAGTATTTGTAGTATATGCACACTAACCACTAGCTTACTATGGTTTTACCACTGTAATTGTAGATTTACTATAGTATTTGTAGTATATGCACACTAACCACTAGCTTACTATGGTTTTACCACTGTAACCGTAGTTTTACTGTGGTATTTGTAGTATAAGCACACTAACCACTAGCTTACTATGGTTTTACCACTGTAACTGTAGTTTTACTGTGGTATTTGTAGTATAAGCACACTAACCACAAAGCTTACTATGGTTTTACCACTGTAACTGTAGTTTTACTATAGTATTTGTAGTATATGCACACTAACCACTAGCTTACTATGGTTTTACCACTGTAATTGTAGTTTTACTATAGTATTTGTAGTATATGCACACTAACCACTAGCTTACTATGGTTTTACCACTGTAATTGTAGTTTTACTATAGTATTTGTAGTATATGCACACTAACCACTAGCTTACTATAGTTTTACCACTGTAACTGTAGTTTTACTGTGGTATTTGTAGTATAAGCACAGTAAACACAATGCTTACTATGGTTTTACCACTGTAACTGTAGTTTTACTATAGTATTTGTAGTATATGCACACTAACCACTAGCTTACTATGGTTTTACCACTGTAACTGTAGTTTTACTGTGGTATTTGTAGTATAAGCACAGTAAACACAATGCTTACTATGGTTTTACCACTGTAACTGTAGTTTTACTATAGTATTTGTAGTATATCTGCACACTAACCACTAGCTTACTATGGTTTTACCACTGTAACCGTAGTTTTACTATAGTATTTGTAGTATATCTGCACACTAACCACTAGCTTACTATGGTTTTACCACTGTAACCGTAGTTTTACTATAGTATTTGTAGTATATGCACACTAACCACTAGCTTACTATGGTTTTACCACTGTAATTGTAGTTTTACTATAGTATTTGTAGTATATGCACACTAACCACTAGCTTACTATAGTTTTACTACTGTAACTGTAGTTTTACTGTGGTATTTGTAGTATAAGCACAGTAAACACAATGCTTACTATGGTTTTACCACTGTAACTGTAGTTTTACTGTGGTATTTGTAGTATAAGCACAGTAAACACAATGCTTACTATGGTTTTACCACTGTAACCGTAATTTTACTATAGTATTTGTAGTATATGCACACTAACCACTAGCTTACTATAGTTTTACCACTGTAACCATAGTTTTACTGTGGTATTTGTAGTATAAGCACAGTAAACACAATGCTTACTATGGTTTTACCACTGTAACTGTAGTTTTACTATAGTATTTGTAGGATATGCACACTAACCACTAGCTTACTATGGTTTTACCACTGTAACTGTAGTTTTACTGTGGTATTTGTAGTATATGCACAGTAAACACAACTCTTACTATGGTTTTACCACTGTAACTGTAGTTTTACTGTGGTATTTTTAGTATAAGCACAGTAAACACAACGCTTACTATGGTTTTACCACTGTAACTGTAGTTTTACTATAGTATTTGTAGTATATGCACAGTAAACACAACTCTTACTATGGTTTTACCACTGTTACCGTAGTTTTACTATAGTATTTTTAGTATAAGCACAGTAAACACAACTCTTACTATGGTTTTACCACTGTAACTGTAGTTTTACTGTGGTATTTGTAGGATATGCACAGTAAACACAACGCTTACTATGGTTTTACCACTGTAACTGTAGTTTTACTATAGTATTTGTAGTATATGCACAGTAAACACAACGCTTACTATGGTTTTACCACTGTAACCATAGTTTTACTATAGTATTTGTAGGATATGCACACTTACCACTAGCTTACTATGGTTTTACCACTGTAACCGTAGTTTTACTGTGGTATTTGTAGTATAAGCACAGTAAACACAATGCTTACTATGGTTTTACCACTGTAACCGTAGTTTTACCATAGTAACTTTGATTTTACGGTGTACTATTTGTAAAGCACAGTAACCACAATGCCTACCACACTTTTAAATGTTTTTTGTGAAGTAATTGTAATTCAGTATTTTTTTTTTCTGTCTTGCAGTTAGGTCAGATCACTTACGCCAGCAGCTCTTTTAAGAAGCAATCTCTGGTAAAAGCCATCGCTGTATGAACTGTAATTCATAATTAATTTACACATAGTTTTGCTCTCTCTCTCTTTCTTTGGTTCATCATGACATTTTTAAAATCTCATAATTTTGACCAATTCTGTTAGAAAGCTGCTAGAATTAACAGGGAACTTGAACTCAAAGCTCCAAGTGCTGATCTTGAAGAAGCTGTCAAAGAGGCTGAAAAGTCCTTCAATGATTCAATCTTTCACAGTAATGTTGAAGACATTTAGCTATAACTGATTTGCTTTAATCAACGCATCCTTATTGTTAGTGTTAATAATACCTTTCCTTACAGTCCTTCCTCTCAAATATTTTGGTCACAGATTTTGTTTAGCACATTGTCTCAACATGTGTGTATTTCTCTTTGTTTCAGGGTAAAGGGAAGACCAAAGGAAGGCCTGTCATTGGATTTGAATTGGGCCATGTTGTGCATTTCTGGAAAAGACCAAAAGCAAAGGCAAACATTCCAATGGTATGTCAATGTTGGTCTGAGCACCTGGACTGAACTGTACTGCAGTTACATTTTGCACAGCATCTGTACATACCCTACAGCCCCATCAGAAACAACAACCAACAAAGTGTCATGTCGAAGTATTTGTCATGTCGAAGTATTAATAATTCATACAATTTACCAAGCCAGCAAATGTATATGATATTGTACAAGTGTACTCATATAATATTCCATGATTTTTCACTTGTACTTGTGTCATTGGCCATTGCCTCAACTCTCATGTTAATTGTGTCCATTGTAAGTAGTCAGAGTGTTTATACCAATCCAGTTTATATTAAGTCCATCATATTCTCTCTATATTAACCTTTACAAATTTTCACTGCCTCTTCCTGTTCTAACAGTACATGATATCTGCCCACACCTCAGAGTCTGCCTTTCTTTCTATGTTGATTTTTATTTAACACATCTGTCTAAGAAGCACAAGTCTGGAAATGCTAGTTTATCTTGTCACAAATCAGATCATTAGTAAATTTGGCCAAATCAGATTGCTTAAAGCTGTCCTTACCAAGAGCAAGAACAACAATAAGAACTATTTTAGCATCCACACCAACGGACGATAGCGTTCTGTTTACTGTTATACACGCTACAGTCATCTGCCATCTGTTGTCAATGTTTTTGTTGTTCATCATGTGATAAATTCTCTTTCTTCCTGTCTTGCAGGATTTCTCACAGACTACTGATATATATACATATAGTGATAGTGACAGGAGTGTCCACAGTAGAGATGAGGGTGTTGCCTGTAGAGGAGAAAGTCAAATAATAATAAAATTATAATTGTTATTAACCAGTAATTTGTCTTGCATTTAGTCACAATAGAAGCAAACAACGATTACAGGACAGATATATTTTAAAGGTAATAATTGTAAAATATTGAAATATTGTTCTAATCATCGTTTGCCTATTAGTTTGTTAAACAGAAGCATTGAATATTATTTGGCATCTTAACGTTTTCTGCAAACAAATTCTCTTTTTATTTTTGACTATTAGACAATCTTTTTAAGGGGTTTTCTATTGCCTATTTCTTAATTACCTCTATACAAATGCATTTCAAATACAATCAACTGCTTGTTTTGTCTTTTTTTTTTTTCCGTAATGGCACAAACTGGAGAGAGAGAATGCTGTTCTGGGCACTTTTTATCTGTGAAAAGTTTGATATGTCAATAAACATTGGGAAATGACTACAAAATGTGTGATTCATTATTTTTTATTATTCTTATAGTTCATCTGGCAGGTCTAAGAATTGCAATTTTGTAAGGTCCATTTCCAGGAAACAGAAGTGATTAATTGTTTACCCTTAATACACTGTAAATGTTACAGAAGCACAATTAAACAGTAGAAAAAAGCTTCATGTTTAATCATTAGAGGTGCATGTTTTTTGTTTTGAAAGCAAATGAAACATTTTGAATTATTGTTCACAGCAATTTATATCAAAGTTTTGAGTTTAAATATTGTACATAAATTTATATTAGTGTGAACATAATTTACTATGGGAACCATTATGCCCTTATTTTAAAAAATAAAATAAAATAATCCTGGTAATCAATAAATCTATTGCTGCATCAAGTTAACCAAACTATCCAATCTGTTGTTCCAGTTTTATGTTGAGTGGGGACAAATAAATATTGAACTGATTATCTGTATTTGCCACAAGAACCCGGAAGATCATGTCATAAATGACCATATTTGGACAAGCAAACGAGACGACTCTGTTCAATTTGGTTGCCATTTGGAACTCGCTGTGATTGGACTATCTTTTAATCCAAATGAAAAACAACGCTTAATGTTACAAAGTCCGTGTTGCTCTTATTACATCAGTAATACCTTCAGTTAACAACGAAGTGTTGCTATGTTGTGAGAACTTCCTAATTTACCGAGATCGTAACCCTAACCCTAAGCAGATCTTAATTAAACTACAAATAACAGCGCCATTTTTTTCGTGTTCTATAGATAGAATGGCAGAGGTTTGTGGGTAATGTAGTTTAAAATGTTTATTATTAAAATAGTGGAAAATGCAATCTTTTTTGAACAAAGGTTTATCTAAACAAGTACACTGTGCAAATATCTATGACATATTTAAGAGGCATGCTGAAATTTGGTTTTTTACTAAGATCATTTTTTAAAACACCTTTATACCACCTTTCCATGAATGTTTGAAAACTGTGTCCAACAATATGTAATTAACATAGCATAAGTAGTTGTCCTGCCAATTTTCTCTTTGACATTATAATCAGACACTGATTTACAGCCATTTGAAATGTTCATTTTTTTGCTCTTCCATGGGACTCTACTGGGCCCCTGGGGATTGAAGGGCAGTCAAAACACACAAATCTATTATCATCATGGACAGCACACTGTGCTGAGTCACATTTTTTAGATTGTCTTTTCAAAAATTTGCCAATATGTAAGTTGAAAGTCATAGTTTTCTTAGAATAAGAATAGACATTTCCTAATTGAATTGTGTCCATTTATTTCATTAGATCAGGAGCAAGAATTGAGTGATGACAGGAAATGAAGACACCAGTTTAAACAATCAATACATATTGTGACACTTCTTTGTACTATCACACAATGTCAGTGTGTCATTCAGTAAGACAAGGTACAGACCGTGTGGTTTATGCAAAAGCTATACAATTCATGCAATGCAAAGGATCATAATATAAAAGACATCATTTGTATCTTTGTCAAATATTCCTCATCTTTGTCCATCTTTGCAAAACATCAGTAATGTGCATGCTCATCTTATTTATTATACAGTACAGGATTCATGTTGATCTTTCCCTGGTCCATCACCCTCAGCTGTGCATAAAGTGCCTGTAGCAATATACTGTAGTCCATGCAGTCTCTTCTAATGAATCTTTCAGCCTTCCCTTCATGTATTGAATGTCATTAATATGACCAAATGTCGCATCTTGATTAAAACACTCATGGTAATTATGTGTATTGTTTACACAATTAAATGGTGTATTTACCAAACATTCCTAATAAAGAATATTTACCATACTTTATTATCCAATACTTTGTGCTACATCATAAAGACAGCTAAAGTAGCCTATTAAGACAAATGATATTCAAGAGAAATAAAAATGGGTTATGTTAAAACCATATTATTTTAACCAGATGAAGCCTCCCAAATGCATGCATGGTTAAATGTCTTGAGCATCATAGAATCACATTCAGTTTCCTGCTCATCATCAGAGCTCTCTTGGTTTTCTTCCTCTTGCTTGCTTATCCATATCCCTATCTTAATAATCTCCTTCCATGTCATGAACAATTTGAAGTTGTTATCCAGCACACTACAGTACAACTGACGGACAAAAGACATGTGACCAATTTAAATCATATCACTTTATTGTCACAATACCATGATCACAAGTGTACAGGTGGTGACATTTTTTTGTGAAAACTGCAGCATAAAAGTATAGACAACAAATGCTCAATGCAGGCAACACACACATATAAGGGACTCAATACAGGTAGAGAACAATAAGGTAAATAGTATGCTATACAGAGAGCATGAAATTAAAACAATAATCACAGTACGCATACCTTTGCAGTGCAGTGTGGAATGAATCAGTTCAAACAGAATGTCATGGTGCAGAATAATAGCGAGTTAGAGTCCAGACAGTGCAACTGATAGAGAGCAGTGCATATGAGCTTGATGTGCTGTGTATTGTTTCTGGTATAAGTTCAGTGCAGTCTAATTGCCTGTGGAAAAATGTGTCTGCTGGTGCAGGTTCTGCAATAACTTCTGCCTGATGGTAACGATGAGAAAAATCCATGGCTCTGGTGGCTGGAGTCTCTGATGGTCCTCTATGCTTTCCTCACACACCAACTGATGTAAATATCCTGGAGGGACATAACATGTATTTAGGGTGTTGTAAATTAATAAACAATATATATCTTTATTTTTAATTGTTGCATTGGACTTACCATTGATTCTTGTTGGAGATATGAGCCAAATGGATCCCTTCACAACTATTTTGCAGTTGTCATTTGTGAAGTTTACTTTTACGGGCCGTAACATCTGAGCTGTCACAGTAGAATTGTTCAGGAATGCAGTCCTCATCGCAGTTTACTGGCGGTTTCAGGCTGCAATGCTGCATCTGGTGGCCATTGAATTGATATGGTCAACTGGCTTCACCCTCCTTCAAACAAACAAAACAATAAGTCAACAATAATTCCAGAGAAATAGTGTTGATGAATAGGTGCAGGTGTTAGTACTCACCATATTTGGCCAATCCTGCCCAAATTCCAGAGATGATAGCACAGTTGATTTGCCAATTCTAGGAGCTATAAAAAAAAAAAAAAAAAAGTGCATGTGAAAAATGGTAACGGCTGTCTTTTGAGAGATTAACATCCATTGCTATACCCCATATAACCCTAACCCCAACCCGTATAACTACATTGCTTGAATACATACATACCAGTAGAAATGTGCAAATTTTCAGCTCTGTGTTTGGGCACAAGAAGACCATGTTCATTCCTCATTCATCAGGACTGGCTTGCCGGGACTGATTTTCTTTGCTTTTTTTGGTCTTCATCTTTAAAACAATACAATATTTATTGACCCAATTTTTAATTATTATTGTTGTTTAAACATATAAATTAAGCAGTTATAATTATATACTTCAAACTCAAGTTCCCGGGCAACTCTAGCAGTCTCCTGAGTTCATCTGTATACATTTCTATTCAGAGTCTGAGAAAAGGCCATCATGCAAACTCTAAGCTTCTATTTTTCAACAGAGCACAAACTAATGTGTTAAGTGAGGGAGTAAAGAAATAAGATGAAGAGAAATAGGCAGAATTGTGTAAGTTTAACAGAATGAGAAGCAAGCAGCATTAGAAAAAAAAAATTATTTAACAGCAAACTAAAATGAATTATTTTAAATATGATTACCTGCTGATGGTTTTGTTGTAAGCAGTTTAA
The DNA here is from genome assembly GCF_049309525.1 of Garra rufa. Classification (NCBI taxonomy): domain Eukaryota; kingdom Metazoa; phylum Chordata; class Actinopteri; order Cypriniformes; family Cyprinidae; genus Garra; species Garra rufa. The sequence continues at coordinate 10,654,836 of NC_133361.1, forward strand.
ACGCCTCTTCACACCAAGGATGAGTCCACACCGCAGCTATTTGACATAAAATGACAGAAACAATATGGTTGGAATCTCTTTCAGAATTTTTTTTTCCAGATGTTGAACAATGAAAACATTGACAGCCAATCAAAATCCACCACACAAATAGCCTGAGCATTTAAATGCAGACAACATAACTGCAGCATACGCTTATGATAAAAAGAATGTTATTTTCTGTTAGTGTGAAATATAAACAATTAAAATAGTCATTATAATTCTTGCTCTTGGTGTGAACAGCTTTAAGTGATCTGATTTGGCCAAATTAACTGAAGGTCTGATTTCTCACATGACTAGTTAGAGATGGGAGTGAGTGTTGACTAGAGGAGAAATAAAAAAAATAATCAGTAGACATGCAAGGCTTGGTAAATTGTATTAGTTATTAATATTTCGACATGACACTTTGTTGGTTGGTGTTTCTGATGGGGCTGTAGGGTATGTACAGATGCTGTGCAAAATGTAACTGCAGTACAGTTCAGTCCAGGTGCTCAGACCAACATTGACATACCATTGGAATGTTTGCCTTTGCTTTTGGTCTTTTCCAGAAATGCACAACATGGCCCAATTCAAATCCAATGACAGGCCTTCCTTTGGTCTTCCCTTTACCCTGAAACAAAGAGAAATACACACATGTTGAGACAATGTGCTAAACAAAATCTGTGACCAAAATATTTGAGAGGAAGGACTGTAAGGAAAGGTATTATTAACACTAACAATAAGGATGCGTTGATTAAAGCAAATCAGTTATAGCTAAATGTCTACAACATTACTGTGAAAGATTGAATCATAGAAGGACTTTTCAGCCTGTTTCACAGCTTCTTCAAGCTTTGGAGCTTTGAGTTCAAGTTCCCTGTTAATTCTAGCAGCTTTCTAACAGAATTGGTCAAAATTATGACATTTTAAAAATGTCATGATGAACCACAGAAAGAGAGAGAGAGAGCAAAACTATGTGTAAATTAATTATGAATTACAGTTCATACAGTGATGGCTTTTACCAGAGATGGCTTCTTAGCTGCTGGAGAAGGTGATCTGACATAACTGCAAGACAGAAACAAATACTGAATTACAATTACTTCACAAAAAAACATTTAAAAGTGTGGTAGGCATTGTGGTTACTGTGCTTTACAAATAGTACACCGTAAAATCAAAGTTACTTTGGTAAAACTACAGTTACAGTGGTAAAACCATAGTAAGCATGGTGTTTACTGTGCTTATACTACAAATACTATAGTAAAACTACGGTTACAGTGGTAAAACCATAGTAAGCGTTGTGTTTACTGTGCATATACTACAAATACTATATTAAAACTACAGTTACAGTGGTAAAACCATAGTAAGTGTTGTGTTTACTGTGCATATACTACAAATACTATATTAAAACTACAGTTACAGTGGTAAAACCATAGTAAGCATTGTGTTTACTGTGCTTATACTACAAATACCACAGTAAAACTATGGTTACAGTGGTAAAATCACAGTAAGCTAGTGGTTAGTGTGCATATCCTACAAATACTATAGTAAAACTACAGTTACAGTGGTAAAACCATAGTAAGCGTTGTGTTTACTGTGCATATACTACAAATACTATATTAAAACTACAGTTACAGTGGTAAAACCATAGTAAGCGTTGTGTTTACTGTGCTTATACTAAAAATACTATAGTAAAACTACAGTTACAGTGGTAAAATCATAGTAAGCGTTGTGTTTACTGTGCATATCCTACAAATACCACAGTAAAACTACAGTTACAGTGGTAAAACCATAGTAAGCTAGTGGTTAGTGTGCATATACTACAAATACTATATTAAAACTACAGTTACAGTGGTAAAACCATAGTAAGCGTTGTGTTTACTGTGCATATACTACAAATACTATATTAAAACTACAGTTACAGTGGTAAAACCATAGTAAGAGTTGTGTTTACTGTGCATATACTACAAATACCACAGTAAAACTACAGTTACAGTGGTAAAACCATAGTAAGCTAGTGGTTAGTGTGCATATACTACAAATACTATATTAAAACTACAGTTACAGTGGTAAAACCATAGTAAGCGTTGTGTTTACTGTGCATATACTACAAATACTATAGTAAAACTACAGTTACAGTGGTAAAACCATAGTAAGAGTTGTGTTTACTGTGCATATACTACAAATACCACAGTAAAACTACAGTTACAGTGGTAAAACCATAGTAAGCTAGTGGTTAGTGTGCATATACTACAAATACTATATTAAAACTACAGTTACAGTGGTAAAACCATAGTAAGAGTTGTGTTTACTGTGCATATCCTACAAATACCACAGTAAAACTACAGTTACAGTGGTAAAACCATAGTAAGAGTTGTGTTTACTGTGCTTATACTACAAATACCACAGTAAAACTACAGTTACAGTGGTAAAACCATAGTAAGCATTGTGTTTACTGTGCTTATACTACAAATACCACAGTAAAACTACAGTTACAGTGGTAAAACCATAGTAAGCTAGTGGTTAGTGTGCATATACTACAAATACTATAGTAAAACTACAGTTACAGTGGTAAAACCATAGTAAGCATTGTGTTTACTGTGCTTATACTACAAATACCACAGTAAAACTACAGTTACAGTGGTAAAACTATAGTAAGCTAGTGGTTAGTGTGCATATACTACAAATACTATAGTAAAACTACAATTACAGTGGTAAAACCATAGTAAGCTAGTGGTTAGTGTGCATATACTACAAATACTATAGTAAAACTACAATTACAGTGGTAAAACCATAGTAAGCTAGTGGTTAGTGTGCATATCCTACAAATACCACAGTAAAACTACAGTTACAGTGGTAAAACCATAGTAAGCTTTGTGGTTAGTGTGCTTATACTACAAATACCACAGTAAAACTACGGTTACAGTGGTAAAACCATAGTAAGCTAGTGGTTAGTGTGCTTATACTACAAATACCACAGTAAAACTACGGTTACAGTGGTAAAACCATAGTAAGCTAGTGGTTAGTGTGCATATACTACAAATACTATAGTAAATCTACAATTACAGTGGTAAAACCATAGTAAGCTAGTGGTTAGTGTGCATATACTACAAATACTATAGTAAAACTACAATTACAGTGGTAAAACCATAGTAAGCTAGTGGTTAGTGTGCATATCCTACAAATACCACAGTAAAACTACAGTTACAGTGGTAAAACCATAGTAAGCTTTGTGGTTAGTGTGCTTATACTACAAATACCACAGTAAAACTACGGTTACAGTGGTAAAACCATAGTAAGCTAGTGGTTAGTGTGCTTATACTACAAATACCACAGTAAAACTACGGTTACAGTGGTAAAACCATAGTAAGCTAGTGGTTAGTGTGCATATACTACAAATACTATAGTAAATCTACAATTACAGTGGTAAAACCATAGTAAGCTAGTGGTTAGTGTGCATATACTACAAATACTATAGTAAAACTACAATTACAGTGGTAAAACCATAGTAAGCTAGTGGTTAGTGTGCATATACTATAAATACTATAGTAAAACTACAGTTACAGTGGTAATGCTTAGGCTAATGTCAATCGTAGGCTAACGTTAGCAGCCGTGCTAACTATTCCACTAAGCTTCCGTTTTAACACATGACCCCATGGAAGTGATGCAGAAACACCGAAATAATTAAAATAATGAAAAGATTGTCGCGGTCACTTACCTGCTTGAAGGTGTACACGTATCAGGTGGACTGGTCGAACTGAGCCTCGCTGGTGACGTAATTGCCGTAGAAGATGCTGCGTGGTATTTGTACGCAACTGCTCTCCATCGAAGTTAAAGGATAAATCCAGACGAGACGTGTGTCTTTGGCACCTTCAAAATGTGGAATTAACAAGTTTAATACAAACGTTTTGTATGCTGAGAAGACCGAGCACTGTTTAATTTGCTTTCTAACCTTTAATAAACGTGTATTTAAAACGGAGGAAAAAAATACACATTAGCGCCTCTAGTGGACGGTTCACCCGAAAAGTGCAGCCAAATGTACCTGGAGATACGTATTTCAGGTTCTGCAGAAATGTAGGCAGAGTCACGTATTGCCAATGAGCCTGGGTTGACTATTACGCAATAGTAACGATCGTTAATAGTTACACCCCCAACATTTGCATCGCCCAATCATCATTAACTTCAGTACATCAGTAAAATAAGGCGAGCCACTGAAGGGACATGGTTAGCTTAATGCTAGCGGTAGCATGTTACATTGCAGTACATAACATTTCACTTACCACAAGCAACAAACCTTCACTAACAAGCAACAAACCTTGTGTGGTAAGTACTCGTGTCACTGCATTATAACGTTACACAGATCACATGCGATTACTATAGTGAGAGGAAAACGTTGCCGATTCAAAGCAGCAGATTTAACAAACCGCATATTAAAAGCAGCTAGAGCTCCGTAATTAATTATATATTTCCTCCATGTGCCAGCTATTGAGATGAGCAGCTCTGTGAAACAGCCAATCAGAGCAGAGCCCCTCATTAATATTCACGGACCTTCCAAATAAGGCAATAACAGAGCATTTCATTCTAGGGACAAATCCTAGGGTTGTAAATGAACTTGTAAAACCATTCCTGGAGATTTTTTTTTTTTTTTTTTTTGCCACCAAAACAAACACACCCAAATCTCAATAGGACCGCGCCCCTATTTTGATCTCCCCGCCCCACACGTGTTACAATGGTAATTAAGGTTGAATATGTTTGGTAGTATTGTGTGTTTTAACCATTGACTTCCCGATCCCTAAGTTCTCTCCACCGCTGGAAAGCTGCTCCGATATTTACACGGGTCCTACTTCTTGCTTGATCGTAACCCTTCTTCTTAATGTGTTGATGTATTTTTTTTCTCTTTTTTTTTAATCTGACATCTTTGCTAATGTCTGTCCTGTGCACTCAAAATGACCGCATATTTCTGCCTATCATTACTAGAGATGCCCCTGCTTATTGGCAGAAAGTGTGTTTAGGGACACTGTGGTCAAATGTGTTTTTCAAATAAAGCTTATTGCACCTTTAAAGGAGTAGTTCACTTTCAGAACAAAAATGTACAGATAATGTACTCACTCCCTTGTTATCCAAGATGTTCATGTCTTTCTTTTTTCAGTCGTAAAGAAATTATGTTTTTGAGTCAAACATTTCAGGATTTCTCTCCATATAATGGACTTCTATGGTGCCCCCGAGTTTGAACTTCCAAAATGCAGCTTCAAAGGGCTCTAAACGATCACAGATGAGGAAAAAAGGGCCTTATCTAGCAAAATGATGGTTTATTTAAAAAAAAAAAAAAAATACAATTTATATACTTTTTAACCTCAAATGCTTGTCTTGTCTAGCTCGGCAAGAAGAGCATTTGAGATTAAAAACTATATAAGTTGTAAATGTTTTTTGAAAAAAAAAAAAACTCATTTCCCTAGATAAGACCCTTTGTCCTCGGCTGGGATCATTTAGAGCCCTTTAAAGCTGCTTTTAAAATGCATTTTGGAAGTTCAAACTTGGGGGCACCATAGAAGTCTACTATATGGTGAGAAATCATGAAATGTTTTCCTCAAAAAAAAAAAAAAAAAAAAAAAAAAAAAAAAAACACAATTTCTTCACAACTGAAGAAAGAAAGACATGGACATCTTGAATGACAAGGGGGTGAGTACATTATCTGTAAATTCTTGTTCTGAAAGTGAACTACTCCTTTAAGTGGTTTAATGAGGAATACAAGAGGAACACAACTGCCTGCAAAGGTTTTTTTTCTTCTTCCCCAAACCAGAAACACAATTTAAAAAAAAAATAAAAAAAATAAACAAGCTTAAATAAAATTGTGTATTCGCACTCAGTGAGTTTGACTGACATCTTCAGTGATTATAAAGTAAGGGCTGTTTGCACACTATCTGGCTAATTTAATTTGCAATTTGAAGAAAACCTTGGATGAGGCTCCATGACCTTTCCTAAAAATATAGGCTACTTCACAATTTCAAAAAGTGACAAAAAACAGGCTTTTTTTTTTTTTTTTTTTTTTTACAATTGAACAAAATTGTAAAAAAAACAAAACAAAAATAAATAAATAAATAAATAAATCAAGAGCAAAATGTATGGCTCATGAGTGCTCAATAAGTGCCCCTCTGCACCATCTGCTGGTTGTGCTGTTTTTTTCCCTTTCTTTTTTAAATTAAAGTGTTTTTTTTCTACAGTGTGTTCCTATAAGTTTTTGTTTTATCAATAGGGTGAATCTTGTTATTCATCACATCAAAAATAACATTTAAATTGGATAATAATCAGACATTTGATTGTATTTTAAGGCTGATGCTGTTGTTAAAAACATTTGAGGTGTTTTCTGTCTGATATTGCTTTACCTTTGCAAGCATTTTGAGCATGCATTTCAATTTGTCAAATGGCTTAAACACGTGTGAATGTGCTTGTAAATTGAGGGTTAATAATGAAAGAAAATGTTGGACTGTCATGTCGAGGGAGTAAGATTTGATTACATCATCAGAGATTGTCATACCTTTTTTAGTCATTAGAGTATCAGTATTTAAGATGTGCTTCAGCATGATGAAGAGCAGCAGAAGACCACAAATGAGCATAAAACACACCACCAAATATCCACTTCCACCTGACAAACAGGGAGAAAACACACAGATATCCAATAAGAACAATAAACTCCATATTATAAGATATGGGGGCCGAAATCCCCCTGAGATGTGTGGCCAACTACAAGAAACATCTGGCCTTTGTGATTATTCATGTCAAATACTTATTTCACTCATTAAAACGCAAATCAATGTATAACTTTCTTGAAGCACATGTTTTTTTTGTGTGTGTTCTGTCTCTCACTGTTCAAATAAACCTACAAATTTATATATAAAATTATAGACTGATCATTTCTTTGTCAGTGGAGAAATGTACAAAATCAGCAGGGGATCAATTTTTTTTTTTCCCTCACTGTACATAAGCATGGGAAATTATGAAAATGTGCCTTGCAAACCACTAATGACAGGTTTGCTAGGAATAGCATGGTCATTAATTGACACAAAAGGCTGAAAAGTCCTATGGTGTAAAGAAGTATCTCTTCATTAAAAGTATCGGCATTGTATAGAAAACAAAATAAGTGGTATCGCCCATGCCTAATAACGAATAGGCTTCAGGGAAATGTATCAGAGTAAAAGTATACATTTTAATTAGGAAATGCATTGGAATTAAAGTTAAAGTTGGCTGAAATATAGCCACAGTAGGTAATAGTTCAAACATGCAGAAATTGAATAAATAAATAAATAAATAAATTGTAAGAGCGCTTTTTTTCAAACAAGGGTCTCATGAACAACTATCACAACTGAAGAGACAGCTGTTGATCATGCAGGTAACAGCACACAGTATGATGATTCAAGCATAAATAAACTTTTAAACTTAGTAATTTTATGTTTATTAAATACAGCTATCATTTTGTTTTGTGGACTGTAAACATTTGTTGATATGCTAAAAACATATAGCACTACTGTTCACCATTGACTATTGTATTAAGAGTTTTACAGAAAGTTTTCCAACATTTCGTCACCTTAGAATTATAAGGTTCTATCTGACATTTTTGTCAAAACTGAGTTATTCACATATTCTTATTCTGTGTTAACTTATTTACATTATTTGATGTTTCTTTTGTAAGCTTTGTACATTTTGGGCCTTTTTTTAGAAAACAAAAATGGTTCTATTTACAGAAGTCTATGGAATGTAAAAACTTTGAAGCTCAATATCTCGAAAGTGCTTAGAATGCAGATAGAACCTTATGATTCTAAGGTGACGATTTGTAATTAAAGTGTAATCATTTTATTAAAAGCTCTCACCTGCTTTAGTTGGATTTGTTTGTTTTGTTGTCTGTTGCTTCTTCTGGCTGTTTTCCTGTTTTTGTAATTCTTTTTTTTCAACCACTCTTTCACGTGGGAATGTCAGAGATCTATTTATTGGAGTCATTACTTGCAGAACTGTTTCTTCATATACATCAGTTGTTTTCTTTCTTAGTCGACATTTTTCAGGTTCAAACACAGTTGCTCCATCTTCTGTTGCACTACTCATTTTAAAAGTATCTTGCATTGCTGGCTCTTGTCTGCCTTTTTCTTCCTCTTTTTTTCTGTAGTATTCTTCTTGTTTTTTCTTTTCTTTTGTGCTGCTTGTTTGAGACACTGAGTCAGTCTTGTTATTGAAATGCTCCTTTTGTTTGATAAATTCATTGATTTTCTTTAAAAGACATTTGATTTGAGTTTGAGTAACTTCACTTTTACTATTGATCACATGATATTGTGCACTACATTTACTGATTAGGTCCTGACATTTTTCACTAAGTTTAAATTCTTTCCGTTGTTTCTTTGACATTCCTTCTCTTCCAGTGAACAGCACCATGGTGAACTTTAAAGCTTGATCTCCAAAGATCTCCTCAATTTTCTCAACAACGTTCCTCTCGTCCTCTTTGAAGGTCTCCATGTTGGCGACGAGCAGGAACACATTAGGACCAGGATCACAGAGATCCAGGCTCTTCATCATTTGCTCCTGCAGCTCTTTATCAGTCAGGTGAGTGTTAAAGAATCCTGGAGTGTCAATGATGGATATGTTTCTGTCTTCTACTCTTCCTCTCTGTATCTCACACACTGTGGTTCTGCTCTCTTTAAATGCCTCTTGACCCAGTATTGCGTTTCCTATTGAACTCTTTCTAGCACCAGAAACTCCTAGTAGAACAATCCTCAGATCCTGCGAATCACCTGTCAAACAATGCATGTCATTAGCTGTAGCTCTTCATGATTTGTAAATTCCAGTATTCTAACTATTTCATCCCCAGTTAAATACATTGTCCCAGTCTTCTGCTTCTGTGAATCATGTACAATTTCATGTTATCATTTGGTGACATCTGTGTCCTATAACATTTCTGAATATACATGTCTTTTATTGAATGTTCATTTGTTTTGTTTTTTACACAAAAGCATGGGCAAAGTAACTATATGGTCAACTGGGTAGCTACTTGTCCAAGAGTATTTTTATTCGTATAAAACCTATATTTCTAGGTAATTTATTGATTGGATCCTGTTTTTTTTTTTTTTCTTTTATAAATGATTTAAATTTTTTGGTAATGGTGACAGATTTAAAAATTAAAAATTGAACGGCACACAGCGATTTGAGCCACGGCAGACTCAAAGGAGATGGCGGGCAAGTTGCAACATGCGACAGGAGAGTGGACTACCTCGGCGGTAGGTGTACACTAGCGTGTGCTTTTCCCGAAGCATTGGTAGGAACCGGCGGAGGGCAACTTACCTGATCCTGCGATCCCACCTTGTCACTAGTGTGTCATACTAGTGTTCTTTCAAATACATTGGATAAATCAATTGGATAAACAGATTTAATTTAGTTTACTAAAATCAAAAGATTAATTACAGTGTAAAGTATTATTATATTAGGTAATTTAATTTACACTAACCTTCATACTCAGATGCCATTATGTCTCACGAAGTGTGTTTTTGTCAGTCCCTTCGTCTTTGTTTGACTGTAGAATCTAGAAAAGTGAAACGAAATTTTAACCTTGCCCATTTAACCATAGTATATTACTTTTCATTAAGACCCTAAATAATCACATCAACTTTTGGAAAATAGGCATCCAATGACCCCTGCAAGAATAACTACAGAACAGAAATATACAACATTCAAATCTACATATATACACACTGGAAAAACCAAATCAGTTATGCTATTATTAGACTGAATCCAAGTGTAGTAAATATATGTGAAATAAATGGCTTAGATAAGATGCGGGCTTTATCGTAGTCACTTGTCCACACAAACTCACGATATATTATTAATTATTCATTCTACAACACATTCATTAAAGAACTATCATACATGCACTTACATGTTGTCTTTAACACACAGCTTGAACGTGTATCATCACAATACCAAGCAAAGTTTAAATTCAGTCCAAATTTTGAAGAAACCTTGGTGGTACTTTGTGCAGTCGGCTCAACCGGAACTGAAAGTTATTGACACGCTGTAACTCATGATCTGATTGATCATTCCTTCCCAACAGCTTATAATTGAATTCAGTCTCCAAAATGACAGCATGCTACTCTATGATGTAATAGTGTGAATAAACACTGCCTCTGCAGAAGAAGATCAACAGCTGCTTCAACAACACTGCCTGTTTAGCCTTGCCAACCAATTCTACATAACTGCCTGATCAGGGGAGGACTGGGACACAATTTCAGGCTGGGAAATGCACAGCCACTCCCCCGTGCATCCACTCATTTAGGTTTTAGCTGAGGAGCCGAGCCGTAGAAGCCCAGCTCTGCAGATGTCTGCTAGAGAGTCGCCGTTCTAGCGCATAGGAGGAGGCAACACTCCGGTGGAGTGAGCTCAAACTCATAGGGGACACGGCTCACCTTGGCCTTCGTACGCCAAGGTCATGGCATCAACCACCCAATGGGCCAGCCTCTGCTTGGAGCCAGCATTCTCCTTCCGCTGTCCCCCATAGCAAACAAAGAGCTGCTCGGAGCATCTGAAGCTCTGGGTGCGGTCCACGTAAACAAGCAGGTGTGTGCCTCCTCTGGGGGCAGAGGTTGCAGGTTCATCACCTGGCCCGGAAGGGCATGGTGGAAACCTTGGGCACGTAACTGGGCCGGGGTCGCAGGAAAACGTGAGAGAAGGCCGGCCCCATTTCAAGGCATGTCTGTAGGTCCTCTACCCTTTTGATGAAAGCGAGCGTGATGCAGGAGCGATGTCTTAAGGGACAAGAATTTAAACTCGACTGAACCAGCGGCTCGAAGGGGCTCCCTGAAGGACTTGGAGGACAATGGAGAGATCCCAAGAGGGGAACACTCTGTCCACTGCATCAAAATATGCTGCAACAGCTGCAACATACACTTTGAGATGAACATACACAGTCAATGAACAGACCCCACCTCGGAGCGTAGGCTTGCCTCTTAAAGGGGGCTCTAGCCTGAGTGATAGTGACTACCATGGCCTGTGGGAGGCCAGTGAGGTCTACCACGTCCTGTCCAGAAGCCACATGTGCAGGTACCACTGATCTTGCACAGGGTCTGTGCAAGGAGGCTCACTGGGGGAAAGGCGTACTTGGGACCCGGGCCAGCTGTGTGCCAGTGTGTCCCTGCCGAGGGAGTCTTGCTGAGGGAGTAAAAGAGCTGGCAATGGGAGGATTCCTGGGAGGCCAACATAACTATCTGAGCTCTCCTGAATGTGATGTTGTCCGTGCAGATGACCATGGTCCTGTGGCGCAGCATTGGAAGAAACCGACGCAGTGCAAGAAGCACTTCTACAACTCCAGACAATTGATATGCCATTGCAGTCAAGGTCCCTGCTAGGAGCCCGAATCTGCTTGACCACGGGCTGAATAGGCGGTGACATTCCGGGGAAACGCCAATCCGGAGAGTGCCACAATGCCATGCCCATCTCGGGACTCGGTCATGTAGCCAGCGCTGAAGCGGTCTCAAAGTTTGGTGAAGATGTGGGAAACAGGGACAGGCCAAATGGGAGGACTTTATACTAATGAACCCGATCCCCAAAACAAGCCAAATTAACGGTCTGTGTCGAAGCAATCGAGACATGGAAGTACACATCCTTCAGGTCAATGGTTGCAAACCAATCCAGTTCAGAACTCGAAAACCCAGGATTGATCTAACCCACCATACTTTTCTCAGCTGGAGGAAGGGTCTTGACTGCATCCTTTCACCAGGAGAACAGCAATCTCTGTACACAGGACAAAGCATACGTGTCCAAGGACAGATATAAAGGACGCCCTGAACCTGGGCAGACGCCATCTGGATCAACCAATGAGACATGGCTAGAAGTTGTTAAAAACAAGCTCCAGCCTGCATGCAAGTGGGATCAGCAAAGTGTTGAGCAAAGCAGCAAAGCAGCCCAGAAGCAGAAGGGGAAGGGGAGTGGACTAAACCCAGAAGGAAGAACGTTCTGGAGAAAAGTCAGGCTGCTTAAGCAGATCTAACCTCTTCCCTGGTTCCCACGTTGGCAAATTCAGGCTTCGAGTCCAAGGAGGCAGCAGCGTTACTCAGGAACAGAACATGGGCTAGAAACCTAGAAATGGAGGAAATTGCTCTTTCTGTGAGTGGGTGGGAACCACAAACTCGTGGGTCAGCGGCAGCTGAGCACACAGAAGCTCTTGGCCCCTTCCCCGGGAGTGGGGCACAGGTGTCATCATCCCCGAAGAGCAATCTCCGGTATTCCAGGCTGCTCGAGTCAGGGATGCTACCTCATAGCTCTGCGGAGTTTTGTAGGACCCTGAGCAGCGGGCGACACTGCTGCGACCAGCTCAATGCCGGAAGGGGCTGCCTCCTTGGAGGGCGGAGCTGGGAAGACCGCAAGGGGGCTGTAGGGTTGGGCGATATGCAAAAAAAAAAAAAAAAATGGCTTAGAAAATATCGCAATATCCAAAATTATCGCCTAACCAGGCCACGCCCCCGCCGAGATGATATTGCCCACATTCACAAACACACCAGAAAACATCAGTTTTGCTGTTATGTTGGTGTTGCTAATTATTTTCACTGGTATCCTAGTTCGGAGGTCTCTTTTAGCCCATTTATAATGAAATAAAAATAACTGCTTCATTTATTTAGAGTAATTTAAAATTCTGTTTTTGTATTTAAATTTTTATAATTTTTATTTTATTAATTAAAATACCACTCCAACGATAACGGGCTGCCAACACTGAAACTCCGAACACGTTAGAGATGCGCGGATGAGCTCAAACGTCATCCGAATGCGCAGCTTCAAATAAATTATCCGCCAGCACCTATATTTTTCTCTGATTTAGCTAACCGCACCCGATCATCATATTACAATTATTTTAATTCTTGATTTAATTATGATATGATTAATTGACGGTTCATTTTAACAGCTGATCTGCACATCACTGCGCTTAATAACTCGTGCTTTTAAGGCCAAATCCACGTTAAC
>NC_133361.1:10668331-10699674 GCF_049309525.1 Garra rufa
AGGTGTAGCAATATAAGCAAAACCAAGATCGTGAATTTGAAATAAAAGGGAAAAGCATCCTAAGCCATTACAAAAGAGAAATATCCATTCACAAAATTAAAATCACAAATAATACTTATGAAAAATGTTAACTGTTACCATAAAACTATAAATGATAAAAGACAAACTATCAGCAATGAGCATTGATTAAATAAAATGAAATAAATAAATAAATAAAAATGAAAACAGAGCATATGCTTGTGCAACCAACTGAGAGCGTGTGTATTCTGTCACAAAATGTGGCAAAAAGTCCTACACAATGGGAATAGTGATATAATAGTGGAATAGGGAATAGTGAAGGTGTGAACATGTCTATGATAATGCGACTAAAATAGGAATACTTCACCTGCCTTATTTCTATTTGTGTTTACTTCGATTATGACTTTAGTCATCTTAAATTAATCAAACACTTATTAGTGTGCTTTTAGAGAAAACATTAATGAAAAATGACTGAAAAATAATCATAACAAATGTAAGCGTGCCCCCTAAAAACATAAGTGGCCCCTGCCTGGCCCCCCAAGTTACAGTTGTCTAGAACCGCCACTGTTTTATGAATGGAGGACGACGCGATCCCGTTTGTGTTTTGGCGGAGGAGACTTAAACGGGCGACCATTCTATAGTCTTCGGTATAGATCCGCGTTAAACTATCAAGGTGAAAGTCATCATAGCTTGCGTAGTTTAGACCCAGCTCCCAACCCAAATTTGAGAATAGATTAACGGCGATATTTTTTTTATCGCGCGATAAGAGTTTCACGTTAACGCAGCACGTTAACGCCGATAACGGCCCACCACTAATATATATATATATATATATATATATATATATATATATATATATATATATATATTATACGACGTAGACCTATATACGTATAATTGTGTGTGGGAGTTTGAGACCCCTGCATGCTTTTGAGAATGATGTGAAACGAATTAATTTAGTTTTCACAATCTGACTGCAGTTATGTACAGCTTGACACGAATTTCGATTTCGTCTCGAAACCTGGATGGAACTGAGCTTCTTCGGGGTTCAAAATCGTTGTTAAAATTAATATAAAATCTGAAGAGCAAACAACCTTAGCCTGGATTTACCTGAGGGATGAATGACTTTGAAATCTGAGTTGGTACAACTAAGGCTGTGCAATTAATCGAAATTCGGTTTCAATTTCGATTTCTGCTTCAAACGATCATGAAAATGCACTAATCGAGATGAAACGATTATTAAGCCCCACTCCGCCCCCTTACCAGTGGTGCGCTTTCGCTCCTCCATACACGCAAATCAGCTAAATCATGTAACGTTACTTTCATGAAACAGGACGTGCTTGATTTATTAGGGCCCGAGCCCAAAAGGGCGAAGGCCCTATTGTTCTTCTAAGGATTCTTATTTGTTTTTTTTTTTTTTTTTTTTCAACCGTTGGGGCACTTTTGGGGGCCTTAACATACTCAAAAACTCTTGAAAATTTGCACACACGTCGGAATCTGCCGTCGTCCGGACGCCACAGAGGCTGGGACCCGGGCGTGGTTCAGGGCCTCTACAGCGCCCCCTGGAACACAGTTTGAAAACTTGATGTACTGCGCACACATACTTGCACGTACTCATATGAAACTCGGTACACATATAGAACTCATCGAGCTGAACAACTTTTGTACTCTATGTCATGGGCTCCAGGCAACAGGAAGTGAGATATTTAGGGCTGTTTAAAAAGCGCATGCTCTGGAATTTAACGTACTCCTCCCAGGAATTCCATGGGATTGTCACCAAACTCGGTCAGCATGATCTCAAGACATTGGGGACGCTAAATTGCGAGGAGATTTTTGATATCTCGAACGGTTTGGCCGTGGCAAGGCGACAAAGTTATGGCGAGAAATGAGAAACAGGAAGTGTCTAATAACTGTTGCACACATTGCCTGATTCTGATGAAACTTCACCAGTTTGTTCCTTGTATGATGCCGATTCCATAAATGTGACTATTATGAGTCAAAGTTATAGCGCCACCAACTGGCGGCAGGAAACGTGTCATTTTCAAAATGCTTTGAAATCAGCCTCTTAATTTTACTCGATTTTCTTTAAACTTCATCAAAATCATGTCAAAACACGGCCGATAAGAATATGTAAAGGGGTCGATGATAAATCAAATGCTGTTGCCATGGCAACGTGTCAAACTTTAAAATTACATTCCTGTCTTTTCGCGGCAGATAACATGCTTAGAATTTCATGAAACTCAACACACACATCAATATTAATGATAGTTAGACACTGGCAAAAGGTCATAAATGGGCGTGGAGCAGGCACTCTATAGCGCCATCTTTTGACAAAAGTTGGGGGGTTAGTTTTTCCTACAGTCACCAAACTCTGTACTTATATTGTTCTCATCAATCTGGACAACTTTCTAAATAAAACTCATTAGCTAAGACCAACAGAAAGCCGGCTATTTTGATTTGAAGGTGGATTTTTTGAAAAATCAGGTAGTAAACAAATTCACACTACTCCTAAGAACAACCAGCTGTTCACACCAAACTTTTTTAACATGAAGAGAAGATTCTGAAGATGTTAAATTGCGAGTGGATTTGGGATATCTCGAACGGTGTTGACGTGGTGATTTTTTAAAGATGTAGTAAAAAACATAACCCTAATTTTTTATATCTTTAAAGTGCAGCATCCAAACTCTTTAAAACTTTTTTCACACAGAGATCTAATCATTCTGAGCAAGTGCTGGAAATATAAATTTTATACAAGCTTCAATGAATTAAAGAAAATTAAAAAGATAACTCAGAAACCTGCTGTCACTCTGGTGAATGTCTCTACAGTATGTGTGTGCGTTCAGTCAGGCACAGAGAAGCTCATTATTGCAGGGGGGAGGGGTGAGAGGCAGAGAGGGTGACAGAGTAGAGAGCCATTCTACAGATCATCTTTGAACCAAAATTGCACATACTGTATGTAGTGTAATTACATAAATATGTCTGATCTTTGAGAGTCTGATATTTTGAGAAAATATAAAGGGTCACTAAGTCTTTCATTGTTCGTATTTTGCAGTTGTTGTTTTTTATTTATTTTTTACTTTACTGTACCATGAACTTGTCCTATTCAGTCACATAATAAAATATTTTTAAAAATACAACTTTTTAGCATGATCAATTTATCTTCATTGATAGACAATATTTACATAGTGTTATTTATTGAATATAAAATAATAATAATAAAACATTAAGACAAACTTTGACAACAAAACAAACGTTACTGTTATCTATTCAAAACATCTGAAAACCATCATTTTAAGATCAGTTATATATATGTATCACCCCGTTAAAATACTCAACTTGATTTTTAAAGATATTTTGAAAGAAAGCGTTTATAGAGCACTTTATTGTGTATTGCTGTACACCCACATGAACTGTGTTCATGTTCATGTTAATTCACAGTACATAAACTTTATATGAATACTTTTTTTTAGCTTAATATTAATTAACATTAATAAATGCTATTTATTTATTGGTCATGTTAACTGATATAGTTAATTTTAACAAATGAAACTGGATGGCAACATTTTATATTTTGTGTGTATGTGTCTGTGTGTTGATTTTAAAGTGTAACCCTTTCAATTCTGTAAACTTAAAATCCAAACTAGCAGATGGTTACTGTGAATGCATGTGCCAACTGGGCACCGTCTTCCTTATTGATTCTTAGTTATGACAAAAATTGATTTTATACAAAAATATATTATACAAAAATTGTTCAGATAGGTAACAATGACATTTAAGCAGAAGTGGTGGATGTAAAGGAAGCAATAATAACATTTTGCTATCATCATGAATTACATGTTCAATGTAATTCAATGTTCATCATAAGAAAATAGGGAATTTGTAGCATACTGGTTCACAGTTGGCATCTATCTGAAGTCCTTGCATTGATTGCATTTAATTAAATCAACATTATATTTGGTCAGTCTGATCTTGAGGCCTTAGAGATGTTAAATTGTGAAGATCTTGAGTTTTCATTAAAGGGCATGTCCGTGGTGGCCTGACAAAGTTTGATGTTTCTGCATAGACATAGAAGTGGTTATAACTTAGCCTGAAAATGTCTGATCTGCCACAAAATTCACAGGTTTGGTAAGAGTCCTGGCCTGAAGACACCTAAAGACCAATATTCAGATATTATCATAGCCCCACCTGTTGGCAGCAGGATATCTCATATATTTCACTAACTCAAACATACCAAGGTCAATCTGCACCAATCTTCATATGTTTGATAATAGTGCTGGCCTGAACACATCTACATGCCAATAATCAGTTATAGGCATAGCGCCACCAGCTGGCAGCGGCAAGTTTGGCACATTTAAATGACTTATGACATATTTTTTCTATATTTACTGTATTAAAAGCATACTGCCCACCGTTTGCTGTTTTCCTGAAGCCACCGGTCGGCGGTGAGCCCGGGTGCGAGGGCCCGTTCATCGCTGCTCGCAGCTTTAATTCATGTTTCTTTGATGTTGTGATTTAAATAGCGCATAAGAATACTTGTTCTGTGAATGCGCTCAGAGACGGAGCATATCACCGACATGTAAAGTTTTCTTTTAGCTCAGGGTGCGCCTAAACGGTCAAATACACGCAAAAATATTTCAAAATGAGGCGCTTGGTGATTATTCATATAAACTCTTGTCAGTTATGTCTTAAATGATCATAAACAGTTGAGAGTGAAAATACGTGTGTAACAGTATAATGGGTCCGTGTGGTCAAAGCGGCAACAATAATAGTCCTTCTGCCGTCTCTGTGCCTAATATGAATAAAACGTAAAAATACAAAGAGAAACATCACTCACTGCTCTTGAATGAAGGACGTTTTTAGTTTTAATAAGAAACAAAGCATGTTTAACTATTACAGTGAAGTTTATTTTACATTCAAATAATCACATTCAATTAGACTACTTTAGACTTAAAGCACCGTTTTTTTTGTATCTTTTTTGCTGTATTGCTATCTTTAAATTAATCACTATGTAAAGTTTTGGAGCCTGTCATGATCGTTTAAATAATTGTGATTACAATATTGACCAAAATAATCGTGATTATGATTTTTGCCAAAATCGAGCAGCCCTAGGTACAGCTACAAAAAATAAATAACAAGCTGTGCTTGCGAGTATTATGATACATAAGCGTATATGCATATAAAGCCCTGCAGAAAGAAACAATAGAAACTATCAAAGAAATTCCAATGGTTTCCACTACTAACACCATTAAACATTATCAAACCATCAACTTTTAAAACCATAAAAATGGAGGATCACCTGCAAATAAATAAATGTAATTACAGGAAAATAAGTAAATGACTTGATTAAAAACACACATAGTAAAAATAAATACATTTAAAAAAATGGAAATTAATGCAAGTGTGAATAAATATAGTCAATAAATACACATACATATGCATAAATTCATTTAAAAATAAATGAATTATAAATGCATAAATAAAATATAAACACAAAAAGTAATACGTAAATAAATTAAAAATGAATATGGACAATAATAAATAAATGAATTCCCATTATAACTCTAAAACCATTACAAACTCTTTGATGGTTTCTATTCCACCGGGACAGACTATGCAGCTTTATTTATATTCATAATATTTTTATTTTGTAAATGTGTGGGCAATTTAGACTAGTGAGTTTAGTGAGTGTTTTGTTCATATTTAAAAACCGAGTGACAATATAAAATGTGAACTAAAGTGTAAAATGATAAAGATCATTAAAATGTTTTATGTGAATGTACTTAAACGTATGTGTTTTCCTTCAGGTTTGAAATGCCTGCAGTATGGCACAGAAATCTGCTACTGAGTACCTCCGAAACGCCTGGAAAGACCTGGTCAAACACATGAAAAACCTTCCTTTGATCATTGAGAATCTTTATCAGAAGAATGTTTTCAATGACTATGAGATTGATGACCTCAAAGCCGAGAGGACAGAGTTTGATAAAGCCAGATGTATATTGGACTGGGTCATTAAGAAAGGTGATGAGGCCAGTGAGATATTACTCAATATTCTGTGTGTCAATTTAAACAGGACATTACATCCTGATTTACACTCCTGGATCAACCGTTTTCCCTTCAGAGTGGAAGGTATAGAGGCCAGCTATTCATTTGGTGAGTAGAAAAGTGGAAAAAAAAAACATTTAGGTGAAGTTAACACATTATATTTAGGACCCGAGCACTGGTGGTACAAGGACCCTATTGGAATTGCTCCGTTTATTATTATCATTATTCCAAAACTGCATTTTTGAGGGCCTAAACATGCCCAAAAGCTTATTTAGAAACATCATTAAACTCTGGCATGATAAAGTCTTTTTATGCAAAATCATTGACATTTATCCATAAATGAAGCATAGTAATGGAAACACAGAATAATCTTGGAGAGAGCTTTACTAAACTGACTGTCGTAACCAAACGCGACCAGGGTTTGAAGGCTGAATAATTGACTGACCGCCACAGCAGTTATTTTCTCATGCATGGTTTGTGTGAACTTTAGTGTAACAACTTAAATATCCGTATGTACCTCACATTAAGCTATCGTATGACTTCACAAGACTTGGAATATAGTGAATGAAAACTTTATTGTGCTTTATAATGCTTTTAAACAGCTTAATGACACTTAAGCATGCAATGTCCACTCTGCACGAAATTTCACATGTTTGGTAGGAGTCCATGCCTGAACACATCTACAGACCAGTATACAGTTATAATCATAGCGCCACCTCTTGACAATGGAATATGTCATACTCTGCACTTAATGTAACTTAAATGTACAATCTTCAATCTGCCCCTGACTTCAATTCACATAACACAGTGATAACACTCCTGAAGACATCCACATGCTGGCAGCATGTAGTTTCGCACATATAAATGACTTTGAAATATTTATCCTATATCTACTATATTAAAAGCATACAGGTGCTGGTCATATAATTAGAATATCTTCAAAAAGTTGATTTATTTCACTAATTCCATTCAAGAAGTGAAACTTGAATAATGTATACATTCATTTTTTTCCACACAGATTGATAAATTTCAAGTGTTTATTTCATTTAATTTTGATGATTATAACTGACAACTAATGGAAACCCCAAGGCATGTACAGCACTCAATACTTTTTTGGGGGTCCTTTTTGCCTTAATTACTGCAGCAATGCGGCGTGGCATGGACTTGGTCAGTCTGTGACACTGATCAGGTGTTATGAGAGCCCAGGTTGCTCTGATAGTGGCCTTCAGATCTGCTGCATACAGATTATTGCATCTTCCTCTTCACAATACCCCACAGATTTTCTATGGGGTTAAGGTCAGGCGAGTTTGCTGGCCAGTTAAGAACAGGGATACCATGGTCCCTTAACCAGGTACTGGTAGCTTTAGCACTGTGTGCAGGTGCCAAGTCCTGTTGGAAAATGAAATCTGCATCTTCATAAAGTTGGTCAGCAGCAGGAATCACGACGTGCTCTAAAACGTACACCAGCAGATGACATGACACCCCAAACCATCACTGACTGTGGAAACTTTACACTGGACCTCAAGCATCATGGCCTCTCCTCTCTTCCTCCAGACTCTGGGACCCTGATTTCCAAAGGAAATACAAAATTTACTTTCATCAGAAAACATAACTTTGGACCACTCAGCAGCAGTCCAGTCTTTTTGTCCCTAGCCCAGGCGAGACGCTTCTGACACTGTCTGTGGTTCAAGAGTGGCCTGACACAAGGAATGCGACAGCTGAAACCCATGTCTTGCACACGTCTGTGCGTAGTGGTTCTTGAAGCACTGACTCCAGCCGCAGTCCACACTTTGTGAGTCTCCCCCACATTTTTGAATGGGTTTTGCTTCACAATTCTCTCCAGGGTGCGGTTATCCCTATTTTTTGTACATTTTTTTTTCTACCACACCTTTTCCTTCCATTCAACTCTCTAGTAATGTTCTTGGACACAGAGCTCTGTGAACAGCCAGCCTCTTTTGCAATGACCTTTTGTGTCTTGCCCTCCTTGTGCAAGGTGTCAATGGTCATCTTTCGGACAACTGTCAAATCAGCAGTCTTCCCCATGATCGTATAGCCTACAGAACTAGACTGAAATCATTTAAAGGCCTTTGCAGGTGTTTTGAGTTAATAAGCTGATTAGAGTGAGGCACCAGGTGTCTTCAATACTGAACCTTTTTACAATATTTACATTTTCTGAGATACTGAATTTGGGGTTTTCATTAGTTGTCAGTTATAGTCAAATATAAACTTAAAAGAAATAAACATTTGAAATGTATCAGTCTGTGTGGAATGAATGTATACATTATACAAGTTTCACTTTTCGAATGGAATTAGTGAAATAATTCCACTTTTTGAAGATATTCTAATTATATGACCGGCACCTGTACTGCTCACCTTTTGCTGTTTGCCTAAAGCCACTAGTAGGCGATGAGCCCAGCTGCAAGGGCCCTTTCATCCCTGCTTGCAGCTTTAATTTAATATTTGTTTTTATGGTTTTATTGCTATTTTAGGTACAAAGCCCTGCCAAATGTACCAGACACGACTCAAGAGGAAAGCAATACGTATCCTGAAGAACCAAAGAACATGCTTCCGTAAATATCTGGATGACGAGGTACAAGGAAACTTAAGTTTTATACCTCTTGTTTTAAAGACTGACTCTGTCATGAAACCACAAAGCAAAATAACATTGAAAAACAAAAAGTGCAAAAAACTACGGCCCAAAAAACTGAGAGCTTACATTCCTAATGAGGAACAAAAACTATCACCTGAAGATCTCCTGAAGTGGCAAGACAAGAGCATCCTCATCATAGGCAAACCTGGAGTAGGAAAGACTACAGTTGTCCAGGAAATGTTGCGTCTTTGGGCAGAGAAGGATGACAGACAGATAGACTACATGTTTTACTTTGATGAAGGTGTTTTGGCCCACAATAGTGTTGCCAGTTTGGAATCTCTTTTGTTTGATGTGTATTCAAAACCAATGGAAAAAGACAGAAAAGACGTATTTCAAGATATTGAGGAAAACTCTGAGAATGTTGTCATTGTGTTTGATGGTGTGATGGATTTAGAGGAAAATTCCATCTTATGGAAGATCATGAACCACGATCTCCTGCCTGATGCCAAAATCGTGGTCACATGCAGATCAGAGGTGGAAGATGATCCTCTTTTCTCTGAATGGCCGACACAGACAATATATGTCCAAGGATTCAGTGAAGAGTCTATTCAGACTTACTATAAGAAGATGTTGGGTCATGATCCTGTTCTTCTAGATGTTGTTTTGAAGAATCAGGAGCTGTTCAGT
This sequence comes from Garra rufa, assembly GCF_049309525.1. NCBI lineage: Eukaryota > Metazoa > Chordata > Actinopteri > Cypriniformes > Cyprinidae > Garra > Garra rufa. Next base: position 10,677,669 of record NC_133361.1, read on the forward strand.
CTCAGTCATGTTCCATTGTATGCATTCATGATTGTAGACTTGATCATGTTTAAAAAAAATTACCCTGAATGCAACCATCCACACACAGTCACTGAAATGTACATCCACATTTTCCGTCTTGCTGTGAAGAAACATGGGAATAAACAAAATAAACAATTAGATTTATACCTGATACAGAAGAAAGATCAGATTTATCCACTGATGGAAAAAGCTTTCAATGCAACTAAGAAGAAGTGCCTGAACCTTACAGATATAATCAGTGATGAGAAAGACATTAGTCATGCTTTTCTGAAAATGATCACAACAACAGACTCACCAACATCTGCAATGACATACTGTGCGTTTCTCCACAACACAATGCAGGAGTTCTTCTCAGCTTTGTGGCTTCTTGGACATCCAGATGAAATTGAGAAAGTCCTAGAGCTCTGTCAGACTGAGGAGCATAAACACATGAGACATGTTCTTCCTTTCTTATGTGGACTTCTGAGTGAACACAACACCAGACTCCTCAAGTGTCTCTTCCCAGAAGATCAGATAAAGAAAACATCTGATTGGTTGATTGAGAAGCTTTTGGACACGTTTCTTCAACCTCAGAGTGAGAATGAAGAGTTTGATCTTGTCTATGTGTGTCAATGTTTGTATGAGCTCCAGTCTCATAAAGCCTGTTTAATATTCCTGGAGAAGATGGACCATCAGCTTGAACCAGAAGTGGATCTTGATCCTCATCAGTGTTGTGCTTTGTCTTACGTGGTCAGTCAATCCAGAGATAAAGAGGTTTATGTGAATCTGGAGGACTGTACCATAGCTGATGTGGGAATGGACATGATGCTCAGCTGCTCACCAAACATCAGGTACTAGAAATCATAATGGTTAACTCTAATCTAGCTCTAGTGTTTTAAAGGGGACCTTTCTTAAAAGATATAATATAAGTCTAAGGTGTACCCAAAATGTGTTTGTGTAGTGAATGCATGTCACTGTAATTGTTCTGTGCACTTTCCTAATCTCAAATAAGCCTATTTACTCTCATGTGTATTCAGTGGTCAATCTGTCTCTCTCATCTTGTACTGTGTGAATGTAGGCAGGTCAGTGAGTTACGGTTTCAGGGGTTTCTTTGTCTCTGTTGCATTTAGCTTAGTAACTAATATGCTGTGTACCCTTTGTAGAAATAAGTTAGCATTTTGCAAAGTTGTTGTAAATCTCATAAAAATTCTTGAAGCAAGGCACAAAGCATAGACACACATTATGGCAAGATAAAAAAATATTGTCTGACATTTGAGTGATTTGATATGGTTTTGTAATTATTCAAATGTGTGTGTATATATATATATATATATATATATATATTAGGGGTGGGCATAGATTATTTTTTTCAATTTAGATTAAAATGGCTAATTTGAATTCTGCTGAAGGCATTCAGAATATGTGTGCTACCCAAATAATGACTAAAAGGAAGTCTTCAGGTGGTGCATAAGATCAGGCGCTCATCTCCTGTTTCCAAAATGCATCACAAACTGCTTGACAATTGCATTTAAAACATAATTACCTTTACAAACTTGTGTAACCAAGTACTTCTGCGCAAAAGGCTGCACGACGTGCGTGTTGCCGCTAAATACACAGACGCTCACGGGTATGGATAGCCTATCTGTGTGCATAGTCTTCGATTAAACTGCGTTGCTTTTAGAAGCGTCAATTCAGTTGTCGCATATATTGTTTAATGTCTTTATTTCGGGATTATCAAAGTAAATTATAACTCAAACTTGAGATTTTACTGGGGCACAGCAGATTTTCACTGTGGCACATGCCCCGGTAAAAAGGGTCTAGCAACGCACATGCCCTGAAGCGGCTTCATAGCTGCATCCATGATTGCACGTCTCATTTGATGTGGTCACTTCACAGAAGTTGAAGACTCGTTATCGCCCCCTACAGTGCAATTCAACTAGGTATACGTCATCCGCGCTAAAATATCAAGGTGACAGTCATCATCATATCTTGCGTAGTTTAGACCCTGCTCCCAACCCAATTTTCAGAATAGATTAATGGCGATATTTTTTTTATCGCCCGATAAGAGTCGCGTTAACCACTAATATATATATATATATATGTACTAATAAAAAAAATAAATAAATAAAAAATCAGTCAAGTCAATAAGTACATGCTCTTATGTTTGATTTCTTTGTTGCAGGATAAAGACTTGTAAAGACCCACAGAAGCAAATCACATTCTTTGTAGAATTCTTCCATAAATCATCTCAGTGCAACTGCAGACTTTTTGAGGTGAGAGAACGATACATACCAAAAAAAAACAACAATGCACTGCTGGATCTTTGCTCTCATCTGAAGAACTATGAGACTCAAACAGGCAGGAGTTTTCTTCCAGCATTACAGTCAGTTTTCCAGTCACCTGATAAATGGATCATAGATCTCTCACAGAGAAAGAGCTCCGTCCTCCTGGAAGTGCTGAAACTACAAACACAGAAGAAACCAGTAGAGCTGAGAGGATGTTCAGAGGAAGAGAGTGAAGTGAAGAGATTCCTTCAGTGTCTGCCCTACATCTCACAGCTGAGGTCAGAAAATCTCTGGTAACTTACAGTTATTGTGAAATATGATTTCTGCATAAGCTGGAACATGTTTTCTGGTCTTAATGAGTGTCTTTAGATTAGGGGCTCTGTTTTGTTTCAGTGTTAGCTATAGACTGATGCATTCTGACTATTCACTACGTCTGATTATTTATTTATTTATTGTAACCGACTAAATCTAAGTGGAGTTTTTGAGCAATACTCATCATATCTGTAGATGTATAAACATAAATTATAGGTGTATTAATAGGCCGTCATTGTAGATTGAACCATTAGATGCTGCCAAACAAGTACATGTGCTAAATGATGTAGCTGACAATAAGAGTTAACTGTTAACACTAGTCATGATGGTGTGGGTCAGTAGATCAATATGATTCATTATACTTACATTCTCTATCAGTTCATTGAGCCAACATCCAGTTCAAGATATGAATTGGGATGATGACAGCTAAATGATTACATCAGTACTTTCATAACAGCCAATGTGCGACCACAAAACAGCTGCTGTATGAGTCGATTGGATAGTGGAGATGGAGGAAACTGCTTCTTGAGTTTTTGTAGTATCTCTGACTGGATAATGTGTTGAAGAAGACATCAGATAACCAACGTCTAAAAGTAACAGGGTTGGAGGTACACCAGTAGCAAGATGTAAGTTAAATGTAATGAAGAAGTGGTCAGAGATGTGTAGGGGTTTGACCGAGATGTTGTCTGTAATACAATTGCGTGTGTAAATTAAGGCAAGTTGGTGGGCAGATTTGTGAATGCATGTAGTGACAACGCGTTTGAGATCAAATGAAGCTAGGATGTTAAAGTCCCCAAAGACTAAAAGTGGACTGCCATCCTCTGGAAATGAGGACAGCAGCCCATCCAGCTCCTCTAAAAGATGCAGAGTTGACTAGGAGGGTGGTAAATTACCACAACATGGAGTTTGATAGAAGATGTTACAGTGATTGAATGAGATTCGAATAAGTTATAATTGCATAAGGGAGAATGGGTTGAGTATTTCCAGTTGTTAGAAATGAGCAATCCAGTACCACCACTTCTCCCAGTCTGACATGGGGTGTGAGATAAAGGAGAAGTTATTAGATAGAGCAGCTGGGGTTGCTGAGTCTTCTGGATGAATCCAGGTTTCAGTTAGTGTTGCTTTCGTCAACGAAAATTATGACTAAATATCGTCGTCAACGAACCTTTAATCACATGACGAAAACGAGACGAGACGAAATGAAAATGCTGGTCATGTGACGAAGACTATATAAAATGTATGATGAAATATCGTTGACGATTAAAAACGAGACTAAATGTTGTTTAGAAAATAAAAACTATGCTAAAATGTCTCTTTATTTTCGTTGACGAAAACGAGACGAAACGAAATGTTATAATGTTAGATGGATGTGCGCATGCCCAGTAGCCAGAGCTGTATCTCTTCTAGCCTAAACCGCAGGCGAGCGACGTCACTCCCTCAAGCTCCACTCGCTGCATTATCTAGAAGACGCCCACAAACCAAGTTAAGTCTGACACAGATAAAGGGACCAATGGCTGGCCAGAGGGGTTCATATTTGGGGGAAAAGAAGGAAGAACACATACATTTTTTTTCTACTAAAAAAAAAAAAAAAAAGCTTTTCAAAGCACCAACGGGATCAACTGTATCTAAAAGGGTTAATTACTCGAAGCTTTTCAACACGTTGTACACTAATGACATCTTGTGGTCAAAGGTGGAAAACGTTTCTTTTGCATCCCAGTTGTCCAAGCAATTTTTGCACAATTTCATAAAAAAAATTTAAAAAATTATGCTAAGAAAACCAAAAGAAAAATTTATAAATTAATTAATCTGTAAATAAACTTAAACCAATGTACAAAAGATTATTGTATGCATAGATAATCAAGTAAATTAAGAATATTGTTAAGTTGATTCATATTATTATTCGAAGCTTCTGTGTCGAACGTCACATCACTAATTTTAGTACATTGTAGATTGACCATTCAAACCTTGTTTCTAAGTTTTTTTTTTTCCTGGCATTGTCATGTGATGCTATTTTATTTATTGTTTTTATTTAATTTTTATTTATTTGTGTGTACTTCTAACATGTTTGGTAAGTAAAATAAATGTTGTAAATTCAAATTAGGTAACAAAAATATAATACGATAACCTTGTTTGAAATGGGTTTAGCTAAAAGAAAACTTTGGTTTTGTCTATACTACTAGGTACTTACACTATATTGACTGGGTTAAATAAAATTGCATTACTAAAAATAGACTAAATGTAATCAGTTTTCGTCGATTAAAACTAGACTAAAATAGTCATGGGTAATTCTGACTAAAATAAGACTAAAATGCTCAGACTTTTAGTTGACTAAAACTTGACTAGACTAAAACAACACTAGTCTCAGTCAAGCCTAGGATGCTCAGGACAGATTGCAAAGAAAAGGCTCAGCACGCTCAGGAAGGGAACGATACTAATAAATAAAGCTTCTCTTGGTCGTCGGCTTAGTATTTTAATTTTGATAAGTGCAATCAAAACTAAAAATTTAAAATGAAAAAAAAAAAAAAATAGCAAGACAAATAAATAGAAATGAATAAGTGCTTTCTAGCAGCAACTAAATGTCATTGCTGTCCGCTCCTGAGGACTGAAATCACTTCTCCGGATTTTTATTATTTAAAGTATTATTTATTATATAGAATTATAATTTAATTCCCCATTTAAATGTGGCACTTCTGCTTTGCTAGGTCTCATGAAACTTCACCTTGTACTGTCTCTTCAGGAACAAGACTTAAAGTTTGTACAGTTATCAAAATTGTAAATTCAGTTTTGACATTTAAAGTCTAATTTAAAAAGTGTTAAACGTGAGCTGAAACCCAGAAACAAAACACTGTTTATTGTTATTTCACATGATTCAGTCACATCATAGCTGTAATAAGTTCTGTCATATCTCTGTTTATTCACATTTCTTATTTCCATTTTGTTACAGTTTCACTTATCTGAGTAAAAGTGTTCTTAGCAAATTTCTTCTGAGTCTCTTCATTAAAGCAGCAGAGATTGAGACACAGACAGGAGAGCAGATGCTGAAACTGTTAACATCAGTCTGCAACAGCTCTTATGGTTATGGATGGACTGAAATATTTTATGACAGTGATTTCCTGCTGGATCTTTGCTCTCATGTGAAGAACTATGAGACTCAAACAGGCAGGAGTTTTCTTCCAGCATTACAGTCAGTTTTCCAGTCACCTGATGAATGGATCATAGATCTCTCACAGAGAAAGAGCTCCGTCCTCCTGGAAGTGCTGAAACTACAAACACAGAAGAAACCAGTAGAGCTGAGAGGATGTTCAGAGGAAGAGTGTGACGTGAAGAGTTTCCTTCAGTGTCTGCCCTACATCTCACAGCTGAGGTGAGAAAATCTCTGGTAACTTACAGTTATTGTGAAATATGATTTCTGCATAAGCTGGAACATGTTTTCTGGTCTTAATGAGTGTCTTTAGATTAGGGGCTCTGTTTTGTTTCAGTGTTAGCTATAGACTGATGCATTCTGACCATTCACTACATCTGATCTCATTTTTGGATGAACACCTAAATCTAAGAGCAGTTTTTGTTCAGGGTGAGATACAGCTGTAGGTGTCAATTCTCATCATATCTGTAGATGTTTGAGCACAAATTATGGGGCATTTATGAGGCATCTTTGTAAATTCAACCATCAGATGCTACAAAAGTGCATACAACAGTTAACATTTAACACTAGTCACCACATTTTTAGCTGTTTTTAAGAAGTATATTGATGCAAGTACATGTGCTAAATGATGTAGCTGACAATAAGCTTTAACTGTTAACACTAGTCATGATGCTGAGTATCAGTAGATCAATATGAATCATTATATTGATACAGAATAACTGTGCATCAATATACTCAATAAATATATTCAAAGTTTCAAAAGACATTCATATCCTTGAATACCAAAATAATTGTAACTGTTATAGGAATAGAGACAGCAACAAGAATCACTTCATAAATGACTGTCGGATCCATTATTAAAAATAAATGGAATTTGCTTAAAAAAGATGAATTCCCGATTCCAAGTTGTCAATGATTAAGTCATTTGTCAATCTTCTTCCAATAAAACGGAATCAAATATACTCTAATTAGTCAAATTAGAATTCAAATCAAAGTTGAATTAGAGATCTAAGTCAAAATAAAAAATCGATTAGAAATCTGAGAGAAATATCAGACTGTCTAGGAGCACCCAGTATCAGAGCAAAAGAAGGAGAATGCAGAGAAAGGAGAAGAAGTCTAAGTCAGGGGTGCATTTTGAACACGTCTTATATCCTAATACCAGACCAGGAAGATGTAGTTTCCTGTTCCTAAGTCCACAGCTCGGTTTTAGGTCTAATTTTGTTCAGCAACATTACTCATGTAATTGCAGCTCGTGAAGAAAGGCGATACTAATTTGCATGTTTACCCACCGAACCAAACTTCCTCTAATCTTTAAAAAAATAGATAGTCTAAATCATCTAGAGACCTTTTCACATTACAAAGATGTATGAATAAAATGTATAAAAATAACAGCTACATAGCAACATCATACAGTCTCATGTCTCAAAAGGTCAGTCAGGGTAAAACTGTTAGGGCACTGAATACATATTCTCAAAAAGATGAATAATGATAAATATAATAATTTCATAAGGAATATTCATAATACAATTAATAATGCATAATCCTAGATATGAATATGCAAATTATTGTTAATTCCATTAAGTTGACACATATATATTGGAGAAATAGCTATTATTCAAGGATGCAGTTACTGCACAAAAACTTAAGACACACATAATCTTTATTTCTGTTCGTCTAATGCACAACTTTAGCTTCTTATGAATAGTCCATCTTCATTTATAGCTGCTGTTTGCAAAGAATAATCTTCTAATTAAACTGCAGTTGGTCGAATTCATTCAAGTTCTGTGCTTGTAATTTTTTCCAGTCCATTGCAATTGAATTTCCTTTTACTCTCATTGCATTAAATACAACAAAATTAGTGAGCAAACCTTACAATCTATCCACTCATAACAGCACAACAGCTATATAACTATTATGCAGTAAGTATTTAACACATTGAAGTACAATACAGTATTAGTAAGTGAAGTGTTGTGTAAATGTTGCACATCGTTGTAATGAAGTGTTTCTCACACATTAAGGCCTGTTCACACTAATAATGTTAACTATAACAATAATTATACTAGCCTCCACACCAACAGACAGTAATTTTCTGTTTATTATAAGTGCACTGCAGTTTTGTCGTCTGTTACTTTAAATGCTCAATCTCTTCAATCTCTTTTGACTGTCAATGAATTATTTGTTTGCCAGCTAGAAAAAAGAAAGTAATTCTAAGTTTACTTGTGTCTGATGTGAAGTAGTGTATTATGTGATGTAAGTTTTCTCAAATGAATGAAGTGTTTGGTTCTTGATTGTGTATTATCAGGATCTGGGGCATTCATAATGAAGAAACAAGGATGTCTGCAGTAAGATTTCTGCTGAATCTCTGTGTTGCTGCAGTAGAAACTGACAAAGATGCAGGAACAAGATTCTCGACTCTGATCTCATCTGTGTGCAGCTACAACACCTTCCCTTTTGACCATAAGCGTCAGGATCAGAGTGATTTCCTGCTGGATCTTTGCTCTCATGTGAAGAACTATGAGACTCAAACAGGCAGGAGTTTTCTTCCAGCATTACAGTCAGTTTTCCAGTCACCTGATAAATGGATCATAGATCTCTCACAGAGAAAGAGCTCTGTCCTCCTGGAAGTGCTGAAACTACAAACACAGAAGAAACCAGTAGAGCTGAGAGGATGTTCAGAGGAAGAGAGTGAAGTGAAGAGTTTCCTTCAGTGTCTGCCCTACATCTCACAGCTGAGGTGAGAAAATCTCTGGTAACTTACAGTTATTGTGAAATATGATTTCTGCATAAGCTGGAACATGTTTTCTGGTCTTAATGAGTGTCTTTAGATTAGGAGTTCTGTTTTGTTTCAGTGTTGGCTATAGACTGATGCATTCTGACTATTCACTACATCTGATCTCATTTTTGGATGAACACCTAAATCTAAGAGCAGTTTTTGTTCAGGGTGAGATACAGCTGTAGGTGTCAATTCTCATCATATCTGTAGATGTTTGAGCACAAATTATGGGTGCATTTATGAGGCATCTTTGTAAATTCAACCATCAGATGCTACAAAAGTGCATATAACAGTTAACATTTAACACTAGTCACCACATTTTTAGCTGTTTTTAAGAAGTATATTGATGCAAGTACATGTGCTAAATGATGTAGCTGACAATAAGAGTTAACTGTTAACACTAGTCATGATGCTGAGTATCAGTAGATCAATATGAATCATTATATTGATACAGAATAACTGTGCATCAATATACTCAATAAATATATTCAAAGTTTCAAAAGACATTCATATCCTTGAATACCAAAATAATTGTAACTGTTATAGGAATAGAGACAGCAACAAGAATCACTTCATAAATGACTGCCGGATCCATTATTAAAAATAAATGGAATTTGCTTAAAAAAGATGAATTCCCGATTCCAAGTTGTCAATGATTAAGTCATTTGTCAATCTTCTTCCAATAAAACGGAATCAAATATAATCTAATTAGTCAAATTAGAATTCAAATCAAAGTTGAATTAGAGATCTAAGTCAAAATAAAAAATCGATTAGAAATCTAATAGAAATATCAGACTGTCTAGGAGCACCCAGTATCAGAGCAAAAGAAGGAGAATGCAGAGAAAGGAGAAGAAGTCTAAGTCAGGGGTGCATTTTGAACACGTCTTATATCCTAATACCAGACCAGGAAGATGTAGTTTCCTGTTCCTAAGTCCACAGCTCGGTTTTAGGTCTAATTTTGTTCAGCAACATTTCTCGTGAAGAAAGGCGTTACTAATTTGCATGTTTACCTACCGAACCAAACTTCCTCTAATCTTTAAAAAAATAGATAGTGTAAATCATCTAGAGACCTTTTCACATTACAAAGATTTATGAATAAAATGTATAAAAATAACAGCTACATAGCAACATCATGCAGTCTCATGTCTCAAAAGGTCAGTCAGGGTAAAACTGTTAGGGCACTGAATACATATTCTCAAAAAGATGAATGATGATAAATATAATAATTTCATAAGGCATATTCATAATACAACTAATAATGCATAATCCTAGATATGAATATGCAAATTATTGTTAATTCCATTAAGTTGACACATATATATTGGAGAAATAGCTATTATTCAAGGATGCAGTTATTGCACAAAAACTTAAGACACACATAATCTTTATTTCTGTTCGTCTAATGCATCACTTTAGCTTCTTATGAATAGTCCATCTTCATTTATAGCTGCTGTTTGCAAAGAATAATCTTCTAATTAAACTGCAGTTGGTCGAATTCATTCAAGTTCTGTGCTTGTAATTTTTTCCAGTCCATTGCAATTGAATTTCCTTTTACTGTCATTGCATTAAATACAACAAAATTAGTGAGCAAACCTTACAATCTATCCACTCATAACAGCACAACAGCTATATAACTATTATGCAGTAAGTTTTTAACACATTGAAGTACAATACAGTATTAGTAAGTGAAGTGTTGTGTGTACAAATGTTGCACATCGTTGTATTGAAGTGTTTCTCACACATTAAGGCCTGTTCACACTAATAATGTTAACTATAACAATAATTATACTAGCCTCCAAACCAACAGACAGTAATTTTCTGTTTATTATAAGTGCACTGCAGTTTTGTTGTCTGTTACTTTAAATGCTCAATCTCTTTAAAGTCAGATTAATTCTGATTGACTGTCAATTAATTATTTGTTTGTCAGCTAGAAAAAAGAAAGTAATTCTAAGTTTACTTGTGTCTGATGTGATGTAGTGTATTATGTGATGTAAGTTTTCTCAAATGAATGAAGTGTTTGGTTCTTGATTGTGTTTTATCAGGATCTGGTACATTTATAATGAAGAAACAAGGATGTCTGCAGTAAGATTTCTGCTGAATCTCTGTGTTGCTGCAGAAGAAACTGACAAAGATGCAGGAACAAGATTCTCGACTCTGATCTCATCTGTGTGCAGCTACAACACCTTCACTTTTCATGACGAGGATTATGATAATTATGTTCAGAGTGATTTCCTGTTGGATCTTTACTCTCATGTGAAGAACTATGAGACTCAAACAGGCAGGAGTTTTCTTCCAGCATTACAGTCAGTTTTCCAGTCACCTGATGAATGGATCATAGATCTCTCACAGAGAAAGAGCCCAATCCTCCTGGAAGTGCTGAAACTACAAACACAGAAGAAACCAGTGAAGCTGAGAAGATGTTCAGAGGAAGAGAGTGAAGTGAAGAGTTTCCTTCAGTGTCTGCCCTACATCTCACAGCTGAGGTGAGAAAATCTCTGGTAACTTACAGTTATTGTGAAATATGATTTCTGCATAAGCTGGAACATGTTTTCTGGTCTTAATGAGTGTCTTTAGATTAGGGACTGTTTTGTTTCAGTGTTAGCTATAGACTGATTACTTGTTGAGGCACATAACTATTAACTAATTGTTAAGTAATATAGTTATAGAGACGATGAGGCAAAACAGGATCTAAATGCAGTAGTTTATTGGTAAATCCATGAAGAAACAATAGATCCAACACAGGAACTTAGACTCGGGCAAGAAACAACCATTACAAAACATTAACAACCGACAAACTACAGAGGAAACACAAGGACTATTTATACACAGAGCAGGGGAAAAATCTAATTGGTAACCATAGAAACTAACAGGGGAGTGGGTGTAGTACAATGAGTGACCATGGCAACAAATGAGGGAGCACAGAGGCAGGGAACGATGAGACACAAAAACTACAAAACAAAAGTCCTTAAAACACAGACACAGAAAACACACAGACCAGACTCGTGACACATTCATGGCTTGAACCCATTGTAGAAATTAACACATGAATTTACATTATTAGTTAATAAACTAAAGTATTAGGGAATGAATGCATTATGACACTTTACTTTTTTTATTTTTATTACTTAAACTATGAATCATACAGAATAATCATTTGTTGCTAATACAGTAATTATTAATAAATGGTTTAATTCTTCATTAGTTATATATTAACGAATGATTATCTCTGCATTAGTTAAGCATGAATTAATGCATATTTGTGCACCAGTATTGCAAAGTGTTACCTATATTTTCCTTAATGTTCCTCCTAATTTCAGGCCTTATTCTCATATTCTTATAACTGACATTCTGCAAAACACAAGTTTTAAAACACTTTTTTTTCTTATTGGTGAAACTGAGGTCAAATCTGTTTTCTCTCAGGTACATTGCAGTGTAAGCTTCACAGTAAGGCAAGGCACATTTATTTATATAGCACATTTCATACACAATGGTAATTCAAAGTGCTTTACGTAAGTGTAGAAGAGAAATTAAAATTATAATATTATAAAAATCAATAATAATAATCACAACAATAAAACAGAGAATTTAAGAACATTTAAAAATGATTAAAAAGTTTATTTAAAATTAATTAACACAGTAAGAATGATTATACATAAAATAATGCAATCTGTTCGGACGTAGCACAGTGCTCATTCAATAAATGCACAACTGAACAGATGAGATTTGAGTCTGCATTTAAATGTGTCTAATATATTAGCACATCTGATCTCTTCTGGAAGCTGGTTCCAACTGCGGGCGGCATAATAGCTAAAAGCAGATTCCCCTTGTTTTGTGTGAACTCTTGATATTACTAACTGACTCGATCCTAGTGATCTGAGTTGTCTGTAAGGTTTGTATATAGTGAGCATATTTGCAATGTATGTAGGTCCTAGGCCATTGAGTGCTTTAAAAACGAGTAGAAGTACTTTAAAATTGATCCTAAACATAACTGGAAGCCAGTGTAAGGACCTGAGGACTGGTGTAATATGCTCTGATTTTTTGGTTCTAGTCAGAATCCTGGCAGCAGCGTTCTGTATGAGCTGCAGCTGTCTAATGGTCTTCTTGGGAAGGCCGGTGAGGAGACCATTACAATAGTCCACCCTGCTGCTGATAAAGGCATGAACAAGTGAATAAATCTGAATATCAGTTCTTTTTTTACTTGCGTACACAAAAAATGTAGTACTTTTGTATTTTCATTCAAGAAAAATTGAAAAAGGAGTTCTTTTACTTTTACTGGAGTAATATTTTATTATACGAATCTGTACTTTTACTGTAGTACTTGATTTGTGTACTTCGTCCACCACTGATACTAGCCTCCACATCAACAGACAGTAATAATCCGTTTATTAGAAGTGCATTGCAGTTTTGATGTGTGACACTAAATTCTCAATCTTTTTAAAATCAGATTGATTCTGATTGGCTCTTAAAGGTGCAATAGGAGATCTTGGAAATGCTAACTTTAGCCTGATAGCACTGAAAGCAAACATCCCACCCTCCCTCAATCTGCCACAAAACAACCATAAATGCTCTAGTGGCTGTTACAAATCACGTCAATAACCGTTAGAACACTTTTTATAGTACAGTTAGTAAAAGTATTGCAATACCAGGATGGAAGATTAGGTTTTTGATGTTTGCCTGCCATTATTGCTTTGTCTGGAAAGCGTTCATGAATGCGCTGATACGTGTGTTGTCTGCATGAACAGGGTGCGCAGAGGTATGCAAATACATATGTGAAAATGGGAAAAATGGGTCGGAAGTCGCAACGTTCCATTAAAAAAGGTTAACTGTGTAATATTTAAGATGATCTCTAGACAGAGATGCAATATAATATACGTCTTTGGTCATATTAAGCTGTAAAATAAATAGTTTATCCCTTTAAATGCAATGGATTTTTAAAGATATTAACAAAAAACAGGCAAAAAAACTTTAAAAGCAATTTTTTTTTCAGGATTTCAATTGGAAAAATAGAGCAGAGGACCGTAATTCAAATGGGTATATCTTTAAAACCATTCAAGGTATGACTGTTAAATAGGATATCATATTAAAGCATACGGTCACCTCTTTTCATTGATAATCCATTCTCATTTTGCTGGATCAGGTCACATATGTTGACAGGCACGAAAGTCAATGAAAACACTCAGAACAAGCATTTTGAATGGACAAACTTTCTTGGTCCTGCCTTCCACAGAATATATAAATGCATATAAATACATTTAGACCAATTAACTTAATGATTGCTCTTGGAATGTGAAGAGACTTTTAACCAGCAGCATAACAAAAACTGTTTTCGAAGACAATCACCTACTCCACCTTTAATGATTTTATTGTTCATCAGCTGAAAAATAAATAAATAAAACAATGAAAGTAATTCTATGTTCCTCTGTGTTGCTGTTGTTTCTAGCTATGGTATGGACTTACCTGTTCTTATAGAATATGAACAATTATTAAAGCATAGTTACTGTCCTTGATGTGAACGGGCCGTAAGACAAGAAAATCCCCATCTTCCTCCTTCAAACCCACGGACTTTGCACAAATGACATCTTACTGCAGTACATTTTAGCTAAAGAGTTATTAAATTAGATCCCTTGGTCTTGTCGAATGATTTATTTGTTTCTGATGTGTAGTAATGTATTATGTGATGTAAGTTGTCTCAAATGAATGAAGTGTTTGGTTCTTGATTGTGTATTATTAGGTTTGGGGGCATTTCTGATGAAGAAACAAGGATGTCTGCAGTAAGATTTCTGCTGTATCTCTGTGTTGCTGCAGTAGGAACTGACAAAGATGCAGAAACAAGATTCTGGACTCTGATCTCATCTGTGTGCAGCTACAAAACATTCCCTTTTGATGAAGATGGTGGTGATCAGACTTATTTCCTGCTGGATCTTTACTCTCATGTGAAGATCTATGAGACTCAAACAGGAAGGAGTTTTCTTCCAGCATTACAGTCAGTTTTCCAGTCACCTGATGAATGGATCATAGATCTCTCACAGAGAAAGAGCTCCGTCCTCCTGGAAGTGCTGAAACTACAAACACAGAAGAAACCAGTAGAGCTGAGAGGATGTTCAAAGAAAGAGAGTGAAGTGAAGAGTTTCCTTCAGTGTCTGCCCTACATCTCACAGCTGAGGTGAGAAAAAAAATCTTAATCTGAGGTTGGTCTTTATTTTGTGACACTAATTTTTTTTTTCATTCAGTCTTGTCTTTGTTTGAGTGTGTGGCTTTCAAATTTACCTCACCTGTCCTCTCTCATTATCCTTCTCGTTTATGTCCTTCAGTTCTGTTCTATGTCTGATTGTCATCTAATGCACCACTGCATGTTCTTCTTGCATGTTTTGGTGTTGTCCACTGTATCCAGCTCATCTCTGCCTTGCCTTGTTGTGTGTAATAACGCAGGCCGTTGAACTCCATGCTTCAGTCCCCATAATCCATTCAACCAAAATTTGACATAAAGTTGTTGTTGTAACTTTGAGCATGTTTTAAGTTCTCAATGAGTCTTTTATAGATATGTTTATGTAGTTAAATTTTTTTTTTTTTTTCAGTTGCAATGATCAGGTTAAGTTAGTAGTAATTTTTATCAAGTATTTATTGTGTTTTTCAGATGTTCTGAGGAGTGTTTGTTAACTCTAGTTAAAGCGCTCCAGTCGAGAAAGAATCCAGAGCTGGTGACTTCACTGTTTGAGGCTCTTGACTTCTCCTTCAGTTTGAAAAGACTCAATGAAACCTGCAGGTCTGTGGGGAGAATTTTTACGTTGCAATACAAGATTCAGTCTGTTTCTGTGTCTGTCTTACTGTGTCACCAGGGATTAGTGACTCTCAGGTCTGACTGTAGGACACTTTTCAGCATTGTTTGTTTTATTTCTATGCCATGAAAAATACAAAGTCAATGTATTTGTATGTGTAGAGCATCGAAGGAGACTCTCCAGAAGATGGTTGAATGTGTCTATGAAGCTCAGGAAGATGAACTGACTGAATGCTTCCTGCAGAAAATGGGTGGGGATCTGACTTCCTGTTCCCTAAACTGGGAAGAGCTTCATTATTTCCTGCAGCACAGAATTCAACAAATCACTGTGAACCTCAGAAAGAGCAACATTCAAAGCAGAATCAGTGAAATTCTGCCATTCCTGAACAGGATTAAGTTTAAACGGTAAACAATTAGTTCTTTCACAAATATTGTTTCTAGTAAATTATAGAAAATGTAGAGTGCTTTAATAATGATAAAGATGATGTGTCTGTACAGGATGAGCTCCAGCTTCATGATGAGTATAATCAGAGAGATCTATGAGTCCCGCTCTGCTGGTTTTGTGTCTGGTCTGTTGAGTTCAGTGGAGAACTACATTAATCTGCAGAGCAGAGATCTGGACTCTGTTGACTGTGCCGCTCTGCGCTTCACACTGCAGCACTGCACTGCAGCTTCACTCAATCTACAGTGGACCTCCACACCAGAGGAAGAGCTGGAGAGCATTCTGCCTCTCTTCACACATCTGTCCCACCTCAGGTCTCACCGCTTTTCTCTTTATTCTTCACTTTCTCTTCACTTTCTCTCGCCTGCTTATGTGTTTCATTCAGTAGCTTTCTGGTGGATGTCTACTACAAGCCTTGAAGTAGCATTGAATTATGTTTTAATTAGTTAAAGGGATGTTGTTTTTTTTAGTAGTATTTTAATAAGAATTTTAATATTGTTTTTCATATAAATTCAAGGACAGCTGGTTTGCATTTATGGTAACACTAAATTAAATGTAAACAGCTCTTTAGTTTATTGAAATGATCATGATCACAGGCAAATAGTAAAGGCAATAGAAATGTTTTGGAAACATTTTTATCTCAAAAGTACTGAAAAGTGTATTTATGAAAAGAGCCATTATCACACTCAGAATCATTGAGAGTGTTGAGAATAAAATATTTATTTAAGATTCTCATTCATACTAAATGGTTCAGATTTTCTAAAGCTATATTTAGTCTGTTCCTGATGTTTTCAGATTGTGTCCTGATGTAGTTGTTGTCTGTGTTCAGTGTTGACAGGCGGCTGTTGCTGAAGATGCTTCACTGCTGCAGTGTCTCTGGTGTCCAGCAGGAGGCAGCATCAGTTCTGCTCTCTGTCCTTCAGCACAAGCTGGACTTGTCCTGCCGATCTGCTCTGGATCTGACCACAAACACAGACTCAGAGCCTCTACATCTGACCACTGACGACTGCCGTGCGATGTCCAGAGTCATTCAGAGAGCTCATTCAGACACAAAGACACAGCTGATTCTGCAGGACTGTGAGATTCCTACAGCTGGAATGAATGAGCTGTTTCCAGTGTTACATTCTGTTCGACTCTGGTGAGAAACATCAACAGATCACATTCACACACAGATCCAATATAAAAGCATTCAGTATATAACACATCTATTTCTTGTTCTCTGTCTTTCAGTTGTGATAAATCCCTACTTCTTCAGTTTGTGGCTCATGTGAGGCCTGAGGAAGCCCAGTCTCTTTCTGGAGCTCTGGGTGAAGAGCTGGATCTCAGTCAGACTCAGCTGGATCCGCAGGTCTGTAGAGGTCTGGACCTGATTCTGGAATATTCTGAAGGACTGACAGAACTGGATCTGAGTCAGTGCCGTCTCACCGATCACAGTCTGGATCTGCTGCTCCCAAACCTCCACAAAGTGCAGAACATTGAGTGAGTGACTGAAGAAACTCAAAGTGGTCATTTCTGAAGTATAATGTAATAGTTGTTACATTCCTGATTTGTTTATTTGTTTGATTTCAGTTTCAGTGGCAATAGCATCACTGACGCTGGGGCTTGGAGAATCCACTATATCGTCTCTCTCAACAGCAACATAAAGACAGTGAGGTGTGTGTCTGAGTGTCACAATGATGCCCAAAGTTATTTGAACTGTTATTGAAATGGCAATATCTGGGTTAAAATGATTTAGGTTTGAGTTGATCTCACACAATAATATTAATATTAAATTATTACATTTATATTTAACTACAAAACTAATTTCAAGCATTTAAAGATCAAAGTTTTTTAGTCATGAAAAACAAAATTAATCATGTGGGTAAATTTTTGACTAGTAGTTCATCTTGTCGTTCAACAGAGTGAAAATCATTAAGGGTCTGATGTTAAGTGTGTTCGTCTCATTTACATGTTTTCATTTAGCAGACATTTTTATCTAAATCAATTTTCAAATGAGAAATACAGGCAGTGTGTTGTAGCTAATATCAGTGTGTGTTTGTATCTGTAGGCTCTTCATGAACAGAATTGAACACAAAGAGCTCTTCAGCACAGACCCACGATTTGAGATCTGGTGATGTAAAGTCTCTCAGGAATCAGGAGAAATAACAAGTGGAGAATAATAAGGTAACGAGTGTTAAAGCTTTGAGGAATCGGCCCATCAGAGTCCCGAAGAAGAATCAAGCCACCAGATTGTAAACCACATTCATTTTTATCATCTCTTTCAATCATAATCAACAGTGGGTTTCTGTTACATTAACTGTGTTTTGTAAAATGTCTTCCCCTTTCAAACTTTATAGCATTTGTGTCATGCATAGTTTATTTTTTATTTTTTTAATTGCATGTAAAACTACTGGCTTAAATCCCTACAGGACAACTTGCTGTTTCAATATCCACTTTGTTCCAGTAAAAAGCACAACAATTGGTTAGATAAAGAGCACATGCATTCATATCATTAGCTGATCTTCTCCTCTTCATGCTAAAGAAGACAAAGATCATTTGCAAGCAGGCGGTGTTTCACTGTCTCAACTGTAGTGTTTACTGCAAACACAATACAAGAGAGACATTATACTCAGGAAATCACACTTACCTCATTCATTGACTGAAAAGTTTGGCTAGTTTATCAGGAGGGTCAAAAGCGCTTTTGGTTTCACTTTCACTTTTGAAAACAATCAGTTTTGCCAGGAGAGAAGTTATATATGTGCAAAACACAGGCTTGGTCCTAGTCAGGTGCTACAGTTTTTGTCATTTTGTTAAAACTTGAGTTTCATGTAAGTGAATATCTTAATGGTACTGTTTTATTGTGGGCCTACATGTTTTTATTATTATCAATATTAATAATAATGATGAGCCATAAAGGGAAAATACAGACTTTTTATTTGTATGTTACAACGCCGTTACAGCAAGTCTGTTTATTTGTTTGTGTTTGTTTTTGTTTTTTTTTCCCCAAGTTTTATGTATATTAAATCAGCTTTGATCCACTCGCTCTTTCTCAGTTTCTTTGTAATAGCTGTAGACATGCTTGTTAATTTTTAATTTGGGTACAGACGTGTTGGAATAAAATATATTTATTTTTAACACTGCACCCTCAGCACCTCTACTTCCGGCGGTTCTGGATGAAAGCCAGAAAAGAGCAGAAGCAGGAGACAAAGTGATGATGATAAAAAGGTATAGCATTGAAGAGTTTATTGAACATAATACATCTGTAAAATATATTTATTTTCTCAGGGATTTTTAAACATACAGAGTCCCTAAAAAAAAATAAAAATACAGACTTTTACATGTCCAAAAGAAACTTTTTTGTGCCCTTGAGATGCTATTCACATGTGCATGGGAATTTTTTGCATGCTTACGCATTACAGTTTCTAGTTTTATAATCTATTTCCTTTGTGTATCACTGCCATCTTACTACTAATAAAATGAGAGCATGGACACATGAATTGGCAGAGATCTACTATGGCATCAAATTCTTATGGTAGTGCCTCTAATATCACGGCATAATGTCAACTTTACCATCCTCTGTGGAATAGAAACTATGAGACAAAATGGGCTGATGATATAAAATTTGACAAGTTCAAGGGTCTGTGAAAAAAGATTGGTACTTTTAAAAAGTGTTTAAAATTTGGCTTTGGTTAAGGCAGTATGTATTGTTCTGAGGACTTTTAGTCTTTTTAATGCATACTTTGTAGATGCCTATAAACCACACCACAAAATCGGCTGATGGCACAATAGGCGGCTCTTTATTATTTTTTATTTTTTATTATTTTTATTATTTTATTTAAATCTTTATTCTGTTATGAATTATCATGCAATTCTTAAGGTATTTTTTTATGAGTAAAGTTTTTCACATTTATAGCAGGTGAAAGGCCTTTTGACTTCTGTTATTGTAATTCTTCTATCTGTCCCGGTTCGAGTCGTTCGTTCATCACGTGACAACCCCATACGCTTAACCTATGCTGCTGGAGCCGGAAAGAGAATTGATTAGTTCATCTCTCGAGTCTTCGGGTTCGAGTCGTTCGTTCATCACGTGACAACCCCATACGCTTAACCTATGCTGCTGGAGCCGGAAACAGAATTGATTAGTTCATCTCTCGAGTCTTCGGGTTTGATTCGTTCGTTCATCACGTGACAACCCCATACGCTTAACCTATGCTGCTGGAGCCGGAAACAGAATTGATTAGTTCATCTCTCGAGTCTTTCGGGTCCGAGTCGTTCGTTCATCACGTGACAGCCCCATACGCTTAACCTATGCTGCTGGAGCCGGAAACAGAATTGATTAGTTCATCTCTCGAGTCTTTCGGGTCCGAGTCGTTCGTTCATCACGTGACAACCCCATACGCTTAACCTATGCTGCTGGAGCCGGAAACAGAATTGATTAGTTCATCTCTCGAGTCTTCGGGTTTGATTCGTTCGTTCATCACGTGACAACCCCATACGCTTAACCTATGCTGCTGGAGCCGGAAACAGAATTGATTAGTTCATCTCTCGAGTCTTTCGGGTCCGAGTCGTTCGTTCATCACGTGACAGCCCCATACGCTTAACCTATGCTGCTGGAGCCGGAAACAGAATTGATTAGTTCATCTCTCGAGTCTTTCGGGTCCGAGTCGTTCGTTCATCACGTGACAACCCCATACGCTTAACCAATGCTGCTGGAGCCGGAAACAGAATTGATTAGTTCATCTCTCGAGTCTTCGGGTTCGAGTCGTTCGTTCATCACGTGACAACCCCATACACTTAACCTATGCAATCTGAGCCGGAAACAGAATTGATTAGTTCATCTCTCGAGTCTTCGGGTTCGAGTCGTTCGTTCATCACGTGACAACCCCATAAGCTTAACCTATGCTGCTGGAGCCGGAAACAGAATTGATTAGTTCATCTCTCGAGTCTTCGGGTTTGATTCGTTCGTTCATCACGTGACAACCCCATACACTTAACCTACGCTGCCTGAGCCGGAAACAGAATTGATTAGTTCATCTCTCGAGTCTTCGGGTTTGATTCGTTCGTTCATCACGTGACAACCCCATACACTTAACCTATGCTGCCTGAGCCGGAAACAGAATTGATTAGTTCATCTCTCGAGTCTTTCGGGTCCGAGTCGTTCGTTCATCACGTGACAACCCCATACGCTTAACCTATGCTGCTGGAGCCGGAAACAGAATTGATTAGTTCATCTCTCGAGTCTTTCGGGTCCGAGTCGTTCGTTCATCACGTGACAACCCCATACGCTTAACCAATGCTGCTGGAGCCCGGGATTTGAGTCCTTCGTTCATAGTTGCGCAATTGCGCATGCGCGACTGAACGAATCACTCCCCGAGACGACTCGTTCTTCTCGAGTCACATAAAGATTCGTTCAAAATGAACGAATCGTTCAAGAACGACCCATCACTAATCTGCAGCAGAGTTATGGAGAACTGCTGTGGGTGAGTCGCGTTTGTTGTAGGTCCACACAAAAACATTAAAATATTGTTTCATGTGAAATGTTAGATGCTATTTGAAGAGTAATGAACATCATAGATGATGATTGACCTGTGAAGCGATTTTTTTTTGTTTGTATATGTGTTATTTTGATACTGTTTCATCTGATGTACTCTTTTCCACGTGCTAACAAAGTAAAACATATTCTGAATAGGTGGAACTACAAAATCGCTGAACATGCCATTTTGTCGCCTACTGCTCTCTGTGCAGGTAATTGTTCTCTATCATAGTTTACAAATTCACTCTGTTTATTTAGTACTGCATTTTCTGTATTAAGTAAATAATTTGTCCTAACTGTGTTTTGTAAAAGCACTTAATTCATGGTTTTACTAAGAAATCTTTTATAATACCTGTATTAACTTCTTATACATGTGTTTTATAAAATGGATTAAGCTGTGAGAGTTATGTATTGCATGCTATCCATTCTTGGATATACAGTCTTTCTATTCTTGTTATTCCTGTTTTATTTTTGTATGTTTTGTTTATAATACCATGTTTACTGCTATATTAAGAACAGCAAAGATATGGAGAACTGCTGTGGGTGGAACTACAAAATCGCTGAACATGCCATTTTGTCTCCTACTGCTCTCTGTGCAGGAACCAAATAAATTGTAACATCACTGAGTGCAGGTGAAAAGCTTTATCTTGTTATGAATTATCATGCAATTTTTAAGGTATTTTTTTATGAGTAAAGATTTCCACATTTATAGCAGGTGAAAGGCCTTTTGACTTCTGTTATTTGAATGTTGCTTTGTGAACTCTTATC
>NC_133361.1:10700174-10733736 GCF_049309525.1 Garra rufa
TAAATGTTTTGCTGTTAGATTTTACAGTATTTTATGACAGCAGTTAATTTCAAAGTGTTTACATGCATGGAATTTCTAAATCCAATCTATGTATTTCCTCAAATAAAAGCAGAAAGTTGAGAGTATGGCTTTCAGTGTAGTCATTTCCACATAAAACATATTGTGTTTTTAACACTGGTTAAAGAGTTTAAATTATAATTAACTAAATTTTAGAGTTAAAATTACTCTCCAAATTATTAATATTTTAACTCCAGAAAGTGTTAAAATTTAACTCTGAGAAAGTGTTAAAAATTCAACTCCAAGAGCGGAGTTATTTTAACTCTGCGCTGGAGTCTATTTGATGGTCACGCATGTACACTCAGATTGAGTTGATTTTAACTACCAGGGAGTTTATTCCAAAGACCAGAATTTGCTGTGTACTACTAGACATATTCACGTTTAAACTCAACGTATTATAAACAACGTATGCTATTATTCAATGCATTTGACTTCTAGATTTGGATATTAAGTTGCTCAAGCAAGTTGTAACACATTTAAACACAGCATAGGTAGGCTATATCTTCCTTTTCATATTGAAATTGGGCTTTCACAAATATTTTATTTTAACAAATATTTATTTTAAATTAAAACTTACCACAGACAGAAACAGTCGGCTCTCTGTGCCTTTCTTTCGCATTAAATCTTTATTAAAAACCATATTTTAAAGAACTTTTCAAGTGCATGTATTATGTTGCCTTGTTTATTTAAAACTGCACTATTCTAAACCTAGCCAAAAAGCCACGTGTTGACTGTGAAACACAGAAGACTGCAATTATATGCATTTACGGTACATTTCCGTGTCAATTCATGTTCATTTTTACAGCGAACAATGCGCTGTCACTTTAATTCAGCGCATGCAACGCAATGCAGCACAGCAAAAATAGACTCTGTAACGCCTGTTTCACACATACTCCGTCTGCAGTGCGTATGCGTTGCGTATTTTTTTCCGTACCCATGTTAACGGACCAGAGCGTTACTGCACGCGGTTGCTGTCCGTCAGTGCGTTCCAGATGCGGTGCGTTTGCAGCAGTGCAGCGATCGTTTAGGCACAGAGTCTATTTTTGCTGTGCTGCAATGCGTTGCATGCGCTGAATTAAAGTGACAGCGCATTGTTCGCTGTAAAAATGAACATGAATTGACACGGAAATGGACCGTAAATGCATATAATTGCAGTCTTCTGTGTTTCACAGTCAACACGTGGCTTTTGATAGGTTTAGAAAAGTGCAGTTTTAAATAAACAAGGCAACATAATACATGCATTTGTCCAGGTAGAAAAGTTCTTTAAAATATGGTTTTTAATAAAGCATTAATACGAAAGAAAGGCACAGAAAGCCGACTGTTTCTGTCTGTGGTAAGTTTTAATTTAAAATAAATATTTGTTAAAATAAAATATTTGTGAAAGCCCAATTTCAATATGAAAAAGAAGATATAGCCTACCTATGCTGTGTTTAAATGTGTTGCAACTTGCTTGAGCAACTTAATATCCAAATCTAGAAGTCAAATGCATTGAATAATAGCCTACGTACACGTTGAGTTTAAACGTGAACATGTCTAGTATTATTGTATTAGTGTACTGTGATAAAAGAGTATCCCAATGCTGAAAAAGCACGTTTGGATTTGAAATTAAAATAACAGATAAATGGTGGGTTTGTGGTAAAAACCCGCGGATCAGGAACGGACTGCAAACGCGTCCTGTGTGAAAGCAAAAGGAGTCCGTGCTGCTTCTGCACCGCATACGCAACGCACACGGACTGCATACGCACTGTATACGGAGTATGTGTGAAACAGGCGTTAGAGCCCTGCGCTGGACTGTTTTCTTCATCCCGCTCCCGCCGAATTTCTGACCATTACCGCCCGCTCCCGCAACGTGTGTGTTACGGTGCGTTCACACTACAGCGTCAAATTTGCGCTCAGTGCCGCTGGCAACGCTACAACGCCACTGCTTTGGGGAGTGTTAAATTTAGAACAGAGCACGCCTATGGAAAAACAATGTTTACACCCTGTTTGCGTTTCATCGTGTTCTTTTAACGGCGGTTCGCAAATGAAACACTGGCATGTAAATGAAAGCATGCAAAGCGCATTTACTTCTGCATGCCTTTTTCGATAATATGTGATTTCAGCGCAGTAATTAACCAGTTTCGGTAACACGCGTCATAGTTGCCTTGCCTACTTCTCACAGCGATTGGTTGTCGCCCAGCGTTTTGCGCTCAAGATTTGCATAAAGTTGAGGAATGCCCAACCTTTTGACGCTCTCAGCTGCTCTCAACGCTTTCTCCGAGCAGCTTCCAATCCCAAAATGCACCACGCGACCGTTCACGCGCAGCTTCCACATGAATGAATTGAAAACGCTCGCTTCGCCCCGCTCGCTACGTGCCAGTGTGAACGCACCGTTACACTCCTTCCCGCACCCTCAAAACTCTTTTTATTCTAAATTTATTCCCGCACGATAATAGAAATGCATTGATTTTGCCTCTTCTCCCGTCCCGCAGGGAAAAAAAAACGTATTTGCATTGCTGTTATTAAAGAGATTCATGTTTGTTTGTTTCTTTCCCTGGCCTGCATGTATTCTGACACACTATTAGGGAATAGTAGCCTGGGCTATCGAGGACATCTAAAACGCTTAGGCTACCGACTTCAAGTACTTTTTTTCACGTAATCGCCGTATGCAGCCAGAGGAGGGAGCGCCGCGCCACTCATTACAACACACAGACTAATCCAGCGCGTTGTGCCGTAGACAGGCCGTTAGAAGTAGCATAGGGTTTACGGAATTGTCCGTACAATAACGCAAAAATTTATGGAAAATACAGAATTTTCCATTTTAGGTTTGACGGAAGTGTCCGTCAATGGTACAGAAAAACTCAGGTAAATCTACGGAAATATCCGTTTTAAGGTTTACGGAAGTGCCCGTACAATAACGGAAAAAGTGCTGGTAATTAATTACCAGCACTTTTTCCGTTTTTTAACGGACCTTTTTTTAACAGTGTACAGAACGGATTTGCATCGGGCGAGGGAATAGGGAGGGCACTGCGGGGCAGCCCAAACAACGGGAAAAAGGCGAGTGGACGGAAGAAAACTGGACAGGTTTTCCCGAAACCCCCTCTCGAAATCCCCCTGCAAAACAAGTTGAGCTGTCCAATGAATGGAGTTGCACTTTACCTTATTGGAATACCTCCGTATCCTGAAAAGGAAGTAAGCGCAAGACTTTTTTTCCTCACTAACGCAAAGCGCGCTGAGCATCCCGATCCCGCAGTGCTTTTTTTAGCCGCCCATTCCCGCCCGCAGCAAAGTTCAAACCGCCCGCTCCCGTGAGATTTGCGTTGGGTCCTAATCCCAATGCAGCCCTCTAATGCGTGTCATTAATCGTTATGTACTGTAACATGTAAAACGGGAACACGTATCGCTCAAGCCAAAGCCGCAAAGATAAAATAAAGCCAAGACCTCTGCTTCTTCTCCCAAGTTGCATCGACACATTACTGCCGCCAATTGTTTGGGGGTGGAATTACATCTGTAATAGTTGTGAACAATTCTCCGGTTGCTCTTCTCGTCGACGATTGATGGAAGGGGGGCCAATCAGGGGCCAATCAGATTTCAGAAGGGGCCAGGGCCCCTATGGCCCCGCCTCTAGAACCGCCCCTGATAAAAACCGAATCTACTATAGCGAAATGCCACGTAAATTCGTCGTTTTTTGGATTCATAAATCAAATGTTGGTCAGTCACTTAATTAAAATCGCGATATGGACTAGTGCATGTGAAAACTGAAATGCAAAAAGACCGTTTTAATATGAATCCGATATGTTCCGTTTGCCTAGCTGTATGTATGCATTGCGGAGACGAGCTTTTACTACACGCATACTGAAACACACGTGACGCTCCCGGTAATTTTTGGCATTTTCATCTCACATGAACAGATAAACTCAATCGCCCAAACTGCTGTGAGTGTCACTTTTACCGTTTCATTTGAGAAAACTAGCATCATATCATACACAGAAACTTCACGGCAACCTGTCAAAATAAAAGTACGGTGTAAAATGTAATGGGTTGAGTAGGTGTTGACGTTAAAAAAAACACAATCTATAGGTAGAAAAAATAATTTCATTGTTAGTTAGTTAGTTAGTAAACACAAGTACATCTAATTGAACATAATTTATTTTCATCAACAAATTATCATAGAACAGCTTTATGAGCTTTATGATCCATTCTCAAAGACTTACTTTTAGTCATTATTTGGGTAGCACACATATTCTGAATGCCTTCAGCAGAATTCAAATTAACCATTTTAATCTAGATTAATCTAGATTAATTCCAAAATTTAATCTAGATTAATCTAGATTAAAAAAAATAATCTATGCCCACCCCTAATATATTATATATATATATATATATATATATATCAGGGCTGCAACAACTACGACAACAATTCTCATTATCGATTAATCAGGTCCGCCCACAGTGCACGTACAACTTCAGAGGATCACGTCAAATTAAAGCACCGAATGACGCATTTCTAAAGAAAAAATGCATCTAAAAATAGTGGAGGAAACAGACTGAGATGCTGCAGGAGAGTTACGTGATCCAAGCTTCCCAAAACATGAGAATTCCATATTTTAAACTTGAAGCTAATAGCGTTATGGCTTGCCCTGTGAGGCGCTTTTACATATCCGTAGCATTAAAACTTTCAGTTTACGGTCATATCCTTATCTGTACATCTGTACAAATTCAAACGAGCATTTCCATTTATGCATAAAAGTCCATTCTGACAGTCTGTGTTAAGTTTAAATCTTTACTAAATGAGCGTGTCAGACTGGAACACAGACAAGGAGACAGTAGCCTAAATACTCAGCACAATGTAAAAACGGTGTTTTTATATTGAAACTCAAAATAAATGAGGTTCAAACAGTATTAACGAACGTGCGTGTTTATTTTAGCAATTCCGTCAGTGAACGAGCACAAAACGCTAAAATAAATCAGTGTAAAAATAGGCCTAAGTGTTAAATAGGCTATTAAACAAACATTCGTTGCAAAAATTTCTAACAACCTCGACAGCGCATCAGAATTACTGGCCGAGTTCTCTTTCTCTTCCCCATCGCACAGCTGCTGTTTTTAATAGCAAAGTAATTGCATTTATTTTCGTTTCTTTAGTTTATAAAGTTATTTTAGAAATATATTTGGAACACGTTTTGTTTGTGAAATTCAAGTTTTTGTTTTTTTAAAGTAACGAACAAGCGGCAGACAGATCCATTTAGCCTTCACGATTTAAATTAAAATCCATAAATATAAAAGCGCTGTTAAACTTTTTTTTTTATTTTTGTTCATAAAGGTAAGAGTAATACATTGATTTTAAATTATTACTTCACTACTAAAACGAAATCATTCAAATCGAAAACAAATCTCTTTCATTAGCTATAGGCCTAATCCATAAAGATACATTTAAGCGCGTCCAGTGAGCAGATGCCGAGTCACAATCGTCAACTTCATATTTGCGACACTGACTCAGAAAATACTAGTTTATTAATAAATAATTCGAAGAGGAACAGCTGCCAGGTCTCTAGCAGCAAGGAGTAGGCAAGAGATGCCATGTTCAGAACAACAGTCTTCTTCTGAACAGTTCTTCAATGTTTCATTCGTGTTCAGGAAAATTCACGTTCAGAAGGTTAAAGGTTAAAGAACTGTTAATACAGACTTTTGAATCTGAATACAGCAGATATAGAACATTGAAGAAACCACATATAGTCGCTGACCAGCGCAATCTAATTATTATTATTATTGTTATTATTAATTTCATTATTATTATTATTATTATTATTATTATTAAGTACTGATTGATTGATTTATTTTCTTATTAATTCTTAATTTATTTATTTATTCCATCTTATGTTGTTAAAAAAATAAAATACAGAGATTTGAGAAGATTGAAAATTTTTTAACAAAGCTTTTCTTGTGGAAAGCCTGATGCGGCCAGCCTCACCCAGACTCTGCCTCCAGCGGCCCCCAGATAAATTGAGTTTGAGACCCCTGCTCAAAAGGATATCGGAGAATAGCCAGAGACTTAAGCACGAGTCGCAATTACACGCAAGAAATGCCTTAATACGCATAAAAATGTGGAAATAGCCTACACTTTAGAACAGCCAGAAATGAATTTAACTATTATTCGTGAATAAAACACATTTAAAAATCATTGTAAACGCCGCGGCTGTTATGAACTTGGAAACACATAAACACGAGTGTTTGAGACTGGCTTAGTAGTAAAAAAGAACAGATTAAGTTACATTTCAGAGAGATACGTTCCGATTTATGTCAGATATGTTAAGCATTCGACTAACGTTAACATCCGGTCAAAGTATGACTTTATAATAACTTGACTTTATATGACTTT
Source organism: Garra rufa (assembly GCF_049309525.1). Lineage (NCBI taxonomy): Eukaryota > Metazoa > Chordata > Actinopteri > Cypriniformes > Cyprinidae > Garra > Garra rufa. The sequence goes on from NC_133361.1 coordinate 10,706,587, forward strand.
ATATCAGACTGATAATAAAATGCAATGTCCATACCTTTGGAACTTAGGTGTCCCAATCCATTTATTGTCAATTTCTTTTGACTAAAAGAACAAAAACAATCCATTCAAGTCCATCATGAACAAAAAGTTAGTTTCTTCTTCTTCTTCTTCTTTGGGGTTTATAGGCGGCTTGCACCCACGCTCGTTGCACTACCGCCATCTTCTGGCTGATTTCCTCTGTTATTGCAGTTTCTTTACTCCCGCTCTCCTCCCATCCATCATATTCCATCCATAAACCCAGTTTCCCATAAGAAATTACACAGACTTTTCTTGGTTTGCCCGATCACATTTTTATGTAGTATATCTTTAATACCCGTTCCTGCTACCCCATCTTTCTTTAGCTCCTCCATAAGTTTCCTTCTCTGTTCATCATATCCTCTGCAATTTAAAATGACGCTCAATAGTTTCTTCCACCCCACAACTTTCACAGTAACCAGAAGGATGCTTCCCTATAATGTATAACGTGCTATTCAAATTACTATGCCCAATTCTTAATCTAGTCATTACTATTTCTTCTCTTCTAGACCCTCCCCATCTCCTCACAGAGCAAACTTTATTTTGTATAGTATACAGGTGTCTCCCTTTAACTTCTCTGTCCCATTGTCCTTGCCACTCTCCCAAAGCTCCCTTCCACCCTATACTTTTCCCTTCGGCTTTCGACAATTTAATATTTACTTCAACATTTTCCTTTTTAATTGCTTGTTTGGCTAAATTATCTACCTTCTCATTTCCCAACATACCTATGTGCGCTGGGACCCAAATCATTTGAATCACAATTCCCTTTTCTTTTATTCTCTTATATGTTATCAATGTTGTATACAACAGGTCCTGGCGACTTTTGGATATACCTGTTCTGAGATTGTACAGCGCCGACATTGAGTCACTACCAATAAGGACCTTACTTATATTGTTACCTATATACTTATTAATCCATTCCAATGCCATTAGTACAGCATATAGCTCAACTGTATATACATTTAAATCGTTTTGCATTCCCCCCTTTCTTGGCTAATTAAGAAAATTGCGGATCCAGTCCTTCCTGTTTCAGGATCTTTTGATCCATCTGTATAGATCTGAATATACTCACTGTATTTATTTTCCACATATCTATAATATTCGGCTTCAAGGTCCACATTACTGTTTAATATTTTGGTTTGATGCAACTTAAAATCAACTTCTATAGTATCAATTTCCCATTCTGGACAATCAGGCCATATAAAAGTTGGGCAGAACTCTTTCCCGCTCATCCCCAAACCTCTGCCTCATCTTCTATCTATCCAAAACTAAACTGTTGTCCCCTTTCCTTTTCCCAGGTAGCTTGCAGTACTCTCTTGGTAGGATGGCCATCTCTGTGTCCCTTTAAATTGATCCAATAATTTACAAGTAATTGTTTACGTTGAATGTTCAATGGCATTTCTCCTGCTTACACTTGTAGAGCACATATTGGTGATGTTTTTACTGCTCCTAAGCATATAGTCTTAACGCTTGAGCCTGTATTACATTCGAGTTTCGCAAGTACCGTTTTGGTTGCTGATCCATACGCCACACTCCCATAATCTATTCTTGATCTTATCAAACTTACATATATGTATTTTAGTGATTGATAATCAGCCCCCAATTCTAATCCTGTTAAACATCTCATTATATTCAATACTTTTTTACATTTATCCTCCACTTTCCTTATATGTCCTACCCATGTTAACCTTGGATCAAAATGTACTCCTAAGAAACAAAATGTATTAACTTTCTCTAGATTATTTCCATATAATTTTAAAATCATACCTTCACTAATTTTCCTCCTTGTAAAAAACATTACCTTGGTTTTTTTTGACTGAAAGTTTAAAACCCCAGTTTAATCCCCACCTCTCAACTTGCTTTATACTATCCTGCACCTTCTTAACTATATATTCTACATTTCTCCCTCTTTTCCATAATGCCCCATCATCCGCAAACAATGATCTTCCTATGCCTGCTGAAACATTTACATATATGTCATTTATCATAATTGACAAAAGTGTGGGACTAACTACACTCCCCTGGGGTGTCCCATTCTCTGCAACATGCTTGCTTGACAAAACTGTGCCTACCTTAACCTGAATTGTTCTTCCTTTCAGAAAATCTTTAACCCAGTTAAAAATTCTCCCTCTAATTCCCATTCTGTACATCTTAATCAATAACCGCTCTCTCCATAGCATATCGTATGCCTTTTCAATGTCAAAGAATACTGCTACCACTATTTCTTTACTTACTTGTGCTTTTCTTATTTCATCTTCTAAACGTAACACTGCATCCATAGTTCCCCTTCCTCTCCTAAATCCACTTTGGTAGTCATTCATCATACCTTGCTTTACCAAGATATACATTAATCTCTCATTTACCATTCTTTCCATTAGTTTGCATATACGAGAAGTCAGAGCTATAGGTCTATAATTTATTGGCTTACTAGAGTCCTTCCCAGGCTTTCTTATTGGTACAATAACTGCCTCTTTCCAGCTCTTTGGCATTTTTCCTTCTTCCCATTGAACAGCATCAATAGTTTCTTCTTCCCCTCTTCACTTAACTGCTTCAACATGCTATAGCATACCCCATCTATCCCTGGAGCAGTCATCCCAGTTTTTACCAACGCCCTAGTTAATTCTCCCATATTAAAAGGTACATTTTGATCACTTTCATCACGTCCTACCCTTTTCAGTGCTTCTAGATTTGCAGATCTAGTTTTATCTCTACCCCTCTTTCCTTCCTCGGATAAATTATTTGAACTATGTACCTTAACCTAATGCCTTTTCTTTATTTGTTACTGCAACCTCATTCTCATTTGTTAAAACTGGGTAGTTCCAGTCTCTCCTCTCTCCTCCCATTTTTTTAATCATGGTCCACACTTCTCCCATCTGAGTTGTATTCCCAATTAAACTGCAATAATTCCTCCAAAATGTTCTTTTCACTTTTCTTATTACTCTCCTTACTGCTGCTTGTGGATATTTATACTGAATCATATGCAGAAAATTTTGCGTTTTTTTTCCATTACCTTAAATGTTTTATTTCGATTCTGGATTGTTTTTTTTACATTCATCATTCCACCATGGTACTTCTTTATTTTTCATACTGTTTGACCTTCTTCGACACACAGTTCTGAGTTGATTTGAGAGCATAAATACATTATGAACCATGGTGTGAAAGAAAATGACAAACAACAACAACAACAACAAGAATGTTCCTAGTGAGCAACCTCTAACTACAGTTTTTTACAGACACTAGGACACATTTCTCAATACTTAGGTCACTTTTGCAAAACTCTTCTCCTGAAAGTCTCCTAACCGACTTTCAGCTTGGCAAAGCAGTTCATTTCACATTCAAAATGCACTACAACTACCAAAACACTTTATTCAGGTCTCAAATAAACTCATTCTTCCAGAACTCAAAGGTTGACAGCCGACAAACACACTTTGTCACCCACAAAACAATGACCTAAAAAACACTAACAACATGTAGCATTACACACTGTTTTCTTGTGTAAAACAAAGACACAGCTCTGTTTATAACTTCAATATATGTTACTGGAATGAATCAGACATGATGCAGAATTCATCAATATTTTATGTTGTTTATTTATTTTTATTTGGGTCCATGTTTACATCACACAAACCTATTCAGCAGTTGTCTCCTTTTGTAATGAAACTGAAAGAGTAACACCTGTGTAGATGTTCATCTACAATGAGAATCAGCTGTGGCTGGTTAAACTGCATTTTTAAATTTGAAATATGTTTCAATAAAATATTGCTGTTGAATTTTGCTGTCTTATTCAGTTTTGCATTATGTTATTGTTTTGAAAATAAGTTTAACAGTTTTGAAAACAGTATGTAAGCACGTGCAAAATGTGTTGTACGTACAAAGATTTTTGGCAGGTGTTGTGTCTGAGAGTGAGAAAATAATTCATGAAATTTGAGAGATGTAGTCATTGAATGCATTTTGTGCCAAAACAATGATAATTGATCCTCAGTTTGGCCTAGACTTCTGTTGTGCTCACTGTGTGAAGAGTTTTGCAAAAGCGACCTAAGTATTGAGAAGTGTGTCCTAATGTCTGTAAAAAACTGTAAATTTACAGTGTTTTGTGTGAAAATGACCAATTAACAACCCGAAATTAACCTGATTCAGTTTTCTTAAATTAAAGAAGGAAAGGAAAGGAAAGGAAAGGAAAGGAAAGGAAAGGACGTGAGGCCAAGTACAGTGACCCATACATGGAATTAGTGCTCCACATTTAACCCATCCAAGTGCACACACACAGTTGTGAACACACACTCCCAGAGCAGTAGGAGCAGCGGCGGTGCCCAGGGTTCGATGCCTTGCTTAAGGGTCTCACGTCTGGATGCAGATGAGGTTTGCGTATAAAGTTACATGAAGTGAAAGCATGTCATTGTCATTTAGTCGTGGATGACCTCATGCGAAAAAAGAACATACTAATAAAACTTTTGTAACTGCATTAACAAGTTAAACACGTTTATTTTGGACATAAGTTTAGACAAAGGTCTGTTAGGTTTATGAAAAAAAAAAATTGTTAAACATTCTGTGATGGAGCAGAGCTGATATTTCAGCCTGGTCTCATTGTTTATACGTAGGTATTTATACGTAACGTTTAGAGGTACAAAACGTACATTTTTGTACGTTTTTATTGATGCTAAAACGTACAATTTAGACGTATTTCAACTTTTAAAACGTACAAATAGGTACGTATTTTTAGCTAAAAAACGTAAAATATTTACGTATCTTTTATTTTATTAAGATATTCGTATCAATGCTTTTTTCATCATTTTATTAAGAAGCGATTTAGATTTTTAGCCCCCTTAACCTACCCCCAAACCTAAACCTAGCCATTTTATAGCAAATATCCCTGCTGAAAAAACCAGCATATGCTGGTTAGGTATGTTTTGGTGCTGGGATGCTGGTTTTAGCTGGTATATGCTGGTCCTTTGCTGGTTTATGCTGGTCTCTTGCTGGTTTATGCTGGTCCTTAGCTGGTTAATGCTGGTCCTTTGCTGGTTTATGCTGGTCATGTTGCTGGTCAAGGACCAGCATAAACCAGCAAAGGACCAGCATTAACCAGCAACATGACCAGCATAAACCAGCAAAAACCAGCAAGGGACCAGCATATACCAGCTAAAACCAGCATCCCAGCACCACAACATACCTAACCAGCATATGCTGGTTTTTTCAGCAGGGATGCATTTTTATCATTTTATTAATAAGCGATTTAGATTTTTAGCCCTCTTAACCTACCCGAAAACCTAAACCTACAAATGTAAGAGCAAATATGCATTCTTATCATTTTAGTAATAAGCGATTTAGATTTTTAGCCCTCTTAACCTACCCCCAAACCTAAACCTACCCATTTTATAGCGAATATAAAAGGATATAAAACGTAACTGACCAAAATATGCAGGGAAATTACCATTTTAGCAACAATATAGCATAAAAATATATATTTTTATAGTCGCTAATACCACTCCTACCTCTAAACCTAACGTTAAACATCTCTGTACAGTAACAAAGAAAAACACGACAGACTTAAAAGTGCAATCACAGACATTTATTTAATGCAAAACTGTCAACAGCCGTACCAAAAAGTGATCCAAATGATGATGCGTTTGCAGCCGCAGTCCTCCCTGTCGGAATACAGTAGGTTTGTTTGAGGTGCAGAGCAAAATTTTAATTGTTAATCGCTGAAAATATAATCCAGATTGTTATCCTGATCCTCTCCGTAAATGCGCCCGCGCGTCATTCAAACACATCTCACCAGAAAACGGCATGTCGTAATCTGTGACGAATGCAGGCGAGAACCAATGAGCGTTCGATTTTTCTGCCGTAAAACCTGTCGTTTCTTAATGCAGCAATATTTGAATTTGAAAAAAAGCACTTCAGCTCGGGTTTATTGCTGTTGCTGCTGGACCAGTGTTGCCAACTTGGCGACTTTGTCGCTATATTTAGCGACTTTTCAGACCCCCTTAGCGACTTATTTTCAAAAAAGCGCCTATCGACAAATCTAGCGACTTCTTTGAAAAACCTTATTTAGCTTATGAGACTCTCTGGTACTGCCGCGCGAGCGTGAAGTCGTGCTTTCCCAGCGCGCGCGCTCTCCCTCTCTCTCTCTATCTGCGTCTGCTCTGTTCAGTGAGCGGCAGAGAAGCAGCTTTTTCAGATAAAAAAATATATTCTGATGCTTCTAACTCTATTTTACATGCAAGTATACAGGGGTGATAGCGTTCCGGCACCACGCCGGATTTCCGGCGTACTGTGGCTGCGGGGAAAAAAAAAAATCAGATTCGCGGATATTGCTCTGTCATTTCTCTAAATCTGAGATGTGCAGGTCAGAGAGCAGCTTTAACGCTCAACGACTCAAACAAGTCACATTCTAGCCGATGAGCCAATCAGAAGTAGGGAAGGGGCGGGCCTTGTGTCTTTGTCAAATAGATTGATACAGGTTAAGGCAATGCTCCATGCGCGAAGGTGTTTTTAGCTCGCATACTGTACAATTGTCTCCTACTGGCAACTCAAACCGTAAGTCATGGCTATGTTTATGAAGCCAGGGGAAGACATTAAGGATTTCGATAAAGGCATATTTACAGGGCTCGCAAAATCGCTAGCCCGACGTCCCGGAGCTATTGGGTTTTCCAGTCGGGCTACCAACATTATTTGACCGGCTGCCCGACGCGCTATCCTGAAGTAGAGGGCTCATGGGGTCCTTAAAACTCCTCAATTTAGTTGTATCAAATTTAAGGCCATAAAAAGTGGTAAATATTTTAAATAGTAAAAGAAGAGGATTAATTATTTTAAGAGGTCTTACAGTTGGGGACGGAAAGACGAGAATCGCGATAGCGCTGGATTAAACTTTAAGAGGCAATGATTTCATTGAATAAATATGCTCACTGCACGTTTCAAAGTCAAAACGCGGCACTGTTGTCTTTATATGAATGTATCTGAAGGGAACCGACAGTCCTCAGAAACGTGTCGTTGGCATTTTCATTTCATGACGGATAAAACAGCGTTAATGCTGCTTTGCTTTCAGCCATTCTTAGGGAAACCGTAATATTTCAGTGCTCCTAAAGCGCCCCCTCATGACATAGAATTAATTTGCACGTCCAAATTTTTACCTGTTTTTGGTCAGATTATTGCAAATCTCGACCAATGTTTTTTATGCAAACACAGAGTTGTAAATGTGAAAGAAGTTAATGTGCTTTCTAAAAATCTAAACAATTAGGACATTGTTTTAAATAAATGTTATGCATTATATACTTGATTTATTCATTTTAATGGGATAAAGGCTGAAATGCCAATCTATAAGCTTTTTTTGTGAAAAACCTTTATCTGACTGAACTGAACCAACAAGTTATGTGTAAAAGTGCGTCGCATACATAGTACCTCCACCCCACTCACCTTGGAGGCAAGGGAAAAAAAAGTTCAGGCTCAGGAATTTTTTCCACTATCAGGCCTGAGTATAGCCCGAAATCACAGCACAGCCATTGTCTTAATCGTATGTGTATTTGATTTTTTAAGACAGTGTCGTGATTATGAATAACGATTTTAGTGTAGATATATCTTCGAGAGCTGGTTATGTAGTCCTAATGGGCTGCGTTTCAGTCACTATTTCATATTTACCCCGTTGTCTGACAAAAGAAACCGTAAAATATATCAATATATCTATGAAATATATAAATGAAAACAGTTTTATTGAATTTGGCTGCATCAAATAGCAGTATGTGAGCACAGAGACGCAAGACAATACGACGTACTGACGTCATGAATATGCTAATGAGCGTATGACGTCATTTAGCGACATTTGGCGACTTTTCAAGCGGGGTATATAGCTACTTTCCATTGAAAAATGTTGGCAACACTGTGCTGGACTCGCTGCTCGGGATGGAGATGAAGATCGCTGGATGAAGGCTTGAATTTGGGTCTGTTCCTCGCAATCGTATGGATTCTGAAGATCTGGATAACAGCGCATTAATAAAATTGGTTCATTTTATAATTATGATGTCTGTTCGGTGTATTTTATGGTTCTATTGTTAGTCACAGCATGTCGGAGAAAACGAATTTTGTGTCCTACGACTCCCACCACGGCAATGAAGTTAATATTACACGAATGGTTAAACGATTGCAGAAATTTTATTTATTTTAAGGGTTTAAAGTGTAGTCTTGAGCTGGCAGCAGAAATCACACAGAGCTGAATGAAATTATCTAATTTTATATTAAATAAATGATTAAACTATTCAATAATGCAATTGAAAACATAAGGCCATTGGTATGACAACTAAAAACAATAATAATGAAATTAATGCAGAGGGTTTTTTAAGGTGTTTTCAATACGTCACTACTGTACGTTAAAATGCTAAAAATACGTCTGTATTTGTACGTTTAGATGCTGTAAATACGTCAGTTTTGTACGTTTTAGTGTCTGGAAAAACGTAAGTAAATGTACGTTTTGTAGAACCACATTTTACGTAAAATACATACGAATTATCATGAGGATATTTTCAGTTTCACACAATTTTTGACCACTTTATACATTTTTATTTGTGGAAAATCCCTTCTTAAACGAATTTCGTTTTGTTTAATTTTTATCTTAATTTTTAATACATATTTTTGTTGATCAGTTATTAAAATCAATTAAGAACAAGGAAAACTGACATTGTGAAATAAAGTGCGTAACTACGATGCTTCCGCGGCATGAAGAAAAAGGCTAAAACATGAATTTTGGCTCTATATGAAGCATACAGACTTTATTAGAGCTACAGAAATACAAACATGTCGCTTAAATGCACAATAACCAGCCCAGGGTCAAGTGTTGCGTTTATCATTTTGCCAATATATTTAGACTTTTTTTAAGTCAAGTATACTTAAATGTAATTTTAAGTATATTTCTGAGAAGTATATAAAAAGTATACTTTCCTATTTTAGTTTAAAAGAAGTATACTAATAGAACACTTGAATATTTTTTCGTAAGGGTTCTGAAAGACTTACACTGGTTGCTGGTTCATTAAAGAATCAAACTTTATTGCTTGTTTACAAATCATTACAAAATCAAACTCCCAGCTACCTGTCTAATTTTCTCTAAATCTTTTTTTCTTTTTTGTTATTAGAGTATCTGCATTCAGTTTAGTCATATTGGATTATTATTATTTTTTTTTCCTGGTTGCTGTTTTTAAATTTTCACAACGAAAGAGACAAGTTCATAGTCTAATAATTCATAAATATGAAACATTTGTAACATCATTAGAAGTACATACTGAATGACCAATATTATCTTTTTTTTATGGAACACAGTTGTTCTTGTTGGATCGCACTGAGTTCAGTTTTACTTGTTTTAATTTATTTTGAAGGTCTGAAGCTAAAATATTGTTGCTTTCAGTATGGCTATTTCTGCAACACATTGTCACTTTCAAGTCGTCACATATTGACATTTGGTCAGGACCCTCTCGAGTCACTTCTTGAAGCTCAGGGTACCCCTATAAGTGTCGCTTTTCGACGAGCATTATATTATATCTATTATATTAGTTTACTTGTGCATGCACTGCGAATCATTTTGCATGATGCTCTGCTTCCCTCAAAATCTCTCTTCTGCACAACTTAAGGCTAAACATGTTTTCAAGTTGTGCATGATCATACGAATTAGAAGTTTAATTACATTTGTAAGAATTTTCAATTACATGAAATGTTAATTATTAGGTCATGTTTACATTTATTAAACATTAAGAAGCACATTATTTCACATTTCTAGCTATGTTAATATATATGAACTAATGATCTATTACGCATTACATAATGTTTGTTAATGATTTATTAATGATTTATTAATGAAAGTAGACTGACATTTCAAAATGCTTTGCCTGAGTCGTTTATGAATCATTTAGAAACAAGGTCAAATTAAATCTATTTTTGAAGAAAACTAAAGTGTTTTTTGACCTTGCTACATGTAACCCCGTTTTAGGAGACTCATAATATATTAACAACCGTTAAAATTGCATAATAGGAGCACTTTAACTTGATCTGTTTTCTGATCTGATATTAGATCAACAGTCTCTTACTCCTCTGATTAAATATTGAAACATGATGAAAGATGAAAGCAGGAAGATCCAGACCTAAAAGAGTAATGATTACTGACTATAGATCGCTAAGATCCTCAGAGAGGAAGAACTACGAAAGAAAGGAAAGAGTGTGTGAGTGAAGGTGGTTGTGAATGTGTGTAGATGTGTGTTAGTTACAGGATCAATGAACGACACCGTTCCTCTGTCATAGTTCAGATTCACTCTCACATGATCAAGATGCTGTTCAACATGAAAACCAGAACCAAAAAAAACATCCATATTGATGATACCACACGCTCCAGACCTCATTGTTGAAGAAATCACATCTCTTCATCTGGTCTGATGCTGTAGTTACTCCAAGACTCCAGAATAAACTCTCTTTAAGCTCCACATCCCAGCAGTGTGTTCCTGAGTTAAAACCCTCTGAACCCAGAACACAGAAATACTCATCAAATCTCTCTGGATTATCAGGTAGAGGTTGTTTGTTCTGGCTGTTTCTCACACTGGTCAGATCATCAGACACGACAAGATGTGGATTTGCAGTGTTTGGATCCAGAATCACAGGAACTGATGAGAAACAATCAACAGATGCTGTTATTCTGATGTTCATATAATGATCAAGCGTGACACATACTGAATAGATTGATGTATTGACATGATCTGTGCTGTTATTTAAGTTATTGTGAGATACTGCTTTTAATGCAAAATAATGCCAAAGAAATGATGCATCCACAATGATTTCTAAGATACTGGTTTTGATGCAGTAGATCATCTGTTCATTCACACATTATACTGAATCTCCACCTGTCCATATGTATAAGAGCTCAGATCTTCTGCAGTCAGACTCACTGTTCTGGACGATGTCCCGCATCTTCTTCCAGACTCTGAACGGCAGGTTGCCCAAGTAACGTGGCACATGAATCAAAGCTCCAGAAGGCGTCTGTGGATCCGGCTGTGAGATCTGGACTCTGGAAGAACATTCAGGAGTCAGAACTGCAGTGGCTTTGCATCAGAAGCAGAGAGACCAGAGACACCAGCAGATCACTCACCTTTCCATTGAGACTGGAAACTCCTGCAGAACAAACACACCATTGATCATCAACAACTCAATCAATCATCAATCAATCAATCAATGATCTGAAATCAGACCTTTAGAAAGCAGACATCACTGGCTTTCATCATCTCCTCCGTGTCTTTGATTGTGTGTGAAAGAGCTGAGATGTGTCTGTTGATCTCCTCCAGCTTCTCCTTCATCATCTGCTTCTTCTGCTCCTCTTCCTCCCTCAGTGCAGTGATTGTAGCTTCTTCTTCATCTCTGAGAAACGGATGAAGCTTCTCAAACTGCTGTTTAATCTGATGCTCTGTGTGCTTGAGACTGAAATCAAACCACATTCACTTCAATCATCTCCATCAACACAATCACATCATTCAGATTATTATATTAAATATATCAGCTCAAGAAAATGACTGTCAATTTGTTTCCTCACCTTTATGTGTTCAACTGTTTTCTCAATCTCTTCTCTCATTGTTTCATTGAGTTGAAGATTCTCCTGTATTGATTTCAGTGCTGTATTGAGCTCCTCCTTGAATTGAACAAAAACAGCAGATTACAGTGAAAAGATTAAGACACAGCAATATAGTGATACTGTATGATCATATAATGCAATGTTTGATTCTTTGTTTTCTTTAGTGAAGACAAGAGAGCTAACGACAGAAAGCAGAAATAATGAGTCTCTTCCTGGTGAGTATTTTAAGAGGGAGGAGTTTTAGGGGTATTCCAGAAAGCAAGGTTAACTTATCATCACATAAACCCTGAATCAGGGCCCGCATAAGCCTTTATATCTTTGGTATAATCTGTGGGAAAACAGTGATAAAAACTGTTGAATTCTGCTGCAAAGCAGCTTTTAAAATAAAATAGTACAATTGTTCAGCTTAATTTAGTTCAGTTTAACTGGATCAGTTATTAAATTCAGTTCAGCTATAAAAAGATGACAACATGTATACTCATTCGGTTCGCACCAGTTTATGTTTATTTCACAGTTTATTTCATATACATATACACACACATTCTCAAATGTTTACATCACATTACCTTATCAATAATTTAGATATTTTTGTCCACCAAATTATATCAGATCAGAAGTACTTTGAGTGAACTCTCCAATCTCACTAATAGTATTCTGTATTTTGATAATTAATCAAATTAATGACTATTAAATCTCTGTTTAAAGGTGAGATAACCAATCAGAGCAGAGCTCATCATTATTATTATTTAGGAACCTTCCAAATAAGGTAATAAGATACCATTTAATTCTAGGGACAAATCGTTGGGTTGTTAATGGACATGAGAATTTTTGCCCTTATCTAAGCCTATATCTACACCTTCTATGTAGATATCAGAGAACAATTTAAAATATTGTATCAATGCATTTTATGGCACCTTTAAGTGCTATCATTCTATGATTCCCTGGTCCTACTGAACCCACCCCAGATTTAGTGAGATATTTTAAAACAGAAAGCCCAATAAGCAAACATTTTCCACAGGCAAATACAATTAGGAGACAATAAATGTTGTAAAATAGAAATATAATAAAACAAAAAGTCAAGTCGATCTTATTCTGCTACATGTGTGGACATAGAGTGGAATGGAATAAAAAGTACGAGTATGGATATCGTTGAGGTTTAAATGGTATTTTTATTCTTATAATACTGCACATCGGTCCAGTTCTTTAACAGTATTCCTTTTTTTTTCTTCTGCTTTTTTCTTTGACAAAAAAGGACCGATGTAATACCAGGTTCCAGTACCATCCCGTTTTTACAAGAGAAGCAAAACAGATCACAAAGCTACATGACATTATATCTTGCTACTGTGTTCAAATATATGTGGTAGTCATTTTGAAAACAACAGTGAATAAATGGTTCAGAATAAATATCAGCTCTCTTCAGTTTCCTCAACAAGAACAGTTTGTAAAAAGACTGATATTGATAAGTATTTGTATTTTCCTGTGTGCCATGTGACCATTAATCTGTGAACATGTAAATATGTTACTTATTTATTTAAATATTCATTTTAAGATCTCAGGGGCACTTAAAGTAAAGTGTTTATACTTGGTGCATGTTTGGTGAATAAGGTTTAGATGACAAACAGTTTTGGAATGCCTGCATTACATGTGAATATATGTTTCAATGAGTTTGAAAGAAAAATAGCCTTTGAAAAACAGTAATACATGGTTTGAAAAAACGACATAGCAATATAATATGAGTTATTAATATTAATATAAGTGGATGGATCATAAGGTTTGCATACTAATGTTGTTGTATTGTATGCAATGACAATAAACTGAAATTAAATGGCAGTAGACTCACACAATCACAAGCTTGAATGAATTTGGTCAAGTGCAATTTAATTAGTTTATTTCCTGCATGCAACAGCTATTAATAAAGACAGATTATTCATAAGAATTAAACTGGATGAAAGTGATGCATTCTCAGCTCTACTTTTCTCCGCTCTGTTTGGAATTTCAGCACATCCAGGAGGACCGTTATTATCCAATCATCAGGAGACTGGAAAACTGACTGTAATGCTGAAAGGAATCTCTGGCCTGTTTGAGTCTCATAGTTCTGCAGATGAAAGCGAAGACCCATCAGGAAATCAGTCCGATCATCAATATCACCATCAAAAGTGAAGGTTTCGTAGCTGCACAAAGATGAGATCAGAGTCGAGAATCGTGTTCCTGCATCTTTGTCAGTTTCTACTGCAGCAACACAGAGATTCATCAGGAATCTTACTCCAGACATCCTTGTTTCTTCATAATAAGTGTCCCAGATCCTGATAATACACAATCAAGAACCAAACACTTCATTCATTTGACATAATTTCATTAATACACTACTTCACATCAGACACAAATAAATAATTCAACAAGACCCAGGGATCTAATTTGTTAATGCTTTATCTGAAATGTACTGCAATGGGATGTCATTTGTGCAAAGTCTGTGGGTATGGAGGAGGAAGATAAGGATTTTCTTTAAAAAAGTTTTCTGCAAACTGGAGTGAAAGTTATGTTGTTTTTTTGAGTGTTTTCACCAGGCCTGAAAAGGGTCCTTTTCCCAAGATAACAGTTCTGAGTTTTCTCTAACAATGTTTAAAGAGTTTAGAGAACACCTGACAAGAGATCAGAGACCATTCCTTCATACAGAATCTCTCTCTGCCCAGCTTCATGTTGGTGCTTCTTCTCTTCAGTTTCTACAGGGTTGAGGTCAGGGAACTGGGAGAGCCATGGTAGAAGCTTCATTCTGTGCTCAGTGACACGATTTTTGTGTTGATTTTGATGTTTGTTTTGGATCATTGTCCTGCTGGAAGATGCAACCATGGCCCATTATAAGATTTCCAACAGAGGCAGTCAGGTTTTGTTTTTTATCTGCTGGTATTTGATAGAATCCATGAATCTAAACAAGATGTCCAGGATCTCCAGCAGAAAAAAAATAGACCCACAACATTAAAGACCCAGCGGTATTTTAACTGTGGACATGGGGTACTTTTTTATCCATTTCTGCACCAAAACTATCTGGAGGGTTAGCTGCCAAAAAAGCTCATTTTTAGTTTCATCTGACCATAGAATCCAGCCCTGTTTGAAGTTCCAATCATGTCTGACAAGTGAATATACTGGAGTTTGTTTTTGGGTGAGACAGGAGGATTTTTCTTAAACCACTCTGGAACAACATGTGTGTCAGGATTCAGGCAGGAACAGACGAACAACGATGTAGTAAAAGACGAACATTTAATAAATCCAATGGGAAACAGGCAGACACAGGAACACCAGGGGAAAACATCCATTAAACATCAAAGACCGACAAGAATACATGGGGAAACACACCTTAAATAGACAGACTGATTACAAAATCCAGGTGACAACAATGACGGAGAAACCAAAAACACTCAGAACTGCGGGGGAAAATGGGAGAAACCAACATGAAGGTCCGGGGGTGTGACATTACCTCCCCCTCCCGGAAGGCACGTCCTCGTGCCGACAAACAGACAAAAGGAAAACAGTACGAAGTCTTAGGAGGGGGCTTAGGTGGAGGACGGACTCCCGGGAGGAGGGCACAAGATGGAGTCCAGGGTGGTGACGGAGGGAGGAGCCAAGGAGGTGACAGGAAGGGGCTGGAGCAGGAGGAGCCAGGTGAGACAGGTATATCTGTGACAAAGTCTATTAAGTCCTCAAAGTCTTGCTCATGGTCACCCCCAGTGGTGGTGCAGTGGGCAGGGCTCTCTACAGCCCTCTCTTGCTCCACGAAGCACTCCACCTTCGCGGATGTAATGGCCGGCTCACGCACCTGATCAGCAGTTTTGACCCCATCGGCACTCCATACTGCTGTCGCTCCGGGCTCGGGCTTTCCGTCTACGAAGGGCTCATAATCCGCGGGTCGGGGTGGCTGGCTGGGCTCTGGGTCCGGAGTGGCACTGACGAGATTATCCTGGGAACAGGCGGGAAACGAGGGTTTGTTTCTCGCCAGTGTCCACTCCACAAACGCGGCAAAATCCGCTCGAGGGCCGTCCTCGGACGACGGCGCTCTGCACGATGCGTTGAGGTTAGCGTCATAGAACGCACAGAGCGCGTCGTCCGGGTAGCTGGTGGTATGAGCTACGAGCTGGAACATGAATGTGTAACCCTCGAGCGGTAAATCCCCCTGCTTCAGCGGAAGGAGGATGAATTCAGGACGGAGGAAGGAATCCATGGGGGAAAACACTACGGAAACAAAAAGACTGAAAAACTGAACGATAAACAAAACGGGGTGGAATACGCAAAAAAAAAAAACTGTTTAGGTCAGTCTTTCTGTCAGGATTCAGGCAGGAACAGACGAACAACGATGTAGTAAAAGACGAACATTTAATAAATCCAATTGGAAACAGGCAGACACAGGAACACCAGGGGAAAACATCCATTAAACATCATCAAAGACCGACAAGAATACATGGGGAAACACACCTTAAATAGACAGACTGATTACAACATCCAGGTGACAACAATGACGGAGAAACCAAAAACACTCAGAACTGCGGGGGAAAATGGGAGAAACCAACATGAAGGTCCGGGGGTGTGACAATGTGGTGATGTAGGGGCTGTTTAGGGATCATTTTATTTTTGGCTTTCTGACCCCAAGACTCAACGATTATCTGCAATTCTTCAGCTGTGATCCTTGGAGAGTCTTTGGCTACTCAAACTCTCCTCTTTATCATGTATTAGGATGATATAGACACACATCCTCTTCTAGGCAGACTTGTAACACTTTTTTTTATGACTGGAACTTCTTAATTATTGCCCTGATGGTGGAAATAGGGATTTCCAATGCTTTAGCTCTTTTCTTACAGCCACTTTCTATTTTGTGAAGCTCAACAAACTTGTTCTACACATCAGAACTATGTTCTTTGGTTTTACTCCTTGTGATGGATGATTAAGGGTTTTGATTGCTTTTGTGTTCCTCATATTTATCCTGTGCAACGGGAAGTCATGGCTGGACAAGCCATGACATGACATGAGTTTGCCCCACTTTCAACCTCAATGAAAGGTTAGAATGTTGTACATTTTATAAATGAAAGATCAAAAAAAGATAAACAATGCAGAATTTATTTTCACATCCACCTTTGCTCATATTTACTAAGGGTGCCAATATTAGTGGAGGGCACTGTATGTACTGATAAGTCATTTGCAAAACGGCAACTAAAGTATACAAGAAACTATAGATCTCTTGTAAGAGTTGTTTTGTTTGGGTGATTCTAGAGACCTTCATGAATATGTTGCTATGTATATATATTACAGCAAAAAATATTTGCCTTCACCATGCTTCCTGGAAGTAGGGTAGGAAGTTAACAGCCTCATGTGACAGGAAGCAAGTGAATACCTTTATTTGGTGTGTTTGCTTGCATGTCATTGAGAAATAAATCATCTAGAAAATTAATTGCAAAATTAAAATGACAAGTATAAACTGTGGCGACTATAGTTGCCGGTGGGCTTAAATGGGTTAAAATGTTCTATTTCTGACTTGCTTTTAACTGATTGTCACTGTATTTTTGTGTTTTAATTTTGATTGTTGTGTTTGCTTGTGTAAAGGGCTTTAAGAAAGTACCCTTTTAAAGGCACTATAAAAAATAAATAAATATATTATTATTATTATTATTAAGGCCCGTTCACACCAATGACAGTAACTATGTTTTAATAATTGTTCTTGTTCTATGAGAACAGGTTAAGTCCATTCCATAACTATAACAACAGCAACACAGAGGAACAATATCATTAGAATTACTTTCAGAATTTTCTTTTTTTTGTTTAGTCATTGTTCCATCTGTATTTCACACAGAGCATGATTAGTCTGCTCTGAAACAATCACAGAATAAAGAGAGCTCATGCTTTAAAACAAAGTACACACTGAAATTAATAGTTTCTGAAATCTGGACATGAGCCACTACTTTCTCCATCTCTGATGTTTTAATCTGACTGCTTGAATGCATTTGCTTATTGGATCCTTGACTATAAACTGTACAGGAGTGTATTGTTTTACAATGATTATAGAAAAGAGCAGAATCATGATGATGTCTCTTGTTGAAAACCCTGCTTTCTTTTGCTTTTTATTTCCATAATAAAACATTCAATGAAATGTATTAATATATAAAACTCCTATAATATATATATAGAAGGAGTGGAATTCTGGATCGAGCTTGAACTCCATAATAATAATAATAATAGTGAGTGATCAGGACATCGGTGATATCAATCTTCATGTTTTCCTGATAGATATTAAAGTGGAACATGTTTGATTCTGTTTTTACGTTATAAGATGCTGACTGCATAGTATGTGTGTAACTAACCATACTGATAAAGTGTCTTGCCAGAGCTAAGCAACCTTGAAGAGAAGATAATGTTTTTGTGTGTCTACATGTGTGTGTCAGTATCTGTCTTTAAGTTCAGTTGAGAAGACTATCCTGGAGAAGTTCGTCATCTGTCGCTTTCCTGGTCAGAAACAGGAGAAACCTGTTGTGTCTGACTCCTGATCTTTAATCGCTTAAATAAGCGTTTGTAGATGTGCTTTGAGTTTGCCGTCTACATGTGGAGATGTTCTAAGTTTATCTAGGTTAAGACCAATCAGAATTTTCCTAACCTATGCATTGACGTAATTAGCAACCTCTGTTAGAGTATAATTACTGGTGTTTTGAACATGTACACACAGTAGCCTACAAACTCCATCGAGAGTGTTGAAGCTGACTTCTGCTGATGAAACTGCAAACAATTTTCTTCAGTAAACAAGACTTCAATTTATTGAATCTTTGACTCCTGGTTTTTGTTCATTGTATTGTAACCTATTGTGCGTTATTTAAGAACCACATGAAGCAGGTCACCATTAACCAAGGGGTTATTATTAAAAGGAAGAAGCAACAAAACCAATTAGAAGGACGATTCCTCCCGACACTTGAGTACAGGGCAAGGGAAATTCCCTGAATCCCGAGCCTTAAAGGGACAGACACCCATACCGTTACAGTATCTGGTCCTTGGGTTTTAAGTAATTATATATATATATATATATATATATATATATAATTTTTTTTTTTTTTTTTTCATCTAATATGCTCTGGGGAAGTGCATCACACACACAACAAAACTCCAAAATTAAATGATAGAGAATGTGAATATAATCTTATATTGATCTACTGATGCATTACTAATATTAACAGTTAACTGTTATTGTCAGCTACATCTTTCAGCACATGTGGTAGCATCTGATCGTGAGCTCCTACAGCCAGCTGTATCTCACCCTGCACAAAAACTGCTCTTAGATTCAGGTGTTCATGCAAAAATGAGATCAGACGTAGTGAATGGTCAGAATGCATCAGTCTATAGCTAACACCAAAACAAAACAGAGCCCCTAATCTAAAGACACTCATTAAGACCAGGATACATGTTCCAGTTCATGCAGAAATCATATTTCACAATAACTGTAAGTTACCAGAGATTTTCTCACCTCAGCTGTGAGATGTAGGGCAGACACTGAAGGAAACTCTTCGCTTCACTCTCTTCCTCTGAACATCCTCTCAGATCTACTGGTTTCTTCTGTGTTTGTAGTTTCAGCACTTCCAGGAGGACGGAGCTCTTTCTCTGTGAGAGATCTATGATCCATTTATCAGGTGACTGGAAAACTGACTGTAATGCTGGAAGAAAACTCCTGCCTGTTTGAGTCTCATAGTTCTTCAGATGAGAGCAAAGATCCAGCCGGAAATCACTCTGATCATGATCATAACCCTTGTCATTAAAAGGGAACGTTTTGTAGCTGCACACAGATGAGATCAGAGTCGAGAATCTTGTTCCTGCATCTCTGTCAGTTTCTACTGCAGCAACACAGAGATTCAGCAGAAATCTTACTGCAGACATCCTTGTTTCTTTATTAGAAATGTCCCAGATCCTGATAATACACAATCAAGAACCAAACACTTCAGTATTTGAGACAACTTACATCACATTATACACTACTTCACATCAGACACACATAAATAATTCAACAAGAAGACCCAGGGGTCTAATTTAATAATGTTTTAGTTGAAATGCAGTGCAATGGGATGTCATTTGTGCAAAGTCTGTGGGTATGAAGGAGGAAGATGGGGATTTTCTTGGATGTTTCCAGAAAGTCTTAAGGCCTATTCATACCAAGAACAGTAACTATGTTTTAGTAATCATTCTCGTTCTATGAGAACAGGTAAGTCCATACCATATCTATAACCAGGGATGGACTGGAGAATTCCCAGTGGCCTGGCAGCTAATTTGGCCCGCTGCCCTAGAGTTTATTATTCACTTTTATATTGTTGTTGTTGTTATTATTGTTGCCTGCCGAATGTATTTAAATTATTATTTCTGAATTCGCCATTTAATCATAGAACTCTAATAAATCAGGTGTCTGTTAGTCTTGACTGGCAACGCGATTCGTCTCTCGCGTGTCCACCAAAAGGGTGCAACACTCGAGAATGGAGTGGAAGCGCCAAAGGTGAAGCACAGAGGCGAACTTGTCCTGTTAAGGACTTAAAGTGCAGGTCAGTTACAGTATCTATTATAATCTAATCTAACTAAATATTATAAAACAATCTAAATAATCTATTGTAGTTTTGTCTTAGTTAAGAATTAAACTGCTAGCAAATGTTAGCAGTAGCAGTCAATTACTGAAAAATTAATAAAAGGTCATAATTACTATTGTAAAGAGTAAGAATTTAGCAGACAAATATTCATATTGTTTTAAAGCAGGTTTACAGGAGGCTGTAAGGCAGACAACAACACAACCCTCATGAAAATGCAGTTTTACTAAAAATAATACAAAAAACATGGTTACTATAGTTAAACTATGGTAATCACAAATTAACAATGGTTTTGCTAGTTTCACCATAGTATTTGTAGTAACTCTAGTTATTCAAATTGTAATCAAACCACCCAAAAAATGATTACCACTTTTACCAAAGGCCTATTAATACCATGGTTAATTTTCATTAGGATAAAACATGACCCTTGATAATTTCTTAAACATGTTCAAAATATAAAAATATGTATTTAAGATATAGCAATTCATTTCGACATTCAGGCATTCAAGATAAAACAATTACTAATGTAATACTTAAATAAATGTAGGCCTACACTATTTGCAAAAAAATGAACAAATACAAGAAGGGGGTGTTTTTGCAACAAGGTGGAGATGTGTTCCTGAAAAAGTGACCTGTACAAGAAAATTAGTAAAAATAAGTAAACAGAGAGATTTCAGGGAACATCCTATCATCTGTACTGCCCATATGGCATTTTAACGTGGAGTCAGCGTTGAATCAACGTCACTACGTCAGGTGTCAGTGTTGGATAACCGTTGGATTTTGTTTAGATTTTGCAAATCTAAACAACAGTTAATTGATCAGCATTGTTTGAATGTTGGAACAACGTTATTTTTCTACTGGTATATTTCAACAAAATGTTTAAAAGTCATAGTTGTAAAAATAATGTTGATTTGACGTACAACTTAAATTTTATTTATATTTCTTTGTTGAATCCATAGTAAGTTAACAACACCATTTCAACCATTTGGTATTCAACGTTGTTTTGACATTGAATGAATGTTTTTTCATAAACTGACATTATTTCAACCACATTTAAACGTTTAAAGGTCGGTTGAATGCCAGCTGGGTCTGGACTAACATTACCAAGAGGAGGCAGACGGAGATTTGGAGTTCGTTCAAAGGTAAAAGTTGCATTCTAACAATCTGTGTACCTGCATTTTACATGTAGATATGATAGAATATGTTTCTCAACTCCAGAGGATAATTCAGATGTACAAAAGCTAAAACTAATGTGAATTACATATTGTCTGATTCCTGACTGTTTTGTAGATATTTATCCTGAGAGAGAAACAAAGAAGTTGAAAGGCAAAGACCCATCTAAAATGACAGGACACAGAAGAAACCAGTTAAAGTGAGCCCAAGTAACCAGTCTTCTTTGCAATGGTGGAATTACTGACATGTAAGTACACATACACCAAGATCGTTTTCCCTTTATTATGTTCTTTTATCCTTTATCTACACTAGCGTTCAGAAGTTTGTGATCAGTAGGTTTTATGTTTTGAAATAAGTATCTTCTGCTCATCAAGGCTGCATTTAATTGATCAAAAATACAGAAAAAACTATAATGTGAAATATTATTACAATTTAAAATAATGTTTTATCTATTTTAATATACTTTAAAATGTAATTTATTTCTGAAATTTCAGCATCAATACTCTAGTCTTCTAATTACTCCAGTGTCACATGATCCATGAAATTATTGTAAATGCTAAATTTATATCAATGTTAGAAGCAGTTGTGCTGCTTAATATTTTTAATAACCTGTGATACTTTTTTTAGGATCCTTTCATGGATAAAGTGATTGTGAAGACTTACATATTTAGAAAAAGTTAAATTTTAAATAACTGCTGTTCTTTTAAACTTATTCATCAAAGAATCCTGAAAAAGTGTCAAAGGCTCCAAAACATACACTGACAACATTGACAATAAAATTGACAATAAATCAGGATATTGATAATAAATGAGAATGATCTCTAAAAGATCATGTAACACTGGTGTAATGATGCTGAACATTCAGCTTTGCATCTTAGAAATAAATTATATTGGAAAGTATAGTAAAAAATAAAACTTATTTTAAATTGTAATAATCTTTCACAAGTTTACTGTTTTGTTTAAATATGCAGTCTTGATGAACATACACAACTCACTCTCTCTGTCTTTGACTGTATCTGTTATCTCTCTGTCTGTGTCTGATTGTATCAGTGTTTTGTAAAATATCTAATGTATTGCCCTTTTTGTTCTTTTCTATATTTTTAGCCACTCTTTGCGTATTGGGATGGGACAGCATCTGGAGCTGGACTGTCAGAAGTTTTGTTGGACTCACTTGAGGGCTTGTTGTTTGGCCATGTTGGACTGTTCATGAAGTTGTGAAAATTCATCACTGTCTTTGTGGTATTTAGAGCCATTTAACTATGACCATGTTGGTTAACTTGATGTTGGTTAAACTTTGGCTAAATATTGGTTAACTTAAAGTTTTGCAGGGTAATATATGTTTCAAGTAAATATTTTCAAGCCCAATTTATTCTGGAATTCAGAATAATACTAAATACACTGCTTTATGGCATTTCTTTCATGCAAATTTGAGAGTTGTATGTTAAATAAAATTGGACCTGTTTTTCAAGATTAAGATGTGTCAAATTATTATTATTTTTTTTATTATTAAATAATAGGTGCACTGAGTTTAGTTACTATACAACACTTTACGCAGTTAAATATTGTTTGAAGCTTATGCAGTTAATACATTGTTTAAATTGCTAGTCATTAATATTCAGCAATCTGGAAAATAAATACTGCAAACACAGAATACACAAATTAAAGTAGTATGCTGTAAAAAAACCTCAACGATGTAAAAAATACAGTTATTTGTTGTAATCAGGAAATACAGGATGATGCTGTAAATTAAAATTACAGCAATGCTGCTGTAAATATTACAGTAACCGGCTGGCAACCCTGCTGCCAGTATTTTACTGTAAAATTTACAGCAATTTTTTACAGTGTAGACTTAGGTGTTCATGCAGAAATGAGATCAGATGTAGTAAATGGTCAGAATGCATCAGTCTATAGCTAACACCAAAACAAAACAGAGCCCCTAATCTAAAGACACTCATTAAGACCAGAAAACATGTTCCAGTTCATGCAGAAATCTAATTTTACAATAACTGTAAATTTCAAGCGATTTTCTCACCTCAGCTGTGAGATGTAGGGCAGACACTGAAGAAATCTCTTCACTTCACTCTCTTCCTCTGAGCATCCTCTCAGCTTCACTGGTTTCTTCTGTGTTTGTAGTTTCAGCACTTCCAGGAGGACGGAGCTCTTTCTCTGTGAGAGATCTATGATCCATTCATCAGGTGACTGGAAAACTGACTGTAATGCTGGAAGAAAACTCCTACCTGTTTGAGTCTCATAGTTCTTCACATGAGAGCAAAGGTCCAGCAGAGCATTGATGTTTTCTGGGATGTATTGTCCTCTCACCTCGAAAAGTCTGCATTCGCACTGAGATGATTTATGGAAGAATTCTACAAATAATGTGATTTGCTTCTGTGGATCTTTACAAATGTTTAACCTGCAACAAAGAAATCAAACATAAGAACATGTACTGATACTCATTTAGGATTATTCCCTGTCCATTTAACAGGGTAACTCAGATATGTAAGTTTCAAATTTAGTCAAATATGACCCTTTCAACAATAATACTGTGGTCAAACAAACAAAATGCATTTGAATAATTACAAAACCATATAACACTCAAATGTCAGACAATTATTATTATTTTTTATCTTGCCATAATGTGTGTCTATGCTTTGTGTCCATGAGATTGAGAACAACTAACTTTTTTTCTACACAGGGTAGACAGCATAATAGTTACTAAGCTAAACAAAACAGAGACAGAGCAACCCCTGTAACTGTAACTCACTGACTCATTCACACAGTGCAAGATGAGAGAGACAAGCTGACCACTGAATACACATGAGAGTAAATAGACTTATTTGAGATGAGAAAGATGCACAGAACCAATTACAGCAAGATGCATGCACTACACAAACACATTTAGGCCTTAGACTTATATCCTGTAAGAAAGGACCCTTTAAAACACTTCAGCTAGATTAGTTAATCATTATGGTTTTTAGTACCTGATGTTTGGTGAGCAGCTGAGCATCATGACCATTCCCACATCAGCTATGGTACAGTCCTCCAGATTCACATAAACCTCTTTATCTCTGGATTGTCTGACCACGTAAGACAAAGCACAACACTGATGAGGATCAAGATCCACTTCTGGTTCAAGCTGATGGTCCATCTTCTCCAGGAACATTAAACAGGCTTTAGGAGACTGGAGTTCATACAAGCATTGACACACATAGACAAGATCAAACTCTTCACTCTCACTCTGAGGTTGAAAAAACGTGTCCAAAAGTTTCTCAATGAACCAATCAAATGTTTTCTTTATCTGATCTTCTGGGAAGAGACACTTGAGGAGTCTGGTGTTGTGTTCACTCAGAAGTCCACATAAGAAAGGAAGAACATGTCTCATGTGTTGATGCTCCTCAGTCTGACAGAGCTCTAGGACTTTCTCAATTTCATCTGGATGTCCAAGAAGCCACAAAGCTGAGAAGAATTCCTGCATTGTGTTGTGGAGAAACGCACAGTATGTTGTTGCAAATGTTGGGGAGTCTGTTGTTGTGATCATTTTCAGAAAAGCATGACTAATGTCTTTCTCACCTCTGCTAAAATCTGTAAGGTTCAGGCACTTTTGTATAGTTGCATTGAAAGCCTTTTCCATCAAGAGATGAATCTGATCTTTCTTCTCTTTCAGGTACTTATCTATTCGCTTAGTTTGTTTATTCCCATGTTTCTTCACAGCAAGACGGAAAATGTGGATGTACATTTCAGTGACTGTGTGTGGATGGTTACATTCAGTGACATATTTAAGCATAATCAGGTCTACAATCATGAATGCATATAATGGAACATGACTGAGACTGAACAGCTCCTGATTCTTCAAAACAACATCTAGAAGAACAGGATCATGACCCAACATCTTCTGATAGTAAGTCTGAATAGACTCTTCACTGAATCCTTGGACATATATTGTCTGTGTCGGCCATTCAGAGAAAAGTGGATCATCTTCCACCTCTGATCTGCATGTGACCACAATCTTGGCATCAGGCAGGAGCTCGTGGTTCATGATCTTCCATAAGACGGAGTTTCCTTCTAAATCCGTCACACCATCAAACACAATGACAACATTCTCAGAGTTTTCCTCAATATCTTCAAACACTTCTTTTCTGTGTTTTTTCATTGGTTTTATATACACATCAAACAAAAGAGATTCCAAACTGGCAACACTATTGTGGGTCAAAACACCTTCATCAAAGTAAAACATGTAGTCTATCTGTCTGTCATCCTTCTCTGCCCAAAGACGCACCATTTCCTGAACAACTGTAGTCTTTCCTACTCCAGGTTTGCCTATGATGAGGATGCTCTTGTCCTTCCACTTCAGGAGATCTTCAGGTGATAGTTTTTGTTCCTCATTAGGAATGTAAGCTCTCGTTTTTTTGGGCCGTAGTTTTTTGCATTTTTTGTTTTTCAATTTTATTTTGTAGTCAGTCTTTAAAACAAGAGGTATAAAACTCAAGTTTCCTTGTACCTTGTCATCCAGATATTTAAAGAAACACTTCCTTTGGTTCTTCAGGATACTTTTTGCTTTCATCTTGAGCTGTGTCTGGTAGATTTGACATGGCTTTCTACCTAAAATAGTATCTAAATAGATCAGAGGAAGGTTTTTCATGTGTTTGACCAGGTCTTTCCTGGTGTTTCTGAGGTACTCGGTAGCAGATTTCTGTGCACACGCCATACTGCAGGAAATTCAAACCTGAAATAAAATCCATTCAAATAAAACATTTGAATGATCTTTAATAATTCACATTTAATATTTTACAAAGTTTTCAAATATTTACAGAACACTCCCTAAATTCACTAGCCTAAATCCATCACACATACACAAAATAAGCTTTACAAATATAAATAAGGCTGCAAAGTCTGCCCTGCTGGAATAGAAACCACCAAAGAGATTATATATATATATATATATATATAAGAAACTCGGTTCGATCTGGGTTTCCTGTGGAAAAAAAAAAAAAAAAAAAAAAAAAAACTTAATGCGAACAAAATGAAACTAAAAAAGCTGAATTGAAATTCGTTTTAAGCTGTTCATAACTGCAGTCAAAGTTTGTGAAACTAGAGTAATTCGTGTTTCAAGTTGAAAAGTAAATTAATTCGTTTCAGATCATTCCCTAAAGTATATCGGAAGATAGACGATCGGGTTGAGCACATGCATACACGCAAGAAATGCCTTAATACACATAAAATGTGGAAATAGTCTACATTTTAGAACACACAGAAATATGTAGCTAGTATTCGTGAATAAAACACATTAAAAGATCAATGTACAAGCCGCGGCTATTATTACCGCCGCAGCCGCTCCCTATACGCAGAGTACGCAGTCTGCGTAGGGCACCAACTCCCTGGGGGGCACCATCCCAGCTGCTCAAAAAAATCAAGTTTTTATATATTATAATAATAAATTAATATTAATAATATACATATACAAATAAATAAAAATATAAACGTATATATTGCATTTTACGGTGAACGCAGAGTAGCCTAGTAAGCACACGTGATGACGCGCCCTCACCTCTGTTTATGGTTGCCTATTTGGCCAAAAATTATGATAATAATTGATGAACAATATGCCTGGTCCTGGAAAGAGACATCAACAGTCCGGCGCCAAGAAACGAAAGAAAAAAAAGCCCAAGATGAAGCCCGTGAAGGCTACGTTTTCCTGTGAAACTTTATTTTATTCTGTTGACGTTAATAATGTGTTTTAATGTCGGTAATAAT